>NC_068945.1:10106136-10411818 GCF_026419915.1 Harpia harpyja | reverse complement strand
TCCAGGGAAGAGCAGGACATCTCCAGGCACTGCTGTTGTAAGCTGTAAGCCTCTAGGGTGTTTTGTGAGGCAAAACTGGTCCAAACGCTTCTGGGGAGACAGCGTTGCTTAAGACATTTCCTGAACCCTTCTTGCAATGTGTGCATAGCTGTAGGAGGAAGGGGATGACCCACCAGTGTATGGAAAGGAGGATACTGAAAGGACAGGAGCCTCTGGCACGACCACGGATGAGGTTGCCCTCCCTGAGGAAGCAAGTTGTCCTGCTCCATCCAGGCCCACAAAATCTGCTCTGAACAAGACTCTCCTAGACACTAAGCCAGTCACAAAATGGCATCAAGCTAAAATGACCCTCCTGGAGTCCGGGTAGATCGAAGCGTCTGATCCTGCTGTAAATATCATGAGATGAAGGTTGTCCAGCTTTGGTTTACATATAATTCTCCATGTAACTATGGAAATAACCTTGTGTTCACCCACTTCATTGTTCATACGAGTTTCCAGACAAGCTTTCAGCCCATTACCTTTCTCATCTGAGCCTTTCCTTATCTATTGCTATCACCTGAAATGTTAACAAAAAATTTCCTGTAAAGGAATGTAAATAAGTTATATGTATCTTATTATTTTTTGACAGTCATCCTAAAAGTTTACAAGACATATTTTTTTTTCCTTTTTCTTATTTGCTGGAAATTGCCCTAGCTTTGTTGCTACAGAAATAAATTGTAACAGATGTCCCAGCACCCACGTGGAGCTATGAGAACATCACATCCAGGGACAGTCCAGAAGCTCGGTGGAGGCTGGGACCTCAGCAAGTGGTTTGGGCTCTTTTTGCAGTGGGTAATTTACTTTAGGTAGAACAAGGCGAGACCCCCTAGCTCTTGCAGAAACAGCTGCTCATTTGTGGTCCCTCTGTTTCCGGACACCATAGATGTGGTGAGCAGCCCCAACCCAAACAAATTCAGCCCAGCAGTGAAAACCAGGCATTTCCTATTCTGGGTTGGGCAGCTACTAGCACCAGCTAATTTTTTTTCCTTTTTGTGTCATTGCTTATCTGGCAATAGGTAATATTATGTGCCTCAGGAGGTGCTGTGAAGCACAAGTAATCTCTGTTTGTAAAGCACTCCAAGACACTTGACTGAAAGCCAGTAGGAAAGTGTCACCCCTGCCTACCAGCAGAGCTAGGACCTGCACAACAGCTTGGCTCTGGAAGCAGTAATTTCTGCGTAATGACATGCCAATGGTTGCTTACTATACCTCAGAACAGCTAGCTGTATAAGGCACATGCCCTCTTTGGAGTGGCAATCTGACACGTTTGCGCACGGAGGCTTTATCAGCAGTAATGGGCTGTACATAGCAGCAGCAGGTGCCTGAATGAGAGAGTAACCTTCCACTCTGAAAAAGTCAGAAGTGGCCACTCTGATGGCTCACCTGGCCCAAAGTGGATCTTAAATATTCCCACTGTTATTTCCGTGTATGCCCAGAGCACTTAAAAGACCCCACACAGATCAGGACCCCGCTGCATCAAGAACCATCCACAGGCAGAACAAAGATCGTGGTGGCCCAGGCAGCTTGTTATCTCAGACAGGAGGCAACACATGGATGCAGGTGGAATGGAAAATAGAAGGAAACAAGGAGACGGCATCAGACAGTACAAGTTATGTCACCCTGTGGTCTTAACTGTTTTCCAAGCATTTGCTGGCATCCCTGCAAGAAAGTCCTGCCAGGGTCAGATACAAAAGGGGAATGGGAAGGGGGAATGCTATGTTTCTCTGAATGCTCCTTGGTGAGCTGGGCATCTCGCATTGAAGCTGGGGGGCACAACACATGGCTGCTGTTCAGGGTGAATGAAACTACAAGCAGTTAGACAGTCTTTGACCAACAGAGGGGAAACAATAGAAAAGCCACAGGAGACAGCAAAAATACTAGGTGGACACTTGCTGGATGACCTGGGAGACTTTTAAAATAAGGTTCAAAACAGTGAGGGAAAAAATAGTATCTTTCTCCCCAGCTTCTCCTGTGCCCAGCCAAAGAGGCCTTTGCTATATGGTCTCTATAATCGATTAGAACTGTATCAAATAAATATTTGACTCTGTCATCTCTCTTTCCCTCAAAAGGAGACAGCTTGTAGTTGCTGAATACTGGCTGCCTGCTTGAGCTGCAGAACAGTGTATGCTCGGGCAGAGGCAGGGTGCGCAGGGGATGCTTTTCAACACAAGCCGGTTAGAGCTGATATCATTAACATTTCCTTAGGTGTTTGACACTTTCTAGGAGGATTAAAAAAAAAAAAAACACCACAATTTTTCTGCTTTCTCACTCTTGGTCTGAGCTTGAGCATTTTTGGAAGCAGATGCAAAATTAAGTTTTCTTAAGTTTTGAATGAAAACATGTCTTTGGGTCCTGTTGAGCAGTCCCCTGAGAACAGCAGCATCCTTTTAAAAAGTACCACACGTTGCATCACGTTGCATCAGAACGACTCATCAGAAAGAGCTCTTCAGTTTATCCCAGCACTTAGCATCTCCTTTTTTTTTCTGCTACACAAAGGAGATGTTAAGCTAGGCACAAAGCCCACCCGAATCCACATCAAGCCTCTTCAAGAAAGCAAACTCTCAGCCACTGGCCTTATTGCGAGTGCCCCGCTGACTGGCTCCCCCCTGCCCTGTGTCCGACTGATGACAGAAATCAGGGATGTGTCTCAAAGGTCCCAAGTGCAAGGCTGTGCTCAGCGAGCAGTGCCTCAGTCAGGCAGAGCCTCCTTCGCTTATTGAAATGCCATTCTAATAACACCAAGAGACTGCAGAAGGTTAACTTGTTATTTAATTTAGCATACCTTTATTGTAAGTAGCTGGCATACAGAAGATCAGAATTAGCCTTTCTTTGTATGATAAAATGATGATAAAATTCACTAGGACTGAAATGAGTTTCTGCATCAGACTAATACACAACAGATATGTGTCAATGTGCCACATTTCTGTGAGTACGCTGTTCTCTGTGCTCTTTAAATTTGTTGTATGTGTATAAACACTTAATACTTTAAAAGGAAAATGTACATACATACACATATATACTGGTAGATGGGGGAAGTAAATTCTTAACATTTCACAAAATACTCTTTCTGAGTAATTATGCAAAGCCATTCACTGTTTAGTAGGTTGGTTTCGTAACAGACCAGTTCGACTGTAGTGGGTTAGAACATGCCAATTAAGAAGACAAAGAAACATAATTCTGCTTCATAAATTGGCTATTTACCATGAAAACTTTGCAACTTGGGAAGTCTGAACAGTTCTGCAACAGACAGTATGTAAGAAAAGCAATGTTCTGATTTAAATTGAAGCCTCCCATACCCCCAGCAGGAAAATGTCTGTATTAACTGCAGCTCTGCTTGTAACAAATGCCAGCTACACATTTATCAAAATTTTTAAAGTAGTGAGCACATGAGTTGTGTTCGGAGAGTTTGAATGAAATCTGAGTCGTGCTGTGTCTCTGGCATTTGAGAGAGAGAGAGAGAAAGCAGAGAGGGAGAAAGACCGGTCCCTGGGGCTGCTGATTAGGGCACTCGCTGGATATAGGAAGGAGGAAGCAAGATTGGAGTGCCTGCGCCAAAACATGTGTTAGTATTTTATCTTAAAAGTTCACTGAAGAAATGTTTGGCATCTTCATATTCCACAACTCACAGAGGGATTTGAACTCTTGCACGAAGACCAAAATTTGCATCGAGGCTGAGAGCCCTGGCTGAAAGCAGGGGTCCCCGGAGCAAGCACGGGCAGTCCCGAGGAGCGGGGGGATTTGGCACACCCCAGAGATACTCCCAGCGACTTCCCCCGTCCTGACTGCTGGCACTCAGGGACCCACTTATCTCTTCCTGCAAGTCTTACGGGCAGTCCCAGAGCTGAGCTTAAGGCTGTCGATCCTGTTACCAGATCAGGTCCGAAATTCTCAGGCACTGTCACACTGAGCCTGCTAGCAGTCAAATGACATGCTTCTGAAAATGTCGCTCTCTTGTCTTTATCCACAGGCTGTTCTCTTTCCCTGTCCTTGCTATCTGGCTTGTCACACTGCCCCTGCAGCCTGCTCCTCTGCTCCTGCATGACCGCCCTCCCCTGAATTCCCACCTTATCCACAAATCCAGGCAGAGCTGAATTCACTCCACAAACTGAAGATACCCAAAGCTCCCGGAAGCGCTGCTGGAAATCCCCTCCCACGTACACAAGAGCTCCTTGAGGACCAAGAATAAACTTCTGAAGCATTTTCTTTCTCTTAAATCTTGTCTGCACATGATGAGGATGCAGCTGCCAGCTTGACAAGTGGGAAAGAACCACTGCGAGGTGTGAGGTGCAGGGTGCCTCTGCCAGCGTGGGGATACCTGGGGCAATAGCAAATAGAAATAGCAAAAGCAACAGCTCTCTTACAGGAATGGCAGCTATTTCCACTACTGTGACCCAGGATGAAAGTTTGGGTGGATTGCTCCATTCTCACTCTGCTGTGAAAAATTCACAGTAAGTCTTTGCCTCTTAATTTTAAACATTGAACTACTACTTGCCTTCAGGCTTGGCTTCTTTAGAATACAGTTGGATTCTTTTCTTTCCTCAAACTTTAAGTTAGAAGAGATGATTTTCTCATATAGTCACACAATCTCAGGTGCCACAGACTTTAAGAAAAATTATATGTATACGTATTCCTATTTATATCCTGAAACTTGTGGTTAAATCACAAGAGTTGGCATCATTGGCTCTCGGAGTACCTGGACTCTTTTTCATGTGAGGACAAAGCTTTATGCACCTCGTCTTTGATTTCACTCCAAACACAATTACTCCCTTGTTGGTCACGTAAGAGAATAAACATAGCTCCATAGAGTTCAGCATGTCCTTTATTTTCATTGAATGGAGATGAGTCAGTTTACAAATGAGATCTTGGCTCTTAAAATCAATTCACTGAAAGCTTAAATGCAGTCTGTGCCATGGGAAAAATGCTGGAAAAGATTGGAGACCTCTGCTCTGGTTATATCCGGATACCTGCTGTCAGATCTCATCATCCTTAGGATTGCAGCATAACAGGAAGGCTAAGCATGTATTTTCCATCACAAATGCCATTAGGAACATCAGAATAGAGCCTTTGATAACAAACTCAGTGGCAACACTCACAAGTCACAAACCAGCTAAAAAGAAAAGACTACTAGAGAGATTTATTCAGGAAAACAATTAAGAAGAGTTGAAAGTGGCTAGTGCTCCCTAAGGAGAACCAAAAAGTACTTTGTTGGAGGCAGATTGTTACAGAAGGCTCAAGGTACATCAAGGATTAGAAGACAGGTAGGTATCTGGGGCAAAAAGACCCAGATTTGTGGCCCCACAATTGAGATGCCCAATTAGGAGCACAGGCAATGAAGAGAGAGAAGCTCCTCCAAGGAACAATTCATAACTCAGATGGGACAAGCTGGGGCCAATACCTTTGTAAGGAATACATTCCTAGTGTCTGCATCTCCAGCTCAGTGTGTGAACTTCATGTAAGGCCCTAGTTAATCTGTTTTGGTTAGACATACCACTCAGTTAAAGCCATTGCAGTCACACCTGTAAAGAGGTGCTCACCGTGATATGCTTCAGTCTTCTTTGCAACTTACAAACTCAGCTAATACAAGACAGTCTAATACTACAACATCTGCTCTCCCATTTTGAGTAGCACCAATGGAATTATGTGTCTCTATACGGACATCATGCCAGAGCAATGTATGATGTATTAGATGATGACATAAGGAAACCAAACCAGTGTAAAGTGGCTGGCTAAAATAAAAGCATTCCTCTTTTCAATCTTTTAAATTCTTACCACTTGCCCCGTTGTACTTTTACTGGCATGGGTAACGCTGAGCTGATATTTTGATAATGGCTTTTGGTGCAAATCTTTCCTGGAGCTAATTTCATAGCTCATGGCTGGAGCTAAAGCAGTTTATAGAAGGAAAAATGCTTTGCTGACTGCTTTTAAAACTCCTGCAGAACTGACGATGGTCACACCCAAAACGGTTCTTACTGAACCAGAAAGGCCAAGCTGGCACCTTCCCTGCTGCAGCTGCTCTCGGGAGGAGACGAAGACATCCTCACAGCAGCAGCAGCAGCAGCCCCACGGCTCTCACACCTCCTGAATCTGCTTGCAAAGTGCTGATAAGAAAAGGCACAGTGCCCTGGCAGAAAGCCCGGGCTGGGCTGGATTTGACAGGCCACTGGAGTTACTTCCTTGCGATTTATACCCTCAAGACCAACACGTCATGGAGGAGGAAACGCAAAGACAAGCTTCCAAGGACAAGGTCACCGTACTTGCCAGTAGCAAAGGCAGAAATAGGAACAACACTCCTTTCTCTCCCAATACCATAATTATTCTGAATAGCTTTATACCGTGAGTGTCATTAGGACACTGGTGGGCAGAGATTATGACAATTAAAAGACAACAGCTACTGGAAGATAATGTGGAGAAGTTACGAACAAAGTTTTCAGAAAATGGCAAGGAAATGACAAGTTTAACCATGAGTGAAACAGAAGCCTGAGCTGGAACTGATCACACTTCTGAAACCAGCGTCAATATGAAAGAAAAATCTGCAAGAAAGGAAATTTCAGATTAATTGCTCATTTGGTACTCATTTCAGGGAGGGGAAATGACAGTCTGCAGTGAGAACCGATCGGTCACTTCTCCAGCTCCACAGCAGCCTGAAACATGAATACCACGACTGCAGCTCACCAGGAGAGCCCAGGCCTCTGGATAGATGTGCTTCTCCTGGAGCTCTGGACGTGTAGCTCCTGCACTTGAGAGACGCCGAACGAAGGATTTCCTGCTACCACACCACCCACAACAGAGCCCAAAACGCTCAGCATAACCTACAGTGTCTGTCTCAGTATCGGGAAGTGAAAATCAAGAGTGATTAGTATGCGCAGCCATGAATGCACAGCTGAAATAAGCCAACCAGTGGCATTAAATCTGCAGTAAATAAAAGAAGCAGAGCCAAGAGACAGGGAGAGGGGAACCCCTCTCCTCCCCTTCCCTCAGGAGGAGACCAAAGGCTGGTGCAAGTCTCTCTGAGGTGAAGGGGAACAGCTGTGTGTTGTTAGTGAGCCCCTCTGACTCCTTTATTCTAACTCAGCTCTTAACACAGTAGCAGTGCAGTTTAAGGGACAACAGAAGATATATAAGGAAACCAAAAGAGGACTTTTCAGGGGCTTTTTTTTTTTTTTTAGGGCATCCAGGATGCTTCAAAGACTGTTCATATGAGTGCGGAAAGCAGCAGAAAGGCATCCACTCATGGAGAATGAAAAAGCTAATGGCAGCAGAAAATACTGTTTTAATGAATGCAAAGTGTCCATGTGACTGGAAAGCCCTTAAATGAAAAGGGTTAGTAATTACCAACAAATAAGTAATACGAGGAAAAATATTCTCTGTGGTCTGGAATGTTCAGTCATAGCCTTTCATCCATCCTTCACGTATTTAAAACTAAATTGACTGATTGCTATTTTCTCTGTTAAGAAACTGGGAGTAAGGGAAGAGGCAGGATAGGGCATAACCCTTCAAGTCAGTGGAATATGAACCGAGACAGGCAAGAGGCAACGGTTCTTCATCCCATGCCATGTTGCTAAACCTCAGATTTGAAGTCTTACAGCATATGCTGTCAAACATAGCACACATTTGTTCTGCAGGAAGAGGCCCCTCAGTGTATCAGATCTCTCCCCTCCCAACATGCACCCAGCAGTCTCCCCACCCAGGAGCAGCTCCAAGTGACAACCCTCAAACCTTCCCATGGTTTCTTCCCTTGATGTTAGCCAAAGCAATGGTGGGGTGAAATTGTCACCAGAGTTTTCCTTGGCTGCCTGGGGAGAGAAGGAGGGTTCAAGGGGGACAAGAGTTTGGACCAAGGACTGCTGGTCTAGACAGTCACTCTTTCCTCTCTGTAGCTTAGCTAATATTCAACCATTGAATAAACAAAGCCATGCGACTGGTACGGATTTTTATTTGATGAGGGAATCATTAGCAAGTGTATGTCTTTCCAAGACCTCTCTTACCTGCAAAGCCACTTTGAGATTGTGAGAAGGATGCATTTGTGTATCTTGCTTAATAAAATGTCTGCCACACCTCTTGGGTGGTCAAGGGTACTAAACAGCCCCCAGGTTAGCGGTGCTTTAATTATCTGCCTCTGAAGGGCAAAACAATCTACTGCTAGCAGATACAAGAGGTTTTGATAAACAGCCTGTTTCCCTTTCTTCTAACCTTTGCAGGAGGACATACATAAAGATGCCAGGTTCCTGTTTGGTGCATTGACAGAAAAATACGGTCTGGTTTTGTAAGGCTTCATTTGCTGATGTGCTCCCTATTGCTTTGCTAATACCCTTTTTGCTTCAAAAAGCAGGAAGGGGAGCTTCACCATCTGTATTTTACAAAAGAGCTGGGGTTAACAGGCATTAATACAAGTCATGACCAACTATTGAATTGCTTTGGATGGCATCAGACAGCTTATACGAGATGAACGCTCTTTCTTTTCTTTAAAATCCACATTGTTTCACATGTGCACAAAGTACGATTTAAATTCCAGTTTATAATTAACACACAAACCCCTTCTTAAATTAGAAACAAAACATAAAACTAACAGAGAGCATTGTCCCACCAAGTAAAGGACTCCCGGGGTTCTTTGCTCTCGCAGTTCTTACTGATCTCCTTTCTTATTGCTGCTTCTCCTTCCAAACTAAGTCAACATTTTCATATGTTGTGTGGTTTTATGGCCATTGCCATTGCCCCGCCTGCCTCCACTGGGGTGTGCAGCTCGCAGCAAAGGAAAAGGTTAAAGATGCTGGCCCAGAAAGCAGCACTGCCACCGACTGCCCATTAATTGGGGACAGACAGGAGAGGGGATTGCTGGGGCAAGAGATAAGGCAGATTCCTGCCTGGAGACACCCACCCCGCAGGAACAGGGGAGAATGAGGGGCTGGCAGAGGGACTGAGGAGCTGAGGGCACTTCTGGGCAGGGCTGTCCCCCCCTGCCACTGCACTGAACTTGCAGCGCTATGGCCTTAGGCTTGAAAAGCCTCAAAATCAGTCTTTATGACACAGCGGCCACATCCCTGCTTCTGAAGTTACTTGCCCCCTTCTTTTCCCGCTGAAGCCTGGCCTACCTCCTCGTGCTCTCCAACAGCCTGCTTTCCTACTCCAGAATCCGAATTTTTCAACCAGCTCCTTAAACTGAAATTTCCGTTCTCACAGTTTTCTTGTCTTTGTACGTGGAAGCCAGCAACTAAACGCGCTTTGTCTTAACTAAGGTATAAAAGTTCCCAGTAACAGTTAGGATATTTTGCAACTTGCGAAGGGCCTTCCAGGAATACTAAGTTAAACACAGGGACGTGTTTATCACTCTCTAACAGCATATAAACTGTTTAAAGTGACATAATGCTTTATAGAAGTCAGCTAATATACTGTGGGGGGCTTTAATCGGGAGCGTCCCATGGATTTTCTCCCAACTCAGAAAGTTTCTCTTGCTTCCGCCCAACAAATATCAACTATTAAAACCACCAGAGCAACAACTTACGTCTACATTTCATTGTCTGCACTTTGGGCAAAGGTTCTGTGTGGTCTATAATCAGAGTAAGCTTCATCCTCTATCAAATAATTACAGTCACAAGCAGAATTTTCAGGGAGATTTTCTAAGATATATTCTAAGGCAAGTAAAACATATGGCCATTGTATGGGTAAATCATTAATTTATGATGGCACAATTAGAAAGCTGCAGCAATAGGAATCAAAATAACACACTATGAACACAAATGATCTCTAAGAAACTTCAGCAAGAGGTGCTCTAGACATATTTGTGCTGTAGGCAAGGTCTGCCTTTTCCATTTACTTCCTACCCTGGTTCTCAAACTATCACATTGCATCTTCCCGTTTGGAAAATGGTAACAGTATGCTACTTTGATAAGAACCTAATTCTGCACTGTCTGCCTAGTATGCAAATATTCCAGGAGCTTAGTCCAAAATCTGCTGAAATCAAAATACATGACTTGAGTGGTAATTTATCAAGGTCTTGGTGTAAGGTACAACATGATGTGAATAAGGATAACAGAGTCAAATCTTAAATGCAGGCTATAGAAATGCAAGACTTCATTAAGGCTAAAGAAAAAAAAAGATGAGACAAAATAGGATCTTTGCTTTTGGAACCTGAAAATTAAAAAGTACTTCAAAAAGCTTAAAAACATATGTAAAAATATTAGCACTTTACACCATGCTTTAACATGCATTTTTTCCTGAAATAACAAAGTAAATTGAGTGTTTTCAGTAAAGAGTAAGAACCATTCATAATCTCCTACAATTCCTTTTTGTACCATCTGTGCTTCCAGCCTTTATAATGCATGAATAGGAGATTGAAGTGTTAAACTAATTCTTCACTGAGAAAAAAGAAGCATGTAGCCTAAACAAGGCTCTTTACCTATTTAACATATATATCCCAATTATCTGCAAAATAGGACTTTCACTCTGTTAATTAAATGTGCAATGACAATTCAGGTTATTGACATGAAAGAGTATATAATAATGCACAGCACACTCAAGTGGGTGCTTTCCAACCTTCTCCCTAAAAAGTTACAGATTTCTAAACATCATACATCTCTATTGTGAAAGTTATACACTTCCATTATAAAAACAGGCCTGGTTTGGTTTTGTGGGTTTTTTTTCATTTTACTTGCCTGGTGTGTGCATCTTTGTATGGAAACGTTACATTTCTTGTATAAGTTTGCAAAACATGAGCACTGCTTTTGCCTCTCAGAACAGCCTGCTTTTGGTCCCAGATAACAATATTGCTCTTTTTTAGCTCAGATATTAGATACTGGAGGGTGAGAAAAGAAATCCTCAGACATTCTACCAAAGACTCTGCTGTACTGTGATTCTGCACAGCATCAGAGCACAAAAACACATAGCAGAATGAGCATCCACAGCTGCTTCAGTTGTTGGGGTGAAACATTTTTTTTAAAGCCAGGAATACAACTTGTGGACCTATTGCCATTTCAGCTTCTGACGTACCGTTGCACACCACTACAAAGCCAAATTAAAATTTGAGGTTCGTCTCCCAAGGTTCAGCCCAGGGTTAGCTCTGTGATTTGAAATAGCCACAACTCACAGAGCAACAAAGCTGAAGTGGAAGCTGCGGAAGGTAAATCTTTCCTATGGGATTTCTACCCCAGCTTTCCTCAGCCCGGAATTGCCCTTTTGCTGAGTGTGAGCAGAACAATGAGACTATTAAGCAGCTCGGCCTTGTTTTGCACACTATGGAAACCCTAATTCCCTCCTGGGAGAGGATCTCTGTAATAGGAGAAGCTGCTGTTAGCATCTCTAATCAAGCAGTACAGCCAGAGAAACAAGCGGCCTCTCCAAGAAGAGCCTTGCACCCTGTGCTTTACACCGCTCAGCCCAGTCACCTCCTCACCGGTGAGGGCCTCCGTGCTGCCCCTCTTAATGCTGGAGAAGCTGGAGTCCTTAAACTAAGCTTGGTTGAGTTAAAATGAATAAAGCCTGCTCTATCTGTGCGCACAGAAAATATTTTACCTACTAACAGAACCAGTCGTACTTTCCGTATTCTCTTTTTTACCTTCCGGCCCTCACTGTATTAAATTTAACAAAAATTGTCGTGAAATACATTTTAAGTGAAAAGTGAATCAAAAAGGCCGGAATATGAAAAACACGCCCTACCAGGAAATCGAAGGATGTTACTCGCGGAGTGTATAACAAACGTTTTGAAAAGCACTGAGTCAGGCTTAGTGGCCAAATGTAAACAAGGTCCAGGCAATACGTCCAGCGTTGCTCCATCTGGCATTCAAACCACACGCTGTTCCCAGCCCAGCTCTAACTTCAGGCAGAGTACCGGGGACTAACAAAAAATATTCCTTCCCAAAATGTCTGGCTTCAATAATATTGGATATTAAGTGGTTTCTTTGGTGGTTTTTTTTACTCCATAACATCAAACATTGTCTACTAAGGAATGCTGAACAACAGCCTGGCTGGAATAACCTGATTTAGAGGGTTGAATCCTTCTGCAGTCTCAGAGGAGAAGGATTCCTGCACTTTTGCAGGAGCACGCGAAAGCCCGTAGGGAAACAACGGGGAGGCTGCGAAGGGGGACAGCCCTGCCAGATAATACACAGGCGCGCTCAAGCCACAGCAACAGGCCATCGGTAACCACCGCCTGATTACAGAACTTCGTTCATCACCACGTGTGATTGTATCTCCGGGGCTTGTCTTGTATCATGTTTACAGTCCCCTTATTGGAAAAAAGCTGGCTGCCAACCCCATACTCTCTCTCCTGTATTAAAGGTGGGTGTCACACTGCTGATGGTGGGACGGTTCATACTGGGAGGTTTTCTGGCCCTGACTCAAACGCCGCTCTGCATGTGGGTCTGCTCACAGGCGTAGGCTGTCCCCCGGGGCAGCTTGGATGGTTTGCGGAGACAAACGGGTAGAAGGGCTTTGCTGAGTTCATCTTGGTTATCTCCAGGCTCTGTCAGGTACACAGCGTTGCTTTATACAGCCCTTCCTCTCAAATCTAGCCTGACTTATAACTAAAGAGCTAACCACCTTCAGATGCTGGGAAGAGGGAACAGAGGGAGGGCAACAACACCATCCAGACTTCAAATGTAGCATCAGTCCACAGACCAAAGCAAATCTGCCTCAGCAGTCGGCTGCACAGGAATCCTAGATCTACACCTCCCTAAGCACTGCCCACATCTGAACTTACACCTTTGCCATTCACCTTAGCCCACATCTGCTTCCAAAACAGATTCTCACCCATTCCTCCTGGCGCGGGTGCTGGTACCGGGCTAGTGTCTAACAGCATCTCCCCTAGGGCGAGGCAAGTCTATTATTCCTAATGATGTCAAATGGGTTACTCAGAAGGTATCATCTGTTGCTGCTCTGATGCAAACCGGATTGCTATGGTGTTGATCCTCCCAATTATTTTTGGACACTTGTCAGGCTTAACCTTCTACCTGGAATTGGCACAACAACATCAAAATCAAAGGGAGTAAAGATAAAACCATCAAGGGACAAATATAAATTATGAATAAAATTTTCACAATGCCAGCATGTGCCAGCCAGACATATTAAATAAAAAGCTCAAGTTGCTTCAGCTTAAAACCAGTGGGGTTTGGGGTTGTTGGGGTTTTTTTGCCAGTGTTTACAAGCATCACAGCATAAACAGCAAAGCACTGCAAAATAAACCCTAAAATGGTAATTGGAGTGTCCAGCTTTAAATTCCACTGATGAGGCTTTTCAGCTTGTTTCTTCAGGGAAGGAAGACTAACGAGGATCACGCTGTCTATCCTATCCTGTTTTAATCTTTTCCTTACTCCTCCTTCCATAAATGTTGAACTGCTTGGCCAATTTCAACCATCTTGATAGAAAAGAGAGAGAGGAGGTTCCCAGAAGCTTCATGAGACAGGGACTGGGTAGAGAAGAGAGACCCTGTAATGCCCCGAGCGATGGAAAGGCTGATTAACTCACCATGTACTAGACCTCAGAGAATCTACAGATGACAGAGCCATTAGAAGTGAAACCTATTACTTCTCCCATTCGTGGAACAACTTGTTTTTTCTTGAAGCACAGTCCTCATTGCGTGGATCTTGATAAATGCCTTTATTAACATATTTTAACCAGAGCTGTCAACTGGCTACAGATTTCTAGGCTGTTCATCCCTGCGCAGTATAGCCATCTCAGAATGCAGTAGTCCACCCTTACAGCTGATCCCAGAAATCACTTTAAAATTATTTTTCTAGGCCTTTACCACTACGTAAGTGAAACACACATGATGTGATGTTACTGAGTAGTGGAATTAATTCTGTCTCTTGCTACTTAGATTTTATTCTGCTTTCCCATGTCGGCTTCTTTATCATGTCTGTGCACTGCACAAATCAGAACAAGCCCCTGACAGCTGAACACTGACCTCTAGTTTAGTAACATAGGCAGGGACCACCTATTCTTATTGAAAAGGATAGCTGTAGGTCTGGGATGGTAACTAATTGAATTTGGCCACTTGCTGATTTAAAGATAAAAGACTCTGTATCTCATTTACCAGCCTCTCCAGGCCATCTGGCTTTCTGATCAGGAACCGAGCCATAGAAATAAACAGCCAAAATTTAAAATACACTCTCACACTATTAGCTCTTTTGTTTCATCCGCATTAAGATAAAGAACTCATTTTGAAAATCAATAATGCAAAAACTTGCAGTATTTCCTTGTGAGGTACAGATGTCTGAAAAAAAAGACTTTCTAATTAAAGTGCTCAAATAACAAAGGCCATCTTTCACATTTGGTTTGTACATCCATCATAGACGCGCACTTACTGAACATAAAGTTGATGAGTAAAAAATTGTGTCTACCACCCTCAAGATGGACAAGATTTCACCTCACCAAACCTCACCATGCCCAAGGACAGAAGCTATTTCTTTTCCAATTTACTTCTGGAAGCCAATCCATCTTAGAGCTGAATGAGGGATAGCAAATCTGCCTATCCACTGCACGCAGATGGATGGTGTGTCAGTGTGAAAACATGAAGCAAGGATGCTAGTCGGAATTCACCTTGCTAAATATATGTTCCTGCTGGAGGCCATCACATTCAGGCTCAGGTCTGTCAGGTAGTCCAGTTGTTCTGGGATCCCTACATCCTAAATGGGGTTAGGTGGTGTGAACGTTAAAAAGCTCCGAGCGCTGTCTCCTCCATACGGCAAACCACCGTGCCCTGCAAGCACTAATTCTCCATATGAGGTTATCTCACACAGGCCGGTGTCACAGGCTGTATCCCACTATGTGACCACCCGCCTCCATCCAAACACGCACATACACAGCCTGCGTGGAAAAGAGTGGCTGTTCTGGCGCAGGGAGCCACAGGCTGGGAGAAAAGCTGACATCGCTGCTGTGCCGGGGGTCGCGCTGCAAGGGACTCGGTCCTGGCTGCCTTAGGCAACTCCAGGAGCCAGATGTGCAGCCCAGCACGTCCCCCGGCCCAGCCCTCTCTCACATGCTGAGAAAGAAGATGCTTGAGAGGGCTCAGTGAAATGCAAATTCAGCTGCTTCAAAAAGAAAATGAAAGTCAGAGGGTTTGCACAGGAAACGGTCTGGGGGCGGGGAAAGGAGACTGAATGCCTTTCATTGAAATGCAAAGTGGAAATTTTCCTTCTCAGGAAGAGCAAAAACCCCTCGGGGTGATGATTTTTTAAGGGAGCAGGAGAGTAACTGGCAGCAAAACCTATGCTAGGTCGGTCCTGAGAAACAGTGCGAGTTACATGACCCCTTGTTTATTCTTGCAAATGCAGCTGCATGATACTTTCTAGTTTTGTCATCACGCTGGTTTTGAATACATGGGGGAAGAAAAAGCCTATCGAGATTTAATGAGAGTAGAAATGATGCAAACAGAAATCCATCCAAACTGATACCCGCACGTCCCAAGCACATCTAGTAATTACCATCTGCCCATGTTCCCCATTAGCTTCAGCCATTCATCTCTTCAGCTGCCTGTGCTGTGCGCTTCTTGGTTGCTGAACCTCTTGCATACAAAACTGACAAATGCAGAGGCCCCTACTGCAGAACGCATGGGTGGCTGCTTCACAGACGACCGTTTTGCCAGCCTTAGAAGCTTTTTTAGCTTTGTCAGGCTGTGTGTGAGTGGATTCATCTTATCCAGCAGATGAGAAAAAAATGGGAATGAGTTTGACAGGCAGAAACAAAAGAAGATTTGGCTTAGTCTGAAAAAGAGAGACGCACTGGTTCAACCAGTGGAGAGTGTTAGCTGGCAGAGGGAGCAGCTAGGAGGAAGCTGTCTTGGAGGGGGCACTGAATTCAGCAGGAACCGAGCCCAGTGAGCAATGGTCTGTATCGGCACATGTGTCAGCGATGGAGGCACATCCCCTATCGCCAGCTCTTTCGGTGTCATTTCTCTTAGAGCACTTGTACTTCTCTTTCAAAATCACTTGGTCTCTAGCCACCGCTGCCGGTGCACTAATTGGTGATATGTCTTCACAAATCAGCCCTACCTCTTGGTTCTTGTCCTCAAGGTTTTGTTTTACCATTGCCCTGACCACCCTTCTGTGCAGCACTGACATTACACAATTGCCTGTCCTGTTTCATCAGAGCCCTCCCCTGGCTAAAGAACAAAGAAAACAAGCTGTGTGGGCAATGCTGTTTTGACTAATTAACAAATTAGTATTTTTTTTTTCACAGTCTCCTTTGTATTTCCCAGCTACCCAGTTTCTGCTTCCACTGCATGCTTTTGCCTTTGTGTGAGTGCCGGCCCACACCTAACTCTTTGTCCCAGACCTGTGATGGCAGCATTGCTGTCCTGCAGTGACATGAGTGACAAAATCTGCTGATTCTTTCATTCCAGCTTGTTCTGATGACTGTGCATGTTGAACAATGCTACAGACTGCAGAAGGAACGATGTCTGTTTTCCAAAATGTCCCTATCATATGGATTCTTTAACATCTAGGAAAAAAGTAAGCTCATTAACTTTCCACTTAGCAAGAAAGCATGAAAAAATTCTCTCCTCTCCTGGTCTTCTTTTGCTGAGCATGTAGAAAGTTAGTGGTTTTGAGAACCCATCTCCTCTCTCATGCGTTGCTGAAATTGCCCAGGAGTTACTCAGTAGTTCTCAGGAGAGAACAGAGCAGCAGTCACACACAGGCAGAGCCTGTAAAAATGATCAGGTTTGGTGCTGTGTTACCTTTTAGGAAACAAGGTGGAAAATAAACCAAGAATCCGAGGAGAGCAGGAAGAAAGTACTGGAACTTTGTGTCTCCTCAGCTCTGGTCCAGAGGGCTGGCACGAGGGGGTTGGTGCCCTGCCCTGTTCGCTGGAGGAGTGAGGCCTTTGGGCAAACAGCTTCAGCACTGGTTTTCTGTTGACTCCAATAAGTATAGCAGTTACAGCCGTCCCTTAAGTGCTGGAGATAAAGATTATCTCCAGTATAACTGGAGTCAACAAGCATAAAGAGTGGTGATGTTTCTGGGTAGGAGCCCTTGTTCCCAAAGCAGAGAGGAACAGCTAAGCAAACTCACTACAGACCTTGGGGAAACACAAAGGCACTTCAGATTTTGTGTGCTGAGTTAAGGATTCTGGTAAAATTTTAATCTAACCTTTCTCTAACTATTTGCTTTCATAGAAAAATCTGTGTGTAACTATGTGAAGAAGGAAACAGAAATTTCAAGAAGAAAATTTAAAATATATATAATTTTTTTTGCCCACCTTTCTCTTTCTACAGGGGGAGAAACAAATCTGACTCCAGCAGATCTAACTGGGAGATGGTTTATGTGTACGGGGTTAAACCTGATCAAATTCTATGCTTTATCTTTTTTCCTCTACTACTGTCTTTCATGTATATTTTAGGCTCTCATTCTGTCCTGAAAAAGATGCAGTTACAAAAGGCTGAGTCTATGTAAGGCTCCTGCGTGGCTGTGTACGTGAACAATCTATTAAAAAGAAATGTCAGTTGTAAGCACTTAATAATTGGGGTTACATATTTCTGGATTACTAATCCTTTATGGATACTCTGTTTTACTAACACAGTACAGGAATAGACAGTGCTCTCTTCTAGACACTGTTGATCATTTATATTCCTTCCTGGGATGCTGCTTTAAAATCCTTTCACTGGATTCAGTGAATCCAGACCCCGAAGAGGAAAAGCACAGCTTTCTGCAGTTGCTTTTACTTTTGACTTTCCTTGCTTAAATGCCTCAGAGCCTACTTCAGCCCGACTGGCAGAATATCTAAATGAATGGCCCCTGGCAAAATGTAGATATCTGACATTCTGCTCGAGGGACAAGTTATTTTAACAGTGAAAACAAGCAAATACCTGTCTAAACAATACTGTAACTGCTTTAAAGAAGTAAACGTAAGTGTGACTAGATATGAAATGTTTTTTATCTGTTAAAGAAATTTCTTTGTATTCGTTTTAAGGAAAAACTATAATAAGCACTGCCAACATTAATATTTCCTCTCCACATTGTCAGCTTCCACGGGTGGTCAAAAGACTCTCTTGTTTTGGCCAGCTTACGATGCCCTGTCAGCCCTGACTACTTTACCTCAAGCAATCCCATTGAGGTAAATGGAACTAAATAAGGAGAAGATGCTACCCAAGGTAAAGACATTTACAAGCCCTTGAGACAACAAGGTTGCAGAAACGGGACCTTTGTCCTTGCCAGGGGTCATGTGAGCCAAGGAAGACGATTTACCTTCCAGAAGGGCTAGGCTACGCAGGTGGTGGTATTGCTTGCTTGTGTTAGTGAGCACTTTTAAATGCCAGAGATGATCACCTCCAGTCATAGTACCACAGCAGGGCTTTTGGCTTTGCCTAATCGTTAATTCCAAATGTGCGTTATGGGAGATGCCTTGTTAAGAAAAGTTAAAACAAACATGATTTACACAACTCTCTTTACCTGTAATGTAAAACTACTACAAAGCAGACATAGCCATGAGCTGAAAATTTTTCTACTGAGGAATAAGCTTGGATCGAATGTCCCAGGCGCTTTCCATGCTGGGACTCCAGAACTAAAGTGCTCTGAACATGGCCGGTTTAGCCCTGGGGTTTTGTACCAGAGCTCATTCTGAAACAACTGTGGCCAGATGTCCCCAAGGTTTAACTACTGTTCCCTCCTACCACTGGTGTCACTCCAGGCACTCCTTGCCAGGGTGTTGTTAAGACTTTAACATTGTGAATTCCAACAAATGACAGATTGAGCAGCAAAGTCTATCCCTAAACCACTGGTTGCTGGAAGTAAGGAGGACATACCAGAAGTAACTTCTCTCAGCATTTGTCTTGCTTCTTGTATTCCTTTTTCGCTAAAACAGGTGTCAGGATACTGGACTAAATGACCTATTGGTCTGACCCAGTATGGCAGTCCTTAAAAATCCATTCATTACAGCAGCCTGCTTGTTTTCTGCAAGTCTCAAAGTGCTTTACAAGGAGTGCAGGTGCAGAAGTGTGTCTTGGAGAAGTGAAGGGACTTGCTAGCAATCTCTGAGCAGACTGAGTCCTAGCACTCAGGAAAAGTGCAGATCTCCTTTGTTCATTTGTGGTGTTTCTTTCTCTTCTGTGGCTATCCCTAATTTGGCTCTCATAAATTGCCTAGTTTATGATTTTGTTGGTGGTGTTTGTAAGCTGCTGTCTCAGTCATTCTGGTAAGTTTGACACCCGTACAACCTCTAGCATGCTCTCTCAGCTTTGTCTGTGCTCTGATTCTATGATTACCACCCACCCCTTCCCTTATTTATTTGTCTGTCTTGCTATAACAAGAAATGCAGTGGCAATAATAACAGAGGCTGTCACTCACAGTGCTAATTATGCATTAAGTTCCTTAGAGGTTCTGATTCTTTGCTTCATGATAGCAGTCTCACTTTCCTCCTCATTTGGCAGCAAATCCAATTACATGTAAATTATAAATCCTTGGGCCTTGACATAACCTTTACAGCCCCTTTTATAGTGTCTCTTGATACTGCTGTCTCCCAGATGGCTAATCCTATCTGGAGCCATCTATTTGCTGTTGGTTTACATGTTTGCTGTAAAATGCTGTATTCCCTCCATAAGAGATCTCAAGCTCCAACTGTAAGTTTGTGCTTTTCGACCACAAAGTTTGTAAAACAATTTTTTTCTGGGTTTATGTTCTTCTGCACCTAGTGGATGGACACAATAAAAAAAAAATGGTTTTCAGAGAGTACTTACATATGCTAAGAAAAATGTTTGGAGCCAAGAGGAAAATGAAAGATCGGTCCAAAGGGAACTTAAGTCTGGATACTGCTGTATCATTAAAGACAACAGATCTTTCATATAGATTACTGACACTGTGATTGAAAGAAAAATCTGCTCCATGGTCAAAAGAGTAACTGGATAATAGAAAAGACCATTAAAAGAAATTATCAGCTGAGATGTGATCATTACAAATACTTTGGAGCTGGGTGTACACAGCACACAAATATTGCCCAGACATGGAATTCAGGACAGAGTAGATTTTGCTGAGAATAAGGCTGAAACATAACTTTGGAGGAGGCAACGTTGCTGAAGCAAAGGGGCAGCCAAGATAGGCAGGGTAGAGACAGATGCAACACGCTGTGAGACACCGTGACATAATAGTGCTTGTGCTATGATTGTGCCTGGAAATCTGAATCAGATTGTGTGATTCCAGAGCATAAAATGCCACACCAACTACTCAGAGGCATTCCCCCCCAAAATATTTAAACCTCCATAAAAGCAGTAACACTTTTTGCTCCAGTTGCAGTTTCCACTGACTTTTAGGCTGAAGCTCCAAGTAGAGTGTAGAGCAAAAGATACCAATCAGGAGAATAAACATTACCCTGGCACTTCCTGAGCTAGCTACCTAACAAATTTCTCCCTCCAGAGCACAAGCCAGAAAGCTGTCATCGAAGATAGATGCCAAGAAAGCCATCCAACTGTATGGCTCCGATCTTAATTTCCACCTGAAGGAAACCATATGTAGTGGGTTGACTCTGGCTGGATGCCAGGTGCCCACCAAAGCCGCTCTATCACTCCCCTCCTCAGCTGGACAGGGGAGAGAAAATATAACGAAAGGCTCGTGGATCGAGATAAGGACAGGGAGAGATCATTCACTAATTACCGTCAGAGGCAAACCAGACCTGACTTGGGGAAATTAGTTTAATTTATTACCAATCAAAATCAGAGAAGGATAATAAGAAAATAAAAACTAAATCTTAAAATACCTCCCCCCTACCCCTCCCTTCTTCCCAGGCTTAACTTTACTCCCAATTTCTCTGCCTCCTCCCCCCCAGTGGCACAGGGGGATGGGGAATGGGGGTTACGGTCAGTTCATCACACTGTCTCTGCCACTCCTTCCTCTTCAGGGGCAGGACTCCTCACACTCTTCCCCTACTCCAGCATGGGGTCCCTCCCACGGGAGACAGTCCTCCACGAACTTCTCCAACGTGGGTCCTTCCCACGGGCTGCAGTCCTTCACGAACTGCTCCAGCGTGGGCCCTTTCCACAGGCTGGAGTCCTTCAGGCACAGACTGCTCCAGCGTGGGTCCCCCGTGGGGTCACAAGTCCTGCCAGCAAATCTGCTCCAGCGTGGGCTCCTCTCTCTATGGGTCTGCAGGTCCTGCCAGGAGCCTGCTCCAGCATGGGCTTCCCACAGGGTCACAGCCTCCTTCAGGCACCCACCAGCTCTGGCGTGGGGTCCTCCACGGGCTGCAGGTGGATATCTGCTCCATCGTGGACCTCCATGGGGCCGCAGGGGGACAGCCTGCCTCACCACAGTCTTCCCCACGGGCTGCAGGGAAATCTCTGCTCCGGCACCTGGAGCATCTCCTCCCCCTTCTTCTGCACTGATCTGGGTGTCTGCAGGGTTGTTTCTCTCACATATTCTCACTCCTCTCTCCGGCTGCCGTTTCTGTGCCATAGCACCCTTTTTTCCCTTCTTAAATCTGTTCTCCCAGAGGCACTACCACTGTCCCTGATGGGCTCGGTCTTGGCCAGCAGCGGGTCAGACTTGGAGCCGGCTGGCATTGGCTCTGTTGGACACAGGGGAAGCTTCTAGCAGCTTCTCACAGAAGCCACCCCTGTAGCCCCCCTGCTACCAAAACCTTGCCACACAAACCTAATACACCATAGATCAGTATAAGCTGGGCCATCTCCACTATGTTTTTCAATCTTCAGACCTGTTGGAAAGGGATGAGAGTAATCGGGAGACTCTGCACACTCTGAGTGGGAGTGGCAGCAATAAAGGGCTTGTAAGAAACTCAGTTAGAAGGAAAGCAACCTTTATTTCCTGACCCAGACAGATGCCTGAAATAGGTAGGTGAGGGTTATACTAGCGTCAGTGAGGGCAGCACAGTGTAAACATCAGAGATACAGACATGATTAGTTAAAAAATTAGACACCCTCAGTGGCTCCTGACACAAATACTTCACAACTGCTTATTTAAGAGGTGTTGCTATTACCTTGCTGCTTGAGATAGAAATACCCATAACCTTTTGCAATACCAAATGTTACCTTCTAAGACATTTTATTAGTGAAGAAGCACACTGGTCTAAATAGCGTTAAACTCCCAGAACCAGTACCTATGAGGCCCTTAACAGCCAGAAGCACTTAGATTTTCTCTTTTTCTATTTCTCTGATGATAGCACTAGTACCATTTTGCATCCTGAAGTGCCATCAGTTCCCTAAGTACTGGCCAACCCCAGTTTTACAGAACACTCTTTGCAGGGGTCCACTGCATCTCATTCATACAGTAACCCAATCTGATTTCATTTTTTTATGTCCGCTAACAGGATTGTGACAGAATTCATTACAGCTGTAAAGCAGACTTCCAGCACATGAACAGCAGAGGGAACCCGAGCTGGAGATGGTATTTGTAGACCTGCTCATTTTCCTTTGTTAGTCTGGGCACTTAATGCTGCTTAATGGCATTACCCTGCTGCTATAAATACACAGGCAGTCACTTGACCTTGGCAGTTGTTTTGGCTAAAATAAGTGTCCTTTGAAACTGGCAGGGGCACAATAGGAGCACATGCCTGCCATCCTCTGCAGCCCGGCGCTCAGCTGGAATGAATGACCTTCACCTCGCTCTGAAGGTGCAGCTTCATGACTGGCTTACACTGAGCTAAGAAGGGCTAGTACTAAAATGGTGACCCCACCTCTTCCTTTTCCCCTGCTACGTGCCCCTACCCACTTTTCTTGTGTCACTGATCAGACTGCAAATTAATCTTTTTCATTTTCCCCCAATGATTCAGCCCACTTTTAGAGTGAAGGGAAGGAAAATGCACTTCTAGGATTCAACGCATTTTTCCCTGTAACAGACATCTGGATTAGAACAGATGACTCAAAATAACTTCTCTTTTTCCTTTCACTGTAAGGTGACTAGACAACTATAAGCCTATGCTCTGTTTATCTAAAGGTAGATGAGAAAAAATCCCATCATTAAAGTGTGTATTCATGTCTCCTACATTTCCCCCCTTGAGAAGTTTTTTAAGCCAGCTGACCAGAACCCTTTACAATCCTAGTGAGAGGTACGCTCCCCTACAAGCACTTCATCCTCTTAGCCTGTATTTTAGGATTAGTCAAATTGCCCTCAGGATCAAGTGTCAGGTGCTGGTATTCTGCCACTAATGTCTGTAAAGATCTGTGTGTTCTCCAATTAAATTCCCTATATCAACAGTTCACTACTGAGCAAGCCAGGATGGCCTCTGTCATGTCCAATTTCAGAATCACGGTGTCAGTCTCATGCCAGACAGATCC
The DNA here is from genome assembly GCF_026419915.1 of Harpia harpyja. Classification (NCBI taxonomy): domain Eukaryota; kingdom Metazoa; phylum Chordata; class Aves; order Accipitriformes; family Accipitridae; genus Harpia; species Harpia harpyja. The sequence goes on along the minus strand of NC_068945.1, from coordinate 10,388,573 downwards.
TTCAATGAGGTGCTTTCCTTCACCAATCAGCCATCCATGGAAGCAAAGGTTGCCCAAGCCCAGTGCCCACAGGCATTTTTCATGGCAAAAACAAGCGGAAGAGGGATGGGCTCTTTCTGTGTATTTTTTTCTGCATTCCTTCAATAGCTAACATCTTATAATTGATATTTAGAGAATAATACAGTTCACAAATGGTACATTAAAAGGCAACTGGGAAGTAGCCCAGAAGTCACAACTGTATTTTTTGTCATTTACTACACCAAAAATAAAGCAGAGCTCTGGTTTATTCTTAGAAGTGCTGCTGCTACAGCAACATCAATTTGAAGCTTGTCAGAATGCTACACTGTACCAGTAGCACTGACTATATGGAATCATGTAATTATGCTATAGTATAACTGTTCTCTAACTACACATACCCACGCACATGCTAGATATCAAAGGTGGTTTGGTTGAAACAGCATGTTTTATATGCAGAGGTGACATAAACTGTCCCAGAAACAGGATCTTGCTCTACAAGATGAGCCTCCACCAAGAGCACTGGCTGGCATACTTTCAAAGTCTAACTGCACTGCCAAATCCTTTCTAGCATTGATGAAGTCTTAGCATGGATGGAACTAGAAGGAGAGGGTTAATGCAAAGAGTAACAGCAATAAGCAATTGATGAAGATAATCATCCATGCTCACACAGCTCATTCAGTTGCTATTTAGAACTCACCACAATGAGCAAACCATTACCTTGTACAAACAGAGACAGATGTCAAGTTCCTTTATGACATGAATCAACAACCAGGGATGCAGGGCTATAAATGTCCTCTTAGTATACTTCCTATCATATGGCAAGACAATTTAATTATGTTTTGTACAATGATGAAACCACTAAAGAGAAAGTGGAATGTAATCAGTTTTGTGTATTTATTTGATTTGAAAGGTAAGCACCACATCCCCAAGTAGATACAACAGCTGCAATGATATCAAACATCATTTGTGAAATAATACAGGCAGATACAATACAATTTGAAATACATTTAGCAGCATCACATATTCAATAATTTCAATCAGGAATAGCTTTGCAAAAGTGAGTGACTACAAGGTGCATCAGCTGTACTGAGGAAAAGTAAACAATAAGTTTAGGACATCACAGTTTTAAGGGCTTTTAATCTACTCACTGATGTAGAAATAAATAAATATGACAATCACTAAAGACAGCAGTCAGTAGACTGCCAATCTGTAACTAAAGGGATGATTTGGGAAAATAGGGGGGTTGATACCTACTACATAATGTTCACTAATTTTTTGTCTTCTGTTCTATGAACTTTTCAGAATAGCTAGGATAAGGGCCTCCATCTTTCAGGCCCAGAACCAGCCCAAGCAGGCAGAGCAGTCACAGTAAAGTTATAAAAGGATAAGACAACTCATGGTCACACAAAATACAGTTTTTACCTGCTTTCAGAATGGCTTTCATGCAAAATGCTTCCCTGTTTTTTTAAACTTTCAAAATAAATCACTTCTAGTTGCACCTTTGTAAACCAAAACCCCCTGCCAACTAACGTGTACTGTTTAAATCTATTAATTTTAATTACTATTCCAATCCCAATCAATAAAACTAAAATCCAGGCAGGGTAAATTTCTACCTACTTTTCTTAAGGTGCTAAAAAGCAAATCAATAAATTACAGGGAGGTTGTGACTTTCTGAACCTACCAAATCTCCTGCTGCCCACATGCATATGTCTCAGCATTAGCTAGTAAGTTTACAACGATACGGAGATTTCAAGAGTACAAGCTAAATGCGCACAGTAAATCTCTGGCACGTGCCAAGGAAAAAAATGTCGTGCTTATCTAGCTGGTGTTAGCTATCACTGCTGGGGCTGATTATGCTATTCAAGACAATTAACGATAGTTTATGTCCATGAGCTATCAATAATAAGAAGTGTTGGAATTACACCACCAGGTACAGGAAGAGGTATGCACATAGACTAAATTTAGCTGAGTGAAGCTAATCCCCATCCGCAGCTCCTTCTGTAGCCTGCGGAAATGTAAGCTTCTCTAGCAGGCAACTCAGAGCACGAGCTTAATTTAGGTGGAAGTTTCAGGAGAGGCAGAGAGCTGATTTAGTGTTTCTCAGCCACAACAAAGGGAAGGGACTCTCCTTGTGCCTGCTCATCCTGGCCCTTCTTGAGCTGTCTCTGGAGTTTGCTGGGCACTTCACTGAACCCAGTCAGTTGGCTAATGAACAGAAGACTACTTCAAGGCAAGAAAAGTGACAGTCTTCAGCTGATTTAGTGAGCTGAACTGGCTCAGGAAGAGATTAGAGAAGCATCAAAGCTGGTGGGTGTGAGGGATGAGCAGGGGTGGAGGGCAGCACTTTGAGACTTGCCCATTCCCACAGTGCTGAGCCGATCCTTTGACTCAGCTCTGCTGGGTAACTTCACCCTTGGCTGCTATGTAAACGGAGAGCTTTAATGGTGGCTTAAAGTGGCTTAAAGGAGTCCCTACGCCCACACTGTAGTTTCCCACTCCTGTTCTCATGCTGCGGTCACTGTCATGGGGCTGGATAACATGCTAATAGAAATGATTTCCCTGAAAACAGGGATTTGCTTTCGAGCCAGCGCAATTGCAGCAATACAGATAAGACAGCAGCAAACAGCGATGCAGAACTGGAAGCTGCCAACATGGGGCAAAACCATCAGAAGCTGGTTTAGCTTCCGAAGCCAGCATCTCCTACTATGCTTTAGAATGCTTCTGGAGGAGAGTTTCTGCTGACTGTGGTGGGGGGATGAAAATAGCTTCCCCGGGCAAGAACTAGCATTTGGGAGTAGGCCCCCTAGAAGGCTCCATTTATTCACTCACCATAACAGGAGGGGCTCAAGTCCTCTCTTCTGTGGGCATCTCGCTTAGGTGTGAGTCAGAAGGGCAAAGCTGGGAGTCTGTGTTACGTGAAGAGAGCAGTGGATGTCTGTGGTGGGTGGGGGGTGCCTAGAGGAGGTGGCATGAGCAATCAGAAAATGAGCTACATCTTAAACTTGCTTTGGGGTTGACTTGCAGAACTGAGGAACAGTTTCTATGTCTTGGTTTCTTTGCTTAGAAGAGAGGGGTATCAATATAAAAAATAATGGTACTTAGATGGAGCCAGACAGTCAGAAAGCAACATCTTCTGATCTCTGCTGGTTTGACCCAGCTTCGGAGCAATGAGTTTGCATTGAAATCCTCCAGGTCACATTACTGAATTCTAGCCATAAAGCATTTCACTGGCTCTTCTTTCAGTTTACAGTAATGGTGTGGGCTAAACAAAACAACAGCTCCTCACAATAATTAAAAAGAATCACAGAAATTATAAGTGGGCACCTGTTAAACCCAATTCAAAGATTTTTGTTACAGTCGTCCTAAAGCTCATGGGTCACTTTGCTTTGCCTACAGCATTACAAACCAAAGTGGAAGCTTGATTGGTTGAATAACTGGGATATGTGTGAAGGAGAAGACTCAAAATGTGTCCATGGATGTCTTACTTGATCTTTGTGTATCACCCTCTAGGACCACTACTGGAAAATGTAACCCCATTCACTTTGTGTGGGACTTGCGTCTGTCCCCTCTTTCAGCAATCATTTTTTCCCCCTGCAAAACCTGCTAACCACAGGAACAGATTAGCAGAGTCAAGGGGCACTCTGGACTCACAGCATAGCCCTTCTTCTCAGCATGCCATCATGTGTGATTTTAAAGGCAATGAGTTTTATTTTCAGATTTTGAAAACTCCTTAGTTTGAAATACAGAAAATGTTTCAATGAGATCAGCCTGGCATAGATACTTGCATACCTTCATGACCAAGTCTGCCAGGCTGACAGGGAGTGCTAAGCTACCATGCTGTCTACAGGGAGCAGCCCCTGTGCTGTTGCCACTTGCCCCCTCTCAGGATATATACTGGTCAGGTGAAATAAGCTGTGTCTGAGGACACTCCAGGAGTCTCCCCAGGACTCAGATATATACTGACACACTGCATCTGCCAACATTTCTCTTCCCCCTCCCCATAAAGCCAACACCATTAAGAGTAGGATGCTCCCCCACATTGCCTGATTGCTTTCTGCCGACTTCCGTCAACAAATCTGTACCACCATGAGTCCCCAGTGGGTTCAGTGCAAAGTGTGTCCTTCCTAGCCTTCACACAGGACTTGGCTGTAGTGATGGAGCCAAACATTCCTCAGTACTGGGAAATGTGTTAAATAATGCTCACTGGAAGCTCAGTTGTGTTCACAGTATTTTCCACAAAGCTTGCTCTGTGAACTGCAGAGCGGTATGGGTCCAGAGTGCAATACGGCAAAGGTTAGTTAAGATATCAATGGATGCTTCCCAAAGAGGAGAGCGGTCGATCAGCCTTGACCCTTAACATCAACAATCTGCTTCAAAGGCAGCGGCTGGAAGCCTGTGACTGTACTAGAGAGCATGGGCAGAAGTGCGTTTCTGTAAAACAGGCAAAAATGCATTCAGTCTGTCTTCAGAATTACGATAATTTTTAACAAGGTAAATTGTGGGATCATGTAAGTGAATGGCTAGGTGGAAGGGAGTGGGAGAGATGAATCTGTTCGTTAGCAAAACTCAGTTTAAACAATGTCCAGACATGGGGGATTCAAATAGTATAGTACCATCTCCAAGTATGACATGCATACGAGGAAACCTGGAATGAGCTCCTAAAAAAGTAATCACTCCTGCCGTTGTGGAACTACTTCAGAAGTCATTGAAGACTTTACACGTGCTTCTACATGAAGCACTACTGGAAAACCTAGTGTAATATAGTAATTATACTAACAGCAGTACTATAAAAATCTTTGTACCATGATAAATTGCAGTGGCACACATCACTCTTCAGGCAAATACACTACAGTATGTCATTACAGGGGATGACTGCACTAATGTAAAAAACTTCAGCATGAACATGGCCTTGCACTCATGTGTCTGGAGAGGCGTTAGGCTGACAAAGCCATATTCACTTCTTCAGACATACAATGAACAAAATCCATACCTAAACATCTTAGGACTACTGAACTTTCTGAACAGTTAACCAGTTCAGAGAAAAGAAATTGTCCTTATTGTATGGAAATTCATCTACAGATAAACATCACTGTATGTCATACAAACTTTCAATTCTACGTATTTTTGCTTGCATTTGGAAGGCATTGGCTGAATGATCCTTGTGGAAGACAGACTTCTATTTATCCATGGATGGTGTACAGACTGGATTGTAACAAAGTAGGAAATGTTTCAAAATATTTCTTTGATATTTTAAAGATGAAATTATAAAGGATCTTTGACAAAAATGGTTTAGGATGTTCTTTCCTTTTTTCCTTTGAGATTATATTTCACCAAGATGATGACAGAGATCCTATGAGGCCTTCCCAACACTTACACTGGCAGAGTGGAGAGAAGAGGGAACCATAGTGCAAGGATATGAAGAGTCACTGAGGGCACGGGAGGGAGGGAAGGTCCTTCCCAAGCCAGGTCCTTTGCCAGAGCCAGATGTGCATACCATGTAAGTACTGTATTGCCCCATTTCTGTCTTATCACTTTATTTCACAGCTGTTGTTTCTCCTGAACTTTTTAATGAGCCAGAGCTATCAATGCAGTTTAGTTGCTACAAACTGAGTGCTATTACTTACCTAACTGCAAAATTTTATAACCATTTGTTTCCTCTGACATCAAAGAAATTCATTAAATGAGATCATCACATTTCACTCCTTTTGCACTATAGTCTCAGACACTAAACACAGACTCCACTCCACCATGATGCAGGTTTGCAGGAAGAAGCCCCATGTGTTCACTTGCCATGGCTCCCCAGATACGCTTTCTTGTTCAGCTTCTGCATGCCTGTGCAAGCAGTTGAAGGTATTGGGGGTACCTACGCACACAAGTGCCCCAAAATAGAGGGTAAATCAAGATTATTTTGAAAATGTGGGCTATTATGATGAGTTAAAAAGAAAGTTTCATTTAAAGAGGAAAAGGTCTCCATCCTATTACCTCTTCCACTAACACGAGGAACTTAACTGCGGGCGATCACTGTGCGAACTTGCACACTCATGCAAGTGGTGTATATTTGTCTTGTTTTATTAACTACATTATAAAGCACTTTATTATGAATGTGTTATCTGTATAACACTGTATAATCTTTAAGCAAAAATTAAACAGAAACTAGGCCCACTGCCAAAAATAAGGAACCATTCCTTCAAATAAAACTGGGGTAAAAGAAGCTTGCAAAACTGCCACTCCAAGACAATTTTTCTTTATTGTGTGATGTATTTTCCCTTTGAATGGAAAATCCAGATGAATAAGCACAGAATTAAAATATAGGTGGACCAGAATTTTAATTCAGCACCCGCCAGCACTGCACGTGTCAGCACTTCGTGATTTCCAGTGGATGAATTCGGTTCTCTGTATTTTGCAAAGCTGGACAACTAATTCTTTTTTTCCATTACAGCCATGTGAAATCACGCTTAGAGCATATCCATCCCACAGCCTGATGACCTGATCTACCAGGTCTAACGCAGTGACAGAAGATCACCTTTTACCTTACGTTCTCCTGCCACCAGGCCTATATCCCATGTTCTTGCGGTGTAATGGGTTCCTTCCCTCCTAGGTTGTATTCTTCATGATGTTTACTACCTTAGGACTACAGCCACCATCAAACCATGACCATCAGACCATCAACATTTTGCTGTGGGCAAGAGTTCCATTAAGAGAGTTTTTCAAGCTAGATCTCTGTTTCTAATCAGGTTTAACTGCAGTTTGGGAAAAAAAGAAACAGCAAGGAAATCCTATCTACTTTAATGTGTTTTGGGAAGATGATGGGACAGATGCAAGTAGCAGAGTATCTCAGACTTACCTAATTACAGACTTTGTATACAAACCAAAAGTTAAATGTGATTAAAATGTACACACACAAAAATGTTGTAATTGTATGAAGGTTATCAGGCAAATTTATTTAGACTGTGTCCCTTAACACAAGGGTTTGTTTTTCTGGAAAACTGCGCTTCATCAAAAATGCCAACGTTGCCGAACTAGAGTTGAACTTTGAAACTGTGACCTGTCACAAGGAGACTTCCCGTGTGACCTTGGGGAGATCTCTTCACCTACCTGTGCCTCAATCCTCCATCGTCTGGAACAATAAATAAGTAAATAACTAAGAGCAGGAAGAGGGAATAACCTTTCTTCTGCCGTTTTGCACCTGCCTTGTCTATTTAGATTGCAAGCGGTTCAGGGAGGGGATTAAATACCCTGTGCTTTTAACACTGCGAACAAAATGAAGCCTGATCTAAAAGGGGGCCTAGGAGAGCTGTTGTAAGATGTGGTACATGGTCCAGTCTGCCTTTAAAGGCTTTAAGATCTTGCAAATAGGGAAGTGGCATTTTCCTCCCCATTTATTACAAATGCTACTATGATAATTGATTGTTGAATGCTCATAAGGAGAGAGAAGGATCCTGTCCAAAGAAGACATAATGCAGCAGCGAATGTTCCTCCCAACAGGCGCTGGTGGGACAAGCACAGCCCCTTGGTTCTGGTTCAGAAATGAAAATACCTTACTCTGATCCTTCCCTAACCTCTCCTGTACGTTTTCTTCTCCCCTCCCCCTTATTTTCTTGAAGTTCAGCTGTGCATGTTCCTGTTTTGATTACACAGGATAGACTTTCTTACCCTTACATTTCATTGTGTAATTATTATTTACCTCTAGCTCCCATTTCAGCTGTAGTTACCAAAGTCTTGAATTTATTTGCTTATAGCAAGTCGCTACCTGAAATGCCATGTGGATGGCTTAACTCATTCCTTTCCCTCCAGGGGACCCTTTGCAATGTCAAACAATGTAAAGCAGCAAAGTAGGTCATGGTTAGATAGTCACTTAAAGCCAGCATGAATCTGTACTGCTGCCCAGAAAAGCAGCTTTTACCCTTTCCTCACCACTTGTGCTCACCACCTCTCTCATGCTGGCACCAGCGTTTGTTTGGCTGCTTGGTGAGCCAGAGGGAATTAATCCAGTTATTACTAGCCTGGCAAAATAGATGGCAAAAAAATCAATAAAACCTTAAACTGGCCACAACAACAGAAAAAAAGGTAACCACAGACTTACACGGCAAGGGCTGGGCTCTCTGCCTAGTCACGTTTAACCCAGTGACTTATTGGGGAGGACTCTGGAATCTACCGTTCTGTTTTCCCCCTTGTGAGAGAGAGTTAATCATGTATGACAAGAAACCTAAAGCTTTCTTTTCTTCCCTAGTGAAACTAAATGTGTACAATTCAGTATTTTGCCTCTACTTTCTTCCTTTACAGCCAGAAAGAAGTAATGTTACGGCATTAGGAGAAAATATTCTTTGCTATTCTTTCTTATTTTGCATGGGTTGGTCCCGCAGGAATTTAAACAAATCACTTCCTTCTTCCTTCGCTCAGCAACAGTGGCAAATCGTATACCTGAATTTTCAGTTGATCTGTTCCATAGGTCAGAGAAAAGGTGTGTCGTATCATCTGGTCTTTACTGTTACTTATGGTGACGGATGTGCTTATTACTTTAACAAGGCACAAAACTCCATTCACGCTCCAGGGGCTCATTCCCGAGGTCCTCCATACTACCGTTTTAAAGTGATGCTCTACTGGGACATGGCGAAATAGTCAGAGAGAGTGTGATACGGCTGGGGCCGAAGCAGACGGAGGAAGAGCGGTTGTGGCTCTGCATCAGGCTACACTCCTCCTTCCCGCCAAAGCATGCATCCGCGTGTGACTCCAGGCGTGCCATTGTCCCATCGGGATTTGTTCAGCCACAAAACACCCAGCCGAAGTCAGCTGCAGGGCAAAAATCAGAAAGCATGAAAATCAGAGACCACAACCTGAGCGACCTTGCCCCGGAAGAAGGTCACGTAAAAATTCTTTTTGCGCAGCTTCTTGCAGCGATTCCTCTGCGCGTTCCTTCCAGCCCAGTCTCCGGCCCTGTGGAGCACCGACGACGCTTCCCCACCTCGCTAGCCGATTGCGAAGGCGGACTGGGAGATGCTCGGGAGACCGTCAGCCCCTCCGACGGCCACCACTTGCGCAGCGCCCGGCGGGGACGCCCACCCGGCCCCTCGCCGGCTGACGGCGGACCGCCTCCCCTCCCCACAGCACCCCTTCCCCCCTCTGCGCGCCCTCCCGCCGTCAGCACAAAACCAGCGGGACGAGCCAGCGCTCCCCTCCCCCGCCAGGCGGCCCGCAGCGCAGCGACGCGAGGGGTCAGCCGGGCCGGCCCCCGCCGCGGGCGGCAACAGCCGCACGGCCCTGCCGCGGAGGAGGGGGGGGGACCGGGGCGGCGAGGAGCTGGGAAAGCGGGGGGGGGGGGGGGGGCGAGGGCGGGCCGGCGGCCCCCTTCAGCCTCCGTCCTTGGCGGGGATTGAGCGCGGCGGCGGCCGCCGCCTCCCCAGTGCCGCCGGGGAACGCCCCGGAGGGCGCGGCGGGGGGCGGCCCGGCCCTGCCCGCCGCGCCCGCCCCTTCCGCTGCGGAGCCCTCATTGCCCGAGCCCCGGAGGAGAGCGGCAGCGCTTCTCTTGCCTCTCGCCGCTCTGAGCCTTGCTGGTGGGTACGGGGAGAGCGGAGCTGGCGGGCCGGGCCGGGGGTGTGTGTGTGCCGGAGGGTCGCCCAGCCCATATCCCGGCGGCTCGGTCCCGCCGGGGCCGAGCGTCCCCGCGTTGGCGGCCGAATGGTGTCCGAGGCGGGGGGGCGTCGGCGGTCGGTCCCGGCAGCGGTGGGATGCGCCGGCCGGTGGCCGGAGCCAGGCTGTGGCTCCCCGGGATTTGGGTGGGATGGCGGCCCCCGGCCGTGCGCAGAAACCCGCCGGGTGACCTCGTGTGCCGGTGCCGGTCTGCGGCTGGCGGGGCGGGGGCGGGAGGGAGGGATGTGCGGGAAGGGGAAGGTCGGAGGCACCGCGCAGGGGCCCGTGGGTTGAGCGAAGGGAGCCTCGGGGCTGAATGGAAACGAGCCGGGGAAATCCCAGCGGGCTTACGGCTCCCAAACTGGTTCGTGCTTTTATTACCGGTCCCACAGCCCGGAGCCCTGAGGGGCGTTTGGAGGGGGGTGGATGCCAAAGAGCCATTGACGCAGAAGGTATTTCTGCCTTCTGCGGGGAGGCTCTGGAAGCTCTGCGAGAAGAAGGATCTTCTGTTATGTGCCGCCAAAATAGCGTCTGCCCCCCTCAGCCCCCCCCACTGGGCACCAGCGAGCGCAGCAGGGAGGGATGGGAGCCGGAGCCCTGTGGCCGAAGAGGGGTGGGTGCACGGGTGGGCTGGTAAGCCGTGGGGTGGAAGGAGTCCTGCGAGCATGGGCAGCGTGCCCCTGTGCTGCCTTACATAAACCCCCATCAGCAGTCCCTCGCAGCACTTCCATCGGCAAGCTTCCGTCTGCGGCAGACGACCGCTTCAGTTCAGAGCGTGCGTTTTGGTTCCCCCTGGCTTGCTTTGGACCAAAGCTTTCTGCCTCTCGTTGCAGAACACCATGGCTACTCTCAAGGAGAAGCTGATGACGCCCGTTGCTGCAGGAGCCGTGGTCCCGAACAACAAGATAACTGTTGTGGGGGTTGGACAGGTTGGGATGGCCTGTGCTATCAGCATCCTTGGAAAGGTACGGCTCAAGGTCAATGTGCTATGCAGGTTCTGCACTGCCTGTTTGTCTTAGCAAATGGTGGTAAATTTGGTAGGTTAGTACAGGAATGAATCATTTGCAGTTCACGTAAGTAAGCAGTGACCTACATTGTTCATGCAAGGCTGACCGCCCCATTCAGTTTCTCCTTGTTCTCTCACCTTTCCATCTGTGCCTAGCAATAAATCTCTTGTTAGGTAGAGTTATTTTGCGAGCTGCTAGGAGAACGTAGTGAGCAATGGCTCTAAAGCCCCTGCCAAACTTTTCTTTCTCTCTTCAATTTTCTTATTCTTCCACAACAAAGCTGGAGTTTGCTTGGTGGGAGAGCTCTGCTGGGCAAAGAATGTAGACAGAGCAGAAATCCATGTAAAATACAGGATAAGAATCAGAACTATGTGTGTTTGCTTTTTACTCTTTTAATGTGCATGTGCTGTAATAACTGAAAATACTGCTATCCCCTTCAGTAGGCTGCTTTATTTCTCTTAAGCTCTTACTGCTTGGTTATATGACTTTATTGTTTTCAGAGAGGTTTAGGTAGTTTTCCAGAAACTAAAAATAGAGGGCTGGACTTGAGGTTATTCTGACTTTTCCTGTTACTGGTTTCTGGGGGTTTTGGCAAATTTCATGTTGCAGTCTTTGAGCAAAGGCTTATTATGCAATAAGGATCTCCTGTACTTTGCACTTTGTTTTTGGAGAATATTGTGAATTAGTTAAATTTGATTCCTCTCCTGCTGTTTTTTAAAAGACAAGTGGGAGCTGCAGATCTTTTTTTAAAAGACGACATTAACAGATATGCCCTATCCACTTGCAGGGGCAGATACTAAATCAGGTAGCTCACAGTGAGATCAAAAATCTTGCATGTACTACTAAACCAGCTGTATTTTATTTGGAGATAATCTTATTCTACCTATTACCTTGAGGATGCATGTTTTTAAAGTGCTGGGGTTTTAATAATTAAAAAAAACTTCTAAGGGTTTTTGCTTGCTGATATTCATGAGCCTTGTGAGCAAGGAAAAACTGATAGTAAGAAAAGACCACAGTACTGATCTGAAAGTAACAAATAGTTTTTAAAACTATATAACTGAAGGGGAAATTTAATGGAAAAATGATAACAGTTCATTGTGGGGCTTTATATTTAAATTTTTTAAGCAAGTGTTTGCCTCTCATGGTCTGAACTCATTATTTTGAAGGAGTACTGTAACCTGTAAGGCTGGCAGTGAGGGAGCCAGGTGAAGTTACCACAAATGTCATGACAATCTAGCATTCATCTGTTTAATACACTTCTCTAAGCAGGATCAAATTGTGCTTTCAGAAATCTAGGCACAAAGTTTTACTGTTAATGAGTTCTATGCACCAAACCCAGAGTAAAAACTGGTTTTAAATTTTTCAAGCTGGGATTATGGCATGGTGGAGTTTATTTCAACCAGGCTTCTGCTCTCTTACTCTCACAAGTATAAGCAGCAGTATAAAACACTTCTGTAACAAAACCATCTGATTCTTGTCACTGAATTAGAATCATAGAATTGTTTAGGTTGGAAAAGACCTTTAAGATCACGAAGTCCAACTGTTAACCTAGCACTGTGAAGTCCACCACTAAACCACGTCCCTAAGCACAATATCTACATGTCTTTTAAATACCTCCAGGGATGGTGACTCAACCACTTCCCTGGGCAGCCTGTTACAACACTTGACAGACCTTTTGGTGAATAAATTTTTCCTAATATCCAATCTAAACCTCCCCAGTGCAACTTGAGGCCATTTCCTCTTGTCCTGTTGCTTCTTACTTGGGAGGAGAGACTGACCCCCACCTTGCTACAACCTCCTTTCAGGTAGTTGTAGAGAGCGATAAGGTCTCCCCTCAGCCTCCTTTTCTCCAGGCTAAACAACCCCAGTTCCCTCAGCCGCTCCTCATAAGACTTGTGCTCCAGGCCCTTCACCAGCTTTGTTGCTCTTCTTTGGACACGCTCCAGCACCTCCATGTCTGTCTTGTGAGGGGCCCAAAACTGAACATGGTACTTGAGGTGCGGCCTCGCCAGTGACAGAGTACAAAGGGATGATCACTTCCCTGCTCCTGCTGGCCACACTATTTCTGATACAGGCCAGGATGCCGTTGGCCGCCTTGGCCACCTGGGCACACTGCTGGCTTGTATTCAGCTGGCTGTTGACCAATACAATGTGGTTTTGACTAGCGCAAGATGGTTGGCTCCCCAAGATATCTTTTTGTTAAACCATGGCATAAAATTTTTTACTTATTTTCCTATACTTTACTATGTAGATGCAGTTGAGTTTTAAATGGCTTTAAATTTTATAAAATTAAAACGGTTGGATAATACTAATTTCAGTTTACTGGTGTAGTATTTAATGTATAAATCTGAATGACACTAAAATGTCCATGTTGGTTATTTTTAGCTCCCTCTGTTAGAGACAAGTCACTGATGTTGCCATACTGTTTTAGAAATGGAAACATCCCCACAGTCACAAGTCAGCTGTTTTCAATGAGAATATTTTAAGCTGCATTTGGTGATTGTGTAGACTTCATTCCTGTGTGTGCTAATAATGAGCTGAATTCTCCTCTAGGCAACACAAATGCAAATTCATGAAATTAGTCACTGGAGATATTCCAGGTGCTCTTCTGTTTCAGTGAGAACTGGCTCCTTGAACTTGCTGAGTCTGGTGAATACTGGTTGCAAGGTCTAGGCTGAAAGTCCCATACTGTCAGACTGTGAGTGTATAAATCTATCCATAATCACACATGTGAACGCATTCTTTTTTCAAATTCTGATTACAGTAACTTCTTAGTTTAACACCAGTGACTTCAGTAAAGGATACTTCTTCATAATGTTTAAATAACTGAGACTTTAATTTTCACCCTGCAGACTATTTTGAGAGCAGAGATTCTTAAGGTTTTCCTTCAGCAGTTGATCAAATCAGCTGTGAAAGGAAGCAATGCAGAAAAGAAGTAAACTCTTGACATTATTTTAAACTATGAAATGAAAAAATTTAATAAGCCTGCTGCTAAATACATCTTTCCACAGGAAAATGGTGTGTATTGTTGCATGTTTAAAGTAGTTTAGTTGATGCTAATAATTAATATTTCCATGTGAAATAATGATCATTACCTTTTATATAAAAGTAAACGAAGCTCGCTTGCAGTAATATTTTCAATAGCATAAGAATGGCTTAACTATGGTGTAGATACCTAGGAAAATAAAAGTAATTTGAATCTCAGTAGAATTTACTGAATGGTAAGCCTTTAAGTATAGTAAAATTTACAAGGGTAGTAAACACTTATGTCAAAAGGCAGTAAAATCTTGCATTAGAGCAGAATGCCTTTTTCCTCCACCCCTGTATTTCACTGTTTTCCTGTTCTGAGACTATATGGCATTAGATCCCAACTTAACCTGGCTGGACAACAAGCATACATGGCTAAATCTGTTCTGCAAAGTAAATATAACGTAGCAGCTCTAGTAGAGAAAAATTAGGTAAAGAATCTGTTTTCTCTTGATACTGTTTTTAGTATTGAGAAAAATGAGTCTGTTCCTATTCTATATTTTTGTGAAATGAACTGGTTGAAGGAATGGTATAAGAGAATAATTATTTGATAATTGAGGTGTGTTCTTTTAGGTATTTAAATATTTAAAACAGGCCTATTTGCTGGATAGATTTAGAAGGTTTGTTACAACTCTGAAAGATGCAACTTTTTTCTTAAGATAATAACTACATCATTAAGTGCTTTGTTATCAAAGGTTTAGCTGTGCCTGCCCTCAAACTCCCCACAAATAATACCTTTTCTGGAAAGTCTGAATGAGTTTCATGAACCTGTGGTGTAGTAGCCTCTGGCTGTGTTACTGTGAGATATATCAGAACACCGAGATAGTGCGGTCCTGCTGGTTTACCTTTGGAGAAGAGAGGCTTTCGGATGTGTAACATGTTACTTTAAAATATAATATAGCTCAACTCAGGGGTAACTTTAAAATGCAAGTTAACTGCTTCATTGACTCCTTCAAATTTTGTTGTTTTCAGGGTCTTTGTGATGAGCTTGCTCTGGTTGATGTTTTGGAAGACAAACTAAAAGGAGAAATGATGGATCTACAGCATGGGAGCTTGTTCCTTCATACTCATAAGATTGTGGCAGACAAAGGTGAACCTCAGTTTCTTTTACTTAATACTGATATTCTGTGAGTTTGCTTAATAGTGGAGCATTAGTTGTGTAATGCTAAAGAACTCCAAGGGTTTGGCATTGAAAAGTTAAAGTATATGAACTGGGATGAGAGTTCGGATGAACACCATAACAATGGGAGTGGCTCTCAGTCTGGGCTTTCTCTTACATTTCTAATGGCCACTTTACAGTTTTGAGCTGCTTGACTAAAATTGATTTTAATGAAACTCTAATACCTCTGATGTAGAAGAAATAGTATTGTTATTTGGATAGTAGAAATGAGATTCAGAGGGGTTGAATGTACTCTTAAGACGCATGTACTGATATACCAGGACAATGTTAAGAGATGGTGCTGGCTTTAATATTGATGTCTCATGTTTTTTGCATTTGAATGTGTGCACAGTGGAGAAGCTACTCATAATACCTGTATGAACACAATGCTGTTGAAATTAGTGATAACTATTTAACACATTCTATATTTTCTCCCCCATGCTCTGTTGTAGACTATGCTGTCACAGCCAACTCCAAGATTGTGGTAGTAACTGCAGGAGTTCGTCAGCAAGAGGGGGAGAGTCGTCTCAACCTGGTTCAGAGGAATGTGAATGTCTTCAAATTCATCATTCCTCAGATCATCAAATACAGCCCCAACTGCACCATTCTGGTGGTTTCCAACCCAGGTAAGGCAATCTTTTCCTAGAACACTTAAATTCTATTTGTCAGAGAACTAGTGTTTTATTTTATCAGTCTTCTCAAGTACACATTGAATGTTGAAAGAAAATTAATAGCTTTGTGTGGACATCTGCCAGGTAGTTGCTAACAGCAGAATACAAACACATATTCTGTATTTTCCGATGCTCTCTATTCAGAACTTCTCATGGTGTCTGTGTTTTAGAAGCATACCTCATGGTAAATACTTCAGTTCTTTACATACATACTTTGGCTTAAGCAGTAGGTAGTTTAAAATTTTTGTCTCTAAAGGAGACATCTGTTTTGCTTTTAAATTGTTTGTAAATTATAACTTTCTTTTGTGTCTGGATGTGATATGGCCTATTTTTAAGGATTAAGAACTTACCCTATAGTCCTGGCTGTATTATAAGGAAAAAGAGTTTGCATGCTGAAGCCTATGGTGGGGGAAAGGTTAACTGTACTTCATAGTTCAGTTAGATTAGAGAAGACTTAGTTATAAATGATTACGCATATTTCTGTACTCACTTGCAAGCATGTCAGCACTGGGACAGCTTGGATATTTGGATGTCTAAAGCTGACTGTAAACATCCTCATATGCTTTGTAGGGTGTCTCTGTAGGGCTGTCTTTGCTTGATTCAACATCTGAGTAAAGCCATTACTACAGAACGCTAGCAATGAAGTGATGCTGCTTTTAAAGATAACTTGGCAGAGTCAAAATGGTGCATGTAAAGCTAGCAATTCAGCTGGTGGTTGAGTAATTAGCTGGTGTACAATTAGTACTACTGAACACTAGTCTACTGAGCAGTGGCTACTGTGCAAGTACAATAACTTATGGCAATTTTAAACACTTATCTAAATATCCAACTGAGCCAAAGATCAAATTGTTCTTGTTCTAGCAAGGCTGAATTCAAACTATAGAATTCTTTCTGGTAGAGCAGCTGCAGGAGCAGAATTGCATGTTGCTTTTTCAGAACTATTTTTATAATGCTTTGTTTTCTCAAAATGTGTGGAGTTTTGTCCACTAGTTTTATATAGTGGAAGTTATTGTGAGCCCATTAGAAGGGACTTCTGGGGTGTCCACTGCATGTGTGACCTTGATGTCCTTCCCTGTTTAACTTCCCCAGATCTGTCTGGGCTCTAGCTCAGATAGCACTATCCACAGCCTGTCCTGTGGAAGACCCTACTGTAGGTGAATGATGGGATTACAAAGCAGAGCTCAAAGTCTGCATGTGTGTCTCTGCACCTGACTTGAAAGCCAGACTGTCTGGAGCAATTGTAACTGTTTGATAGGGAGGTGCTCTGTAGTCTGTACAGATTATTGTGATCCTGGCAGGAACTGCCCCAACAAGCTATAGGGAAGCTATGTATGCCTGATCAGCATGCCACTTGTAACAGCAAGGTGTGAATGCTACTGAGATGACATGCTGTTGGTGCTTGAGTAGAGCAAATGTTGTATTTCAGATCTATATACACAAATATACTCCCTCCTGAGAACTGTCTGGCTTTCAAGAGTTTTTTGAGCCATAATTAATTATTGCAGCCTGTTTATTATTGTTGCTTTGAGCTGTGGATTAGAGGTTTTTCTCTTTGCTCACATCCCCCTCTCTCTCTGACCCAACCTAGGTTTGTGTTTTTCTAAAACTAGTTTTAGAGCCACATGCAGCTAAAGCATATTGCTTATCTGGCTTTTCATGCTACAGAGGCAATCAATGTAGAAACTGCTTAATGCAGGACTGTTCAAGAAATTAAACTGCAGTAGTTACCAACTAGAAATAGAGTATGTAAATCTCAAACACGTTTCACTGTGAATTGCTTTACCTCTTATTGTGATGATAAAGTGGAAGGTAACATGACTTCAGGAAATTGCTTGGATCTTTTAGCCACATGAGTTCAGTCTCAATTCTGGATGCCCCAGGGGTTTAGCTGTGACAAAGTGCCTCCAACTTTAGCTGGTAGGATACTAATCTCCAAAGACCTTCCTCAATTTTCTTTGAACAGTAGCTTGATGGGTCCTAAATTTCAAGCAGTGTATTCATTTTAATCCCCCAAACAGTCAGACCTAAAATACTTCGACCAATGAGCGTAACTGTGTTTTGAGTTGTCCTGATTGCCCTCTTACTTGCAGTAAAGTAATTGTTGCAGCATTCTTGGTGTATGTGAATTGTCTCATTTACTGTGTGTGTTTTTCTTTTCAGTGGATATATTAACCTATGTCACATGGAAGCTGAGTGGCCTGCCAAAACACCGTGTGATTGGAAGTGGCTGCAATCTAGACACAGCTAGATTTCGCTATCTGATGGCTGAGAGACTTGGTATCCACCCAACCAGCTGCCATGGCTGGATCTTGGGAGAACATGGTGATTCTAGTGGTAAGAAGCAGTTCTGACCTCCCTGGGAATAAGCAATACAGTGTTAGAGGTTGAGGCCTAAAGGGTGTTACAAAAATCTGAAAGAACAGATGCAGCTGAGCTCAAGTAACTAGTACTTTGCTGTATTTTTATGAAGATTAGAGTTGAGACAAGTCCAGGAAATGTGGCTACACATTTTTAATAAAAGTGATTGTGGCTGTATGATTAAACCCTGAACTGAAAAGGCCAATTTTGTTGGCTAAAGTTGTGTCCTGAAGGCTACAGCTTACTATTTTTGTTTATCCTCGGTTTTTGGAGTATCATAACATAGCCTGTAGCACAGCTTTCCTCTGAAAGCAGTATTAGCTCTTGTTAGGTCAATGACAGAGCTTGTTGCAAGTAGTAGAAAAAGCTAGGAATACAGATTCAGGCTAACAAAATTATCCCTTTTTGTGACTTTTCTCCATGCTATTTAAAAGAGAAGACGGTTTTAAACCCATGTGAAATCAAAGAAGCTTATTTGCCTTAATTCAGTTCACTTATTTCAAGTCTGAAATGATGCAGCAGAATATCTATGTAGATTCGTACTGTTTTATATTTTAGTGCTGTGTATTTCTAAGGGAGCCACCCCTTCAATGTCCCATTGCATTTGATCAAAGTACAGTGTCTGATCAACAACAGTATTTACTGAAGCCAGCCCTACATTGTAATGAAAGCAGAGCTTGGCTGAGCATACACAGAGTTCATCTTGCTTCAGTGTTACAGTTGCTTTTGCTTGAAGTAACTAAGAATTCCTAGTTATTTCACAGGAGCTGAGAGTGAGTCTGCCTGTAAGCTTCCCATATGGAGATGTGCAAATTCCTCTCTTGATATTCTAAGTTTGCATATTGCTACCCTGTTAGGGAAATAAGAGTATAATTCTTGAAGGCTAACTCTAATACTGATCAGTGGGACAGCAAATACATACTTGCTGCAATTTTTGAGTAAAATTATTTTTAAAAGGTTGAACAGCTAAGATGTGCCCTTTTGCTAGAACTTGAGGTTTCTGACTTCAAAAGTAGCTGTCTACACCCTCCAAGGACTGAAACTTCTGTTGTTCATGTGTTGTGATTGACTTGTTGAAGTAGTCTCATATTTGTCCCCCAGAGTTCTCAGAATTAACTGTAGTTAAATGAAAACTTTACATCTGCCTCAAACATTATTGTAGTTCTGGCTATTAGTACTTTGTTTCCAGTTATCTTGGATAGGAAAAGTGGAGGGGGAGTTGCTAAGTGCTATGGAAACTTACGTCCTCTCTCTGTTACAGTGGCTGTTTGGAGCGGAGTTAATGTGGCAGGTGTTCCTCTCCAGGAGCTGAATCCTGCTATGGGAAGTGACAAAGATGGTGAGAACTGGAAGGATCTCCACAAGCAAGTGGTTGAAAGGTACAATGACTTGAGGAATAAGGTCGATATATGTGATGCTGAAAATAGCTAGTCTGCACGCTGCCTCCTTCTCACTGCCTGTCCATTCTGCTGCAGCTTTCATGCCCTTTTATTTAGAGGGTTGCATGAGTAAGTGGAACTGCTGGCTTAAACACCAAGATGTGGGATTTCAGTTGGTAAGCTTTATTATCCTGCAGCGAGACAAGCTATTGCATAACATACCCACTTTAGTACTGCAGTGCTTAGAGCTGTGTGCACTTGCTTTCTCACAAGTAGCTTCTTAAATGGTTAACTTTGTTCAAAGGGCACAAGACTCTAAGAAAAGGTAGTATGTTTCTGTGAGCAGAGCATTGGAGTTGATTTGGGAAAACTTGTTCATTAATTTAGGGAAACTTGTCTAGAGGTAATTATACATGTTGCTAAATCACTTGTCTCACTTGTGAAACAAGGACTATACTGGTATAAAGTGTACACAGATGTTGGTTAAAAAAATTAGGGTGTGTGTGTAGGTAATGCATGGCTTTGACTCTGTTTACCTATTCCAAATGCACTCAGAATGATTGTGCCACTGACTTGAATAGAGAACTTCAGTTGTAGGTGTCTGTTTTTCTACTTAACACTAAAACCTGTTCATAGATGGAAACTATATTTCTTTTCAGCTAATCCTGGGAGAACAATAGGGCTTCTTTGTTGCACATGTGGGATACTGTAGACTTTATTCTCTAATGCTGAAATATGTAACTCTCTTACTTTGATGTTTTAATTCCAAAACTTACAATGTCACAGGTGTTTCAGATTTTTTTCAATGGGAAACATTCACTCACCTTAAGACTTAGCATTCACACAGTGTCTTGAAGACATCTTAATGCAACTGTATTTCAATATTTCCTTAGTGCCTATGAGGTAATCAGACTTAAGGGATACACAAACTGGGCTATTGGCCTTAGTGTTGCTGACCTCTGTGAGACCATGCTGAAGAACTTGTGCCGGGTTCACTCAGTCTCAACACTGGTAAAGGTAAGAAGTGGTGGCTAACTGGATGCTCTAGTCCATTTTGTTGTTATGGAAAAGTTAAATAGTCTCAGTTAGCAAGGTGCTGAACAAAGGAAGCTTTGTAAAATACTACCTTGAATTTAAAATGGGAGCTTACTATTGCAATTTTTTTCTAGTATGACCTCTTAGCCTACACTCCTTGCAAGTATGGAGCTGAAACTAAGTTCTCTTTACTCTATGCAATGTTGTACTACCTTTTGCGTAAAGTTTACAATGCATGGCATGCAGATTCATTAAAAGGAAGTTTCAGTGCAAAAATGGAAAACTTTATGGAGGCCCAGCTGTGATTCCATGAACTAGTGCCTAGCAAAGGTGCTAGGGAAGAGAGCTGTGTCCTTTTATTGCTGGTGTAACTGGCTGCATGTAGTCTGTACCAGCTGTATAACCTCTGGTGCATCAAGGACTCTGAGTAGGCTGAACTTACTGCTCCCTCTATATAGGAAAAAACCTGCCCATATCCTATGTTTTTGAATTTTGTCAGCTACTTGCTGTATATAAATAAAAGTGAGGGGTTTGGAGGTGGGGTTTCTGAAATCAGTCATCTCAGTATTGCCAATCACTTGGTCCAGAACAGCTCTGTACTTTTTATTTTCTCAAATACATTGTGACTGAAAATTTTCTGCAGGTTGTGAAATGATAGTCTTGAGCTCTACTCTCAGAAGGCTTCCTACTATGTAAACTAAAAGCACAGCTAGGGTGATGGGTTCATGTCCGAGTGATCTGTTTTGTTTGTGGCAGGGCATGTATGGCATTGAGAATGATGTCTTCTTGAGCCTTCCTGCTGTCCTAAGTGCCTCTGGATTGACAAGTGTCATCAACCAAAAGCTGAAGGATGATGAGGTGGCTCAGCTGAAGAAGAGTGCGGATACATTGTGGAACATCCAGAAAGATCTCAAAGATCTGTAATTCATGAATGTTAGATTCCAGCCATAGAAAAACAGCGTGTTGTGTGCAAATGTGGGCTCTACTCACTATACATCTCTACGGTTAACATTAATGCTCTTCCAGACTGAGCTTTGTCCACAGTAGCTAAACTTACGCTTGCTGTAACGCACAGACCTTATGAACAAATAAAGCAACTTTCAGGCATGTTTTGTTGTCCTAGTGACTTATTTTCAGTATTTAATTTATCTAGCTTAGTCTAGCATTCTCCTTTAATGTTTGCCACAGACTACATGGAAGCATAGATGCACATGTCCTTTTAAAAGGTTACAAACAATGTAGTAATTGCCTGTGGTGGGATTTCACTAATACAAAAAAGGCTTCCAGTAAGATTGTATGACTTAGTTTCAATCCAGATGCTGACTAAGTGTTGCTCATTCCCAGACTTCTTTCTGATACAGTACTTGCTATTTTTTACTGATGGGTAGAGGAAATGGAATGGGGATCTGCCTCTGGGCCGCCTGCCAAAAATATGCCAGCATTAAGATTCTGTATGCCACTGGCCTAGAAAAAGGGTTCTGTAGATCCTTCTCTCTTCTGGATTCAATTCTTTGCCTGTTATTGGTATCTAGTTTTCATAATGTTTAGAACAAGCAACATTTGTTTCTATTTGATTACCAAAATCCAATCTTTTTAGAGTTAGGCTGGAGTCCAATGGTAATCTTGTTTATAGAACAAGTCAAATTGGGCCTTTATCTCTAAATTTCAGAATGATTTTTTCACAAGTGCTTATATACTTGGGAGAACAGATTTCAAAAGTCCCAAGGTTTTATTTCTTAATCACTTACAATTATGGAATAGATATTAACTATAAAATAGCCAGTACTTGCTTGGCATGCCTTGGACTGCTCAACCTAAATGTCCAGGGGACAAACAGTATCAAATCCATCTATCTTGTGTCATAATTCAGGGGCCTGTGAGTCTTGTTTCATAACAAATGGCCTAAGTTCAAGTGATTTAAAGGCCTTTTCTAGCTCCATTAAAATGCTTTTAGTAGACTAAAACACTTTCACAAGCAAGTAGCTTAATTTTTGTAGCTCCCTTTAAAAGAAAAGGTCATACAAGTCCTGTCATATTGCAAGATAACTGCTATCCTGTGATTTAGTAATATGAGTGAAATATGCATGGGATGCTGGTGGCAGCATTATTTACAATGGGCATCCCAGGGAGACCTTAGGAGATGTTTTATTGTCAGTTGCATGCTAAATGCCAGACTTCTTTACTGGTAGGATAGGGAAAATTATAGTTTCTACTTTCGTAACTCAGTGTGGAGCTCTTACTGGAAGGGTTTCCACACCTGGAAAGATTAGCTTAAGTACCTGCTGAGAACTGTTGGTGATCAGCTGTCATGAGGTAAATGGCATAAGCTGCTGCTGTTTGCAGGACACACCCATTAGCAATTTTCACTTGAGCACACTTAGCTGGCTACCTTGCACAGTTCCTTCCTGGCTTTGTTCTTACACTGTTCTTGGTTAATGAAAAAATTCAAAGCTATGTTGTGGGACATTATCTTGCAGGATTCTTGACTGATGTGCATGAAAAGGCATCTGTTGCCTTAGAGGACAGGGAGTGGGCCCTTTTCCTTTCTGATAGTGAATCTTGATTTTTTTTTTTTTTAAAGATCACTCAGCTACAATAAAACTGGGTTTTGTCCCTGATTGCATCAGATTGCATTCCTCACCCATTAAAAATGTAGGGTCATACCTTGTTCTCTAGTCAGCAAACTGAGACCGAAAGTAGGTTGGGACATCTTGAAAGAAACGTGGTAATCAGTGTTTGAGCTGGGAAGCTACTGTCACCTAGTGTCTGTCATTCCTTCAATCCCTTCTGAGTCCACAGAGTTGTTTTTTTTTGTTAGTGATCATAGACTTAACAACAGTGCAAGATTTGTGCCTAGACATTAAGCAACCAGAGAGCTAATGACAATCTCTACTACAAAAAAAGTGTGGTCTGTGACAAAAAAAGAGTGAGTGGATACAGATGAAGCAGGGAGCTGAAGGAATGAGGAAAGAACATTGGTTTGCCTGATGAGCACTTTTCTTAGCACATCAGCAGCCTCACTGTACCAACTTCTACTTCTGGGGAGATGACATCATGAAGGAAAATTGTAAGGAATTTAAACAACAACGAAGTGGCCTTGTGGGTGTTATGGGGAATTGGTTCAAAATTGTTAAATAGGAATTAGTATCTCAAACTAGGGGATTTTGAGACTTTGTAAGTAGGCTCTTGTCGTGGTTTAACCCCAGCCAGCAACTAAACACCACGTAGCCGCTCACTCACTCCCCCCCACCCAGTGGGATGGGGGAGAAAATCGGGAAAAGAAGCAAAACCCATGGGTTGAGATAAGAACGGTTTAATAGAACAGAAAAGAAGAAACTAATAATGATAATGATAACACTCATAAAATGACAACAGCAATAATGAAAGGATTGGAATGTACAAATGATGCGCAGTGCAATTGCTCACCACCCGCCGACCGACACCCAGCCAGTCCCCGAGTGGCGAATCCCTGCCCCCCCACTTCCCCGTTCCTATACTGGATGGGATGTCACATGGTATGGAATACACCGTTGGCCAGTTTGGGTCAGGTGCCCTGGCTGTGTCCTGTGCCAACTTCTTGTGCCCCTCCAGCTTTCTCGCTGGCTGGGCATGAGAAGCTGAAAAATCCTTGACATTAGTCTAAACACTACTGAGCAACAACTGAAAACATCAGTGTTATCAACATTCTTCACTCTGAACTCAAAACATAGCACTGTACCAGCTACTAGGAAGACAGTTAACTCTATCCCAGCTGAAACCAGGACAGCTCTTCAGATTATTTTTTGCATTCACTAATGTTTGTAAGCCCTATGCAAGGACATTAATTATATTGTTTTTTGTTAGGAGTCTTACTGCACAATCTTGTATCTTAACTTCACTGCAGTCGCATGGCTGTAGAATAGCTTCCCTATGTATGCTTACACAACATCGGCATATCACTTTCTGTTACTTGGAGTCCATCCATAATATAGTCTTACATCAACCATATAAATTCCTTAATAACTCTATTGCCATAGTATTTTATCTCTAAAAGACATCTGGGGGGGGGTGTAAACATAATAGACTCATGTTTATCTTGCATATGCTTCATTCATACAGCCCATTGATACAAGAACTTTGTTCTTGTTTTATTCTGTGAAAGGTAATGCAGGTTTTTAACCACATTCCTATGTGTCAAGAGGTACCTTTGTCACTCCTTGGTCTAACAAAATACATTGTGGTGCCGTTGGACAGAGCAGTATAGCCAGTAGGAAGCAGCACAGCAGAACACTTCAGAAAGTGGTGAGGACAGCTCGCTCGACTCACATGAGGTAAGTCCAGTAATGTTATTTTAATTGCTGTAAGGACCTAAACCCCCTTGCATTTGCAGGTATATAGATACAGGCTGCAGAATAGAAAGTCAGTCTGACTGCCCTGCAAATGTCAGACAAGAGAAAAGAGATACTGACAGACAACAGAGAGAGGAGGGATACTACTGGTATGGTTGTTCCAGAGGACCAGAACTCAGTCCTCTGAGTTACGCTCAGCCTTGGATGTATGCTATTAACACTGTATTTGTATTGTGGCTTTCCAAAGCAATGTATGTGAAGGAGAGGGAGCCTGAGTTTTCCACCTGCACCTCCAGAATGTTGAGATAAATGAGTAGCATCCTTTCATTTATTATCGGTCTGCATAGCAACTGTCTGCAAGCTTAGTAAAACAGCAGTGCTGTTAGTGGTAATCAGCCATTACCCAAGCAAGAGGTGGGCTTGTTCTGAGCTCAGATGTGGCGTTAAATCTGCTGCTTTTGTAGTAGTCAAAGGATAAAAATGGGGCAGGGAATTGAAGGCAAGTTTAAACAGTGAAATAGTGTTAAAAAGAATATGTAGGTGTAGAGTGATGGAAATTTTATATATGCATTTTGCTAGACTAGTAGTGCTTATATGACTTTCATACCAGCTAACTTAGAACTGTGTTTTATGATAAGTGGGTGACTTGTGTCTTAAGTTCCTCACAGAGTTCCCGTTATCGTTGTGTTTACAGACTTCATGTCAGCCTTGTGCTGCAAAGAAATGCTGTTTATACAGATATAAATCAGAACAATTAAGCTGCAAATTCTCAGTGGAATGTAGATGCTGAACTCTCACTGATGTCAGCGTGACCAGGAGCCCAAAAACATTTCAGAGTCAGATCCTTATATTGTAGTCCAGAATGACACAATGCCATAGTACAATGGCCTCTCAGGGCAATGCCCAATTTTGGGCATTTCTTTCTTCTATGAACAGTTCTCCTCTAATGCACGTCTGTGAATCCAGCCTTATGTGAGTCAAAACTTTCAAAGCTTTTCAGAGACTACAGTAGCCAAGGTCTTCCTAAAATCCACACCAATCACTGTGATGCACTACATTTTTATAAACCATTCCTGAGATACCATTGTTATGTGAGTTGTTATTCTGTGCAAGCAAAGGAGTTGTGCAAATAATTAACTTAGATTGGTCTATTGGAGAGGTCAGACTCAGGAGGGCTGGATTTCTCAGTGTCTGAAATGAATAATTTGCCTGCAAACAAAAGCAACAATGCATAGTCTGGCCCAGGCTGTAGCTATGCAAAAAAAGATTTCTGAGTAAATATTTTCTCCCTTATGCTCTCCTCTTTAATAACTCTTCAACATCATTTAGACGTGTTTACACATTCAATATCTGAGGTAAAAAATCCAGAAAATTTGTCAAAATAGCATGAAGGTGGATTCCTACCAGTATTGATTTCTGGAAGGGAATATTCGTAATTCTTGCTCTGTGAGATGTGCTACGTGAAAACACGAAGGGAAGAAAAGAGACATTTTGCCTGAGATAAAGTTTTCTCTGTGTTGCTAATTCTGTATTTCAGACAGTAAGACAGAAATGCAATGAAGTCTCTGTTCATTCAGCAGTCTCCACTAGTAGTAGATGCTGGAACACTCTCCCAGTATCACTGGGAATTGGGAATGATTACCATGTCTAAGAATCATGTCAAACTCATTTTCCTACCTGCATATGACAATAGAGTAGTCCCTGATCCTCTCAGACTGAAGATCAGTCTAGAAGAGTATTAGTTGACCTTATGATCATTTTACTGAATTTGTTTTTCCTGTAGCAAATTGTTGTGCAGTAGAAGGAAATAAATATTTTTTAAATGGCTTCTGTACTGGTCCAATTCTGAATGCTGCATTTTTTTTTTTTTTGAAAGATAAAAGTCAGAAGAAGAATAAACAGAAACATCTCTGTCAACATGCTTCAAGGGCACCCAAAGTCAGTAGAGTGGTTTTCAAACAGACGGAAAAGAAGTTAAGACCACAATCACCTTAGATCAAGTGCCTATATTCCACTGAGTAGGATTTATGCTTAAGTGGTTTGTTGAATGGGGTTAAATTTCAACACGTTAAATTTCAATCTTAATGCTGATCATGGTATAACCTGTTTTTTATTAAGTCCTTATTATACTGAAAGTCTTTACTATACTTACATAGCTGAATGAATGGAAATGCCTCTTTCAGCACTACACCTTTGAGTTTGCAGCATAGTCTTTCAAAGCCTAGAAACCTTTGTTTGCAGCCAGAGAAGTAAAATGATGCAGTCCTGGCTACTTGAGGAGATGCAGATAAGCTCTGTGAAGCTGAGCTGCCAGCCCTGATAATTCCTCCAAGGTCACACAAGATAAAAGAGATGTACTAAGAATTCATACCTCGCCTGAGCTTTCTAACATTTCTAACAAAAACCCACAAACCTAAAAGAGTCCCCTTTGATGTAACAGAAAGGAATAGCAATTATTATGAGAAAAGGAATCATGAGAAAAAGGGAAACTCCCAGAATATTAGGCAAGTGAGGCTTCAGTCTTTCTGTGATTACCACTTGCAGTTAAGGAGAAAATACCACAAGTTACACCAACAGACTGACAAATCCCCATGCTAAATATGATACAAACACTGTACTGCCACAGAAAAGAAATATATATCAAAGCAAATATGTGTGTGTCTATCTATGAAGGTGTTTGTGAGTGTCTTTGTACACGAGTCTGAATTATAGGTGGGGGCGTGGCACTGTACAGTAGAAAAGACAGGCAAAATAGTGTATTAGTCTTGCATTTTAGTTTTACAAGTTACAGCCATATCAGACATCACACAGAAAATCTTGGATGTTTCTCAGAAATTGTGTTTCTGTGTGCCTATGCATTTATTTCCCAAAAGAACTAGTGGGGTTTTTTCAGTCTCTAATGCCTAGTGCCTGGCTGGAGATACAGAAAGGGAGACTGCTCTCTCAGAGAATGTGGGCTGTTTGTCCATCCTTTGTGAAGAGATCACTTCAGGTGCCTGGGGTGAGGTGACTTAAAAATGTGAACATTCCCAAATCTCAACTCACAGGGGAAAATGGCATACATAATTTGTAGCATAGCGTTTACGCATTTAACAGTCCTGTCCCTCAGAGGGATACTTGGTCATTGCAGCATTTATTTTAAACTTTAAATAGGACAGTAGCATTCTGATGCTTATCCAAGTTGCAGGATCCAGCTTAGTAGCCAAGCTACCCTGGCATCCTTTTCCAAAGCCAAGTCCAAAAGGATTAATGGTAAACTTGGCCCTGGTGATTTGATACCTGCAGGATGGGTAGCTCTTACTCTTCCTCTCCTGGATGAAGCAGCAGAGGCCACAATGCTCTGCAGAGCTGGGAGCATCAGCCTCTCAGACCACCTGATATGAATGTCTTTTGTTTGGTGTGTCCTGGAGTCCATGCACTCCATGCCTGTTTGGGACAAAACGTATACCAGATGTCACTGAGGAAAGTCCATTGTGTCACATCACTCCCCAAAACTTAAGATGTTTCATAGCCTCTTCTCCCTGCTGGCCATTTCACAGGGTTGCTGTATAGCCATCTTCTAACTGGAAGGAACAAATCTCCACTTGTGTGATTTGGAGCGTTTTTTAGACTTGCACAAAGCAGGCATGAAGGCCGTCACTTCACAGCTGGAATGATCTGAACTTGCTGAGTTCAGGCAGGCTGTTAGGGCTGGCCCTAGAGCATTTCTGAACAACTCCCCGATCTTCCCTAAACTCTGCAATGACCCTAAATGACCAATGTGCTAGAAAATGAGCTATTCTCTCAATGAGTTATTCTCTCTGCAAACAGCTTTGTCCTCCAGCAGCTTTCTGGTATGCTGCTAAAAATGCTGGGGAGCCCTCAGCTGCCTGCTCAGGCAGCCTCACTTCTCATGACATTTGCACAGCAAAGGTAGCAGCTCAGGAGACCCCACACAGTAGACAGGTAAATGGCGGCAAAAAGGAACAGTCTAGCTGACAGGGTCTGATTCCGCAACAGCTAAGGCCCTTATGATCAGGCCTAAATATGTCAGCCATTGCAAAAAGAGCGGTCAGCAGCACTCCTAGCAGTTCATGTGCTGTTCTGAAGCATGAATTCCTTTTACTTTCATAGGTGTTCTGCTGTGGTAGGAAAATAAAATTGTTTAGCTATTTGTCATGCCACACAACTACTATTATCCTCTCATCAGTAATTATGGTTTTGAACAGGCAGTTTTCTCTCTAAAACTAAATTATTCCTTTCATGGCAGCCTAAATGCCATGAAGACCTGGATTTTTTTGATTAGTATTTTAACAGATAAGCACAAAATTGTTTGTAGTGCTGATATAAAATTATGTCTATCAGTCTGTGGCTTTAAGGGGCTTATAACTATATACAGTTATCCTTAATGTGTTTGGGATTCAGCATTGAGGGAGTCTCTAGTGATTTGGGAGTATCCTCAGCCAGGATTTTCTCAACAACCATTTACCCCATAATGCAGGGATCTAAGGCTGAGTTTGAGGCTCAAGTCTTCTACCAAGATTAGAGTGCTTAATAATACATGATTTTCTAGCCTACAGTATTAGGAAGGTAAGATCAGGCTGATAAACACTTATGATCCATCAAAACTAATTGAAGGGGGGTGTGTACATCCCCACCAACAGATTTTTCCAGAGTTCCGTTGGGTAAGCAATTTACCATGGGTATTGAATGGAGCAAAATCATAGCTATGTCTCAACTAGAGAAAGAGAGAAGGCTAGCTGAGCTATCAGACGTGTTCCCCACCTCCTTACTACAGGTCCCGATTTTATCAGCTACTAGGACCTGGATGTAAAGCTCCCAGAATTTTTTTCCAGATGCTTTTACAACAGATTTGACTAGAGTTTGATCATACACTGAATGCCAAATGCTTTAAGGGTAACTAAAGACCCTCCACATCTCAAGCAGTCTTATGCATACCTGTACACTCCTTCTGCATTTCATAAGTCTTATTTATTAAGGAAAGTCTGTCCATCATAATCCAGCTCTCCCATTGGGTTTCAGACTACATGACAGCTTGGTAGGTGGCCAGCAGAGCTAAGATGCCTGATCACAAAGCCCCTTTAAAAAAGGAGGAGGATGCTGGTGAACAATTTAGACACATCACTTAGGCAGGTTTGCTTTATTATTCTAATTTTCATACCACTTTGGGATTTATAATGAGGTTTCCTAGATTCTGAAGCAAAATATAGTAAGAATTTACCCTTTTCTCTTTAGAACGGTTAAAAGCAAGTGCAGCTGACAACTGTGGTTGTATAACATAAAACTAAACCACAGAAAATAAGACATTTCTACATTAAATTCTGGAAAATATGTATTTTTAATTAAGTAAAAATCTGAGTTTTCTTCTAAAATATTTCTAGGGAGGTTCATCAGTACACCTAAATTGCAAAGGTAATAAACAATGAGGCTTCCAGTGGGGTCAAAAAGACACCTACATCAAATGGAGATCAAAGTAACACCTTTGAAGGTTAGGTAACTGAAGACAGGAAATACCACAATGAAGTTCAAAAGGGGAAAAGAAAGAAAGGAACAAAAACCTGGGGTGAAGAGGGGGAAAAAAAAAGGAAATAAAATGTTATCATACTGCTTTTTTGAAGTCAACAGCATCCTCAGCAAACAAATGTCTGTAACGTATCCCTTTAGAAGAGTGGATATTACTTGTAGGGGTAAAAAATAGAGCTCAGCCTCTATCTCTGAGTTCCTTAAGTTTCTTCATAAGGGTTGCTCTATCCTTTGCAGCCCACACTGCTGAGTACTAAGAGCTCATTTTATTAAGGATCCTGTTTTTGCTCTTCTTTTCCTCTCTTCCCTGTGTCTGTCAGCCTGAGGCAAGGGCTTTTCTTCCAGATCAAGATCGCCCATTTTGCTGATTGTGTTGTGATTCTGTTTCCACGGGCTTCATAGAACTAAGGTTTGTCATGAACCAGGATTTAGTGAGGGATAAAACAGCCTTTTGGTCAAACAAAACTATAGACACTAGAGAACTCATGTTAATACCATCAGTGCCACCTACTGCTCTATTTCTAAAGTACAGTGTGTGTATATCAGTAATTGCTACAAACCATCGTAGCTTCCTCCTGTAAAATTTGACTCAATGTATATGAGCATTTTTAACACCTGTGCCTTTTTTTTCCCCTACAGTTAACGTAGGCAAACCTTGAAACCGCAGTTATGTTTAGAACAAGCCACACCTAGACAGTTAGCTCATTATAAACTCCCACACATTGAGAGTGTTTCTTCCCCTAACACACTTTCTCACTTGCAGCTAGGGAGGCTGAAGTTGATTTTCCAACTAAAAATGTCTGAAGTGGTTCTTCTGGAGGGACTGTGGTGTGAAGACAACATCCATGACTCACTTCCTGAAGTGATGTGTTGAGTTAGTTTTTGCAGAAAACTTTGCTCCACCCAAATAGAAGGAGTTTGATCAAAGCATGAAGAGAAGACAGCATCCTAGGACGTAACAGTTTCAAAAAGAGTTTTAGGTAGGGCAGAATGCACAGCATTGTCCCTGCATTGCTATCTCCAGAGAACTGTAGGAAATTTGGGAAAAACAATACACACTTTGTACGATTTCTCCTCAAAGACCTTGCAGACTCAGCCCTCTTATTGTCCAGTATCCTTGCAAGCAAAATTATTTCACTTCTGTGGGCTGAAAAAGAATTTCATAGGATAACAAATGATGTCTGGCAGAATTGAGACACAGTGAATAATGCATTACCAGAGGGCATTTGTATACTTTGGTGATAAAAGCAATATGAGAACCTAGATAAGCCAGAGTCAAAACCAGTTTCACTGGTTTCCAGATTTCTGGAAAATACTTTAACCAATGTTATATTTTAAAAACTACTGTTTGGGGTACGTTTCCATCTTCCCACTTCAGCAGTTGTTTGCTGTTTTGCTAAAAAGGAACAAACTGTACAATCGTAGTCACAACCTTTCCCTGCCTCTGTGACAAAAATGACACATTGTTCTAGTGTCAGCAGTGCATCCCTTGCACTATTTGCACCTCATTGCACTTCGCTTGGAGGATAGCTAGTGACTACCTTTCTGTTCCTTTCTGCTCTTGGTGACTGCCCCTCCACTGTGTGTGCTAAATTTGCCCATTCTTAATGTCAGAATACAGCTTAGCTCCTGGAGAGCTCATTTTGCTGTAGGTGCATGGCTACAGGCATTATCTCCTTTATGGCAGTAAACATAGATAACTCCAGGCACATCACAGAGATCCCACACTTAATCCTGGCAGGCAGTAAATATAATGAATAGGGCCCTTTGCTCCCTAGCAGTTGAGAACATTTGCAGGGATGAAAGTTTTTGAACTGCCTGTTGGATCTAACCTTTCCTAGGCACTTCAGATACTTTTCCCTCACTAATAACAGAAAAGCAAGAATCTGGGATGGCACAGTGGGAAAAAAAAAGCTTAAGACATACGGATTGGATAAAGTCAAATGTACTCAGAATATGAAGGAATACTACTGTTCATAGTGCCATTGAGCACTTTTTCTCAGAAGATCAGAAACACTTAAAAAAAAACCTGAGTATTTTCTCTAACCTGTGAAAGATAAAAACAAAGCACAGGGTAGTTACATGAGTTGCCCAGGTTCACGCAATGATGGTGTTGCCAGTGCTTGTGAAATTATCTCATGGTATCTGATGATTCTTTCAAATCCATTCTTCGAGGTTTAAGGGGCTATATAATCTTTTGCTAAATCCAGAAAGTAAAAGAAGTATCCCCTAATTACAAAAAAAAAAAAAGCTGGAAAAACGTGACACCTAAGAACCTGAAAACCACAGACTGTACAAAGAGCTTAAAAATTTTATTATTACAACTTCATTCCAATGTTCTAAAATTATTTGCATGTTTTTTAGGCTTTTGAATGCTTGGGGACAGTGATTATGTCAGTGAGCCAGTGCCACCCTTTATCTGGCATCACAACAAGAGGTTTGTATGTCATCTGTGGAGAGGTAACTGGTATGAGCAGGATGGCTTACATGTCCTGAATGATGTTCAAAGGGCTGTAGAGCACAGCGGTACCCAGCCGGCAGTGACAATGGGGCCCGCGCACCTGCAAACCCACCCGGTTTCCCTCTGGGAAGCTGCAGCTCACCCTAGTTACCCGTAATTAAAGTGAGCAGGTGCGAGTTCCTTGGGCGGCAATCTCATTTTTTGCTAAATAAAAGCTCGTACGTACGGCCTAACCCTACAAACAGCCCCAGCGACAGTTCTGCTAGTGAGATACCCCGGCGCCCCGGCCCGCCACCACAGCGGGAGGTGCGACGGGACGAGGAGACGGTGCGCGCTGACATGGCGGCCGTTAGGCGGCGCCCGGCGCCCCCTGGCGGCAGGGTGACAGCAGAGGGGCCCGGCGCGAGGGCCGGCAGGGCGGGAAGCAGTCCCCGGCCGCTGCGCCGCGGGACTCGGTCCGCAGGCCGCAACTGGTGAGGCAGTTCGGGGTCTAACCGCTCCTCCGCCTCGTTTAAAATGTCTGGGTTTGCAGTGTATTCGTTGACACAGGGCTGACGAAAGCCTCTGGGATTAGGACAGGCCTGCGGGCTGCTTTGTTCTTGCCTTCTCCACTGGTCACCTGAGATGGCCTTTGTGAGACCGGCAGCTTTCAGCCTCGCCCTCAGGGTTTCCAGGGAAAAGTGTGAAAATGTGACTCGGGCAGATTTGATGGTTCAGAAATTAAGTGACCCTTAAAATATTACTGTTTTTTCTTTCAAGTAACACGGGTTTTAACCTCTAGGATGATCTGGTTTCCTACCTACTCCAGGTGGTAAAAGCCACACTGTCCCCAAAAATAATGATTCTCAGCCAGGCTTTTTTTCATAAACTGGTACATAGGGCAACTCAAACCACTGAGACAAAAAGACACCCAGCCCATAAACCCCTGAATCCTTCCCTGGGCAGGCTGTAACGCCTTCCAGTCAACCCAGAAGGGAAACCTCTTTCCCCCGACGCACAGCCCAGCCTGCGGGTGAAGTGGCGCGGTGCAGCTGAGCCCGCCTGCCAGCTCCACTGGCTGGAAAGGCCAGGCAGCGTTCACCCTCACCTTTCCCGTCTCTCCCTGTTCCCAGCCGTGCTGCTCTATCTCCTCTTGTCAGGCTCTTTGCTGAGACAGCTCTAGTCCCTAACTTGGCAAAAAAGTTTTCTGCATCCTTAGGTTAGTTCAGTGAGCTGTATCCATCAGCTCAGGGGTGGGTCTGACTGTCATAAGTGCAGAGAAAGCATGGGAAGTGTAAGCAGAAGAGCAAGTCTTTTGGGAGATAGTTAGCCATTAAGGTAGGCTCAGCTGTATTATGTTATGTCTAAGACACTTTTATACAGGTGGACTGCCTGTCTTCTAAATCAATAGCCTTGGACTTGTTTTGTCTTAAGTGGGCTCAGAGCCTTTCCCTCTATGCTACTACGTAGTCCGTGCCTGCTGGTACAATGTTATTCTCCACAGTGCCAGAGATGCCCTGCTGAACTGCAGATTTTGGGCAGGTTGTGCTCTAAGCTCAGAATCGGATTCAATTTACACAGCTGTCCCAGAAGCATTGGCTTCTCAACTAGACGTGTAAGCACATAAGCATCTTCCAAGCAGGCAGCTGCTCTGTGGAGCTTTGAGGATCTCAGGTTGCGAGTTAGGGACTGACATCTCTGCAGATGTGTGTGCACCACTTGCAGCATCCCAGCTCTGTGCTGGAGCAAGACAGGGGCATACTGTTCCATGACATACTACTCACTAGTTTGCCTGGGCAGAGGGCATGGGCCTAGAGGCTAGAAAAGGGCTGTGGCATAGAAAAAGAAACCAGGCGCAAAATCAGGGACCGGGACTGCAAGGAGGGCCAAACTGTGTGCCAAAGTAGGGATAAAGCCTTTGTAGCTCTGTTTGTAAAAGCTCTTGAGAGCAGAATGAAGCCAAGGGCTTGTGCAGAGCCCTGGGAACACAGCTGGAGTCAATTGTGGAGATAGGGTATGAGGTAAACTAGTGCTTACAGACTGATGAAATGAACAAGAACAGGTAACAGCAATTAACCTGGCAAGTAATCTAAGAGACATCATGTAGAAAGAATCTACTAACCCAGTTGGTAAGTGGCCAGCAGATAGAGAAGGTCCATGTGCGTTGATGGGAGGGTGTATCTTGAGGGGAGGACTCAGGGGCTGGACTCAGATCAGGTGGTGGACTCAAAGTGTCCTCCCTGCTGGAATTTGCTCAGGGCAGTGCTGAATATACAACTGTCGAGTTTCAGTTGTCCCTGAGGTGGTAGATAGTGAATGCTGTGGCTGAGGAGCTCAGAACCTTTTTTTACCTCCCTCTAAGAGAAGAAAAAGAGCCCTGGCCCCAAAACAGTCAAGACCTTTCTCAGGTCAGTCTTAAATTCTTACCTCTACCAGCAGCTGCTTCTCAAGCCCTGAGGATTTCACTGAGCCAATTTAATGCTGGTGGTCAGACAGTTTAAACCCATTAGCTCCCAGCTATCTGAATAATTTTCTCCTCAGAGCCCAGCACACCAGCAGACGGCTCTAACCAGAACTGCAGAGAACTGCTACACTAACTGGACATTTGCTAACTGTTGTGGCCTGTGTGGTGAGCATTTGAGGGCTGAAGAAAATGCCACTGGCTAGATCACTGTCCATGACTTCTCTTAATGGGCTTCCTCAGTGGGAGGATGAAGACCTACCAGTGGAGGATTTGTTGCTCTTTGAAGTTTCTTGGGAAGTTACCAACAAAGGTTTGTACAATGCTCATAAAGAGTTGGTATCGCTTTTTCCACAGGAGTGGAGGGAGGCATGAAGGGCTTGGACAAGAAAGGCATTAAGGAGAGAGTGTGGAAAAGTCAACTGCAGAGCTGTTGTATTGGAAGAAGTGCATGTGGCACCCGTGTGTAATCGTGCATCCTGTGTGTGGGCTGCATCTTCCTGTGCTTCTGTGGAATGAGCATGTAGTCAGGACATCTGTGTGTCTTTACATGTTTCACCACCAGGGACAGGTTGTTTAAACAAACATCTAAGTATTATGCTGGGTGTGCAGATGTATGGATATATAGATGTTGCTTTGTACATATTTATATTTTACCTTCCATGCAAATTCACTTGGGAATGTAACACATGAAAATGAGCTGTAAAACAGACATCAGATTCAAAGTAGTTTAGCAGTCTCCCTCAGCCTTCTAGAGCAGTGTGGGGAAGAGGCCAAATTTGAAACAGGTATAAATAAACACAGCTGCATTGAAGCCACTGAACAAAAAGCAGATGTCAGTGACCAGCAGTCTTTATGTCAGCTGAAACCCTTTAGAACTGGTCTTTGCAACCACAGGTGGTACCAGACAGGGACTTCATGCTTTGTGTATGTGTCCAGATTGAAAAATTGTTCACTGCACACAGCTTGTCAGGCAAAGTGCACACTGCTTGTTATGCAAAGATCTTTCTGCCTCCATTTCTAATTCACCCATCAAATCATCCCCTTTCAGCTAGGTGTAGCTCACCAAGGGTGAACAGGCTCTGTTTTTGCCACAAAAGTTAGTATGAGTAAATGATTGACCTCATGCGTCTTACTGTCCTGGCAGATAAATAGAGAGATTAGTCAGGAGAGGGGATCTGTAATCTGTTAAGATTTTAACTCTAAAGGGGAAATGTGTGTGAGAGGAACAGACAGTACTAAGGTTTATCCCCATGGTGAAACTGGAATTACTATTCTGTGATAGCTTCCGGTATTTAATCTGCACTGCAGTACAATTTTACATTGCTCTTTTTAGGGTGGTGAGGTGTATCGATACCCAGAGGCAGTGCAGAGTAGCTTTTGCACTTCAGATCCCTGTGGGCTTATTTTTCAGCAGCTTCAGTCAAGCTTTTTGAGTTAATTTGCTACTGTCAGAAATTGGAGCATGCAGTATTTGCTTTTGCAGTGTGCATGGTAAGTAAGGCACTGGCAAGCAGATGGCAGCAGAAATCTAGGAAATTCAGGTGTTCTTGCTAATATCTCTGAACTCCATGGTATATATATTTTCTGAGTCATCTGAACCCACTGCTTATGGATATCACACAATATGTTTAAGAAAAAGTAAAACACAACTAGATTTATCTGTATTGCTGTGTATGTACAAAAGGTAGTGAATCATTTAATCATCCATATAGCTCTTGTTGACTTCACTGAAGCCAAATCAACTGACACAGCTAAAATTTATTATTCTTACATTTTATGAGAGAATTAATATTTATGAGAGTGAATATTTATTCAGTTAGTTTAAAAATAAGGTGCTGTTAATTACACCACTTACCAAACCTATATATTCAAACAGGGCTGGCTGAACTAACCATGGCAATTTCTTCATTAGAACTGGATCTCTGTGCAAAGTTTCCATTAACCAACCTTGACTGGAAACATCTGTGCAAAAAAATCTTTAACAAGCCTATTTCAGCTCATTTTTCTGGTTATTTCTTGATACTGAAGGTTTTTCTCTATATCTTCCAGGCAACTGAATGTCTAAGTCACATGGTGGGATACTGTTCCCTGGTGACCTAACTTTTATAAACAGTTCTTGGAAAATGTTAGGGCACTGTGTTTCTTAGGAGAGAGAGTAGCCAACAAAATACAGGGAGAGTCATCACAGAAGATACATAGGCTTAGGAAATAATAGGTTACACTGTATATTTCCCGCCTCCTTTAGCAGAAGGAAGAACTGTTTATTTATTGTAGGCTGACCCCACATAGATTTAGTACTGCTACATGTTTTAGTTGTTTTAGTTTTAATGTTGCCGTATATGTTCCTAACATAGAAGGAAAGAAAAGCATTAGCTGGGCTTATTGCCTGACAAGCTAATTTTGAGCACTTAACGTGAAGGTTTCTTTCTTCCTTTCTGGCAATGCAAAGGTGTGTCAGAGTAGTTCAGCGTGAAATTGGTTTGCGCTGCTAAGTGGTGTAAAGCTGCTGCTGCCTACAGGAGAGAGTTCAAGTCTTTGTGTTAACTTTGTGCTCATCACTAGGTGCTTGGCTATCGGTACATTTCCTCATTGACCAGTGCTGCTTCTTAGTGATTCCTCCATTTCTCTGTGGCAGTGACAATAAGGCTGAATGTCGTCTTCCCTGTGAGGAACATGCTACCAGAGCTCATAGATGGCTATCTATTCCCGCACCTGTAAACAGTGCCCTTTACAGCTGGTGAGCTGTTTTCTGAACCTCTTAAATATATTCTCCTTCAGAATCTGAGGATGATGAAGAGGTCCTGCAAATTAGAGCACATCTGATTATGTAGTGTGAGAGGGTCTTCATGTTCCAGGCTGCCCATGGGGAGCAAGCATTTAATGAGATTTCCCTGATGGTGCTGGCTGGTACTGAGGCATGAGATGCAGCTGTAGGGAAGGACAAGTCAGTTGCATGAATTCAGTGCTTAGAGATCTACAAGTATCCGTTATTTCCAGAGTCTCATCACTTCTTTCTCAGCAGCTGGTACAGTGAAGGTGTCATTCTTTTTTTAAGTCTAGGTCATTTAAGACATGCTGTAACAAGGCAGAGCTTTCTGCTTTTCTGTGCTTCCTTTTTATATTCTCTGTCCTGGCTGTTGCCTGTGCTAAGTGACAACCTCAGACTTATGTGTTGGAAAGCACCAACATCTCAGTTATTCTTCTTTCGCCTCTTCTCTGTCTGGAGCAAGCAAAGATAAAGTAGCTGAAGGAGAGAATGAGAAATAAAAAAGGCTCATTCACCAGTGTCTCTCTCCCTTCCCCTTCACCCAAGTCATGTGAAAAGGAACTTGCCACCTAAACCAAGCACAACGTTGAAATCATCTTGTATTGAAAGTCCCCTGCCAAAGAAATGAGAAAAGTGTAGTTTGTTTTGCAAGATTTTCCTCCCTTTATTTGGCTCTTCACTGATGGGCAAGAACCCATACCGTGAAGTGGATCTACTGTGTTTCTGTGGTAGAAGGGGAAAAAAGCAGGCAGGCAAGGGCCCCAGTGCACTGCAGTGCCACGTGATCTGGTGGTAATCATGGTGAAGCTCAGCATTTTTCACCCTTCGTCCTCTCTCCCAGCCACCATGCTCTGGTAAATACAGGTCTGGTCATATCTCTCTGCACATTGGGAAAAAAGATTGGTTTTCTTTCCTCCATAACATGAAGACCAATAAAAACTTTAAGGATAGGAGCACAAATCAAGTGGCTACAAGCTATGTAGATCTTGTGTCTGAAGCCCCACAGATGGAAATTATCAACAGGGAGCAGTCAAAGACCATTGCAGGAGTAATGGCAGCAGTCCTGGACATTTTCCACAGTGAAAATGGCTCCGTCCTCTTTAAGTTCTTTTAAATGTTTGCCCGTTGAAAACTGAAGTATTTAATCTGGATAGGGGAGAGAAGTCTAAATCTGTAAGTTAGAATAACAGTTAGCTGTAGTTTAGTGGGTTTTCTGATACATTAATGAGAAGGGCTGAGAATGTTCAAGATCTGGTCTGTGCTCTATAAAGATGTCTTTAAAATCATTCCAGTAATATGTAGATTAGTATCTCCTGCTGTACTACTAACAGCTTTTAGATAGAAAATAGAAGAATGCTTAAAAATGCTGGGCAAACAGCCAGTTTGTATCATCATGCATCTGTGAACAGATTAGCTCAAGAGTCACTGGTAGATGAATCCTAAATAGTTTTTCCATCCCTATTGGAATGAAGACTCTGCTAAAAACAAACCCTGGTTCAGCTCTCGCTGGAGCAGAGCTCTATGTACAGTTTCTCCGGTGAAAATCTGGACTCTTGGAAATTAAATACTGAATCCACTGAAGTCAGTACGACTAGCATTTTCCCCCCTCTGTGTTAAGAGGAGATGAAAGTTCCTTGCGAGAAGGTGAATGCTGTAATCTGTGACACACCTGAACTAGCACACTTTGGGGAGTGGGGATGTGCTGGCATAAACTTGGCATAAGCACAGCATCAAATCTCTGCATTTCTGTAGTGGGGTGGTATATCAATGTCAAATCAATCTCAAATGAAATCTTGTGCGTTGGGGATGATGCACACAGAAATAGCTTCTTCATTGTGGACATCTGTCATAAATTTCAGTGTTTCAGTATTATTTCAGAATACGTTTGAAATGCCAGAATTTCACAGAATTTCACTTCTATCTTCTGATGAGTCCTGGCCACAAATGTAGCCAAAAAATACAGGAAAAACATCTGCTCTCTGAAGATGCTGGGGTTTTTTCACCTGACACAATTTAAAACTTTATTCTGTAAGTGGTCCCCAGGTATCTCAGCAGGCAATCAATCAATAAATAAATAAAATTCCAACCAAACATTAGAAAAGGATAAGTTCAAGCCCAATTTTATCCCATCTCTATAGATCAGAGAGACATTCTGAGGGGAAGGGGCAAAAGGATAGTTGATGTAACTAATAACTGTGGCAGTGAAATCAATTTGAACCCTGAACCCGGGGTCCCACTGCTCTCTTGGATTCCATGGCAGCCATGGTCCTCAGGAAAGCTACAGTACCTTCAGAGTGGCTCAGTCAGGCCATAACGAAGAAGCTGAAGAGCCCTGGGAGCATCCTGATCCTCTGTCTCTGTGTAGCAAAGGTGTGTGAGGAAGGACTTGGTGATCAGCAACAATCTCCCCTTATCTCTGTCTCACTTGCATAGCTTCACTTCTTATCTCTCTCCTTCCTTTTTGGTTTCTGCTTCTCTGTCCTTTTTTAATGAGGGGTGGGTGGGAGAGCAAGTAAAATGAATGGTGGGTATCTTTGGCAGTTTTGAGAATTTTTGGCAATTCCATGCTCAAAGGATCACAGCTCCAGAAGACACTTTTTGTCAGTGCAATTCCTAGGTAATCCTGGAAGCTGTGGACCCTTCCTAATCAGGTGACAAAAAGCATTGGCAATGCATCTTTCCATATAACAGCTTGCAGCAGAAAGAGCACATCTACGTAT
Organism: Harpia harpyja; assembly: GCF_026419915.1. NCBI lineage: Eukaryota > Metazoa > Chordata > Aves > Accipitriformes > Accipitridae > Harpia > Harpia harpyja. The sequence continues at coordinate 10,348,050 of NC_068945.1, read as the reverse complement.
TAGATCTTGCACAAAGATCTCTGCTTCTGCCTAATGTTGTCCTCAGTAGTGATATGATATCAGGAGACTGTTCTTGACTCACAGACCTTTTATTTATTTAGATGGTTCTGATGTCTATCCTGGGGGGCTCTAATGGCTGGGTTTTAAATATACAAAAGAAATAATGCACCAGGACTTGAAATGAGGAAAGAAGAAAATGGCTGGAGTGATGCAGATAACTCCTTTAGACAAATTCATGATAGTGGTAATGTATATGAAAACATTCAAACTTTTAAAAATAATTTTATAAAATATTTTCTGAGAAAATATTCTGGTTTTATCTTCTGTTTTTTAAAGAGGTCACTAAAAAAAGTCAAACTTCTTTTAAATGAACAAAATCCTTCTTTCCCAAACATTTTAGTTCCCCTTTCCATGCCAGTTTATTTTTCCCTGGAAAAAGAGGAAGAATGGAAAATAAATAATTGGGGAGAAATATTTGTTGTTGAATTTCTTTTTAACTTGATTTCCTTTATTCTGGTGGGAAAGTTAAAAGCCTGTTTTAAAAAGAAATAATAGAAGTATTTTTCTCTGAAGGACACTTTAAAAGGATTAAAATTTAAAATAATTGAATAAAGCATTTTGGTGGAGATCAGAACACTAAACTAGCCCTGTATCCACATTTTACTGCTAATTTCCCATGTTTGTGACAATCTGAACCAATTCTCTGGATCTGATCTCTCCTGATTCTGCGTCTATTTCTCATTTTGTCTTTTATTGTTTGTTTTAAAACCTGTTTCAAAGTACAAAACTTCAGAGGCTGCGTACAAAAACTTGCAACATCATGGGATTTTGGTACATACCTGTTGTTTGGAAAGGTTTTCTGTTTATAATATGACCTTAAACCATCATATTACAGAAGAATAAGGAGGGTACCAAATTGTTGCAAGTAATTTGAGAATTCTGTTAGGCTCCAAGTGAATATGTAAACCCTTACTCAGTAGGATATGTAATGCATTGCTTACTGGCACAGGTATTTCCAGGGAATTCAAAGTAACTGAGCAGATATAAGCTATCTCTTAATGATATATAATGTGTTCCTTGAATTTGCTATGGAGAAGTGTAATTTCAAAAGCCAGTATGTTATCCTAGACATCGCTCTGTTCTTCTCAAGATGTCTTTTAAGTTATGCCCAACACTTTCAACATACATAGTTTCACTTGCATGGTTTCCCTCCCCTGTAACTTAAAGCTTATGCACAGCATGCTTTGAGAGTCATATTTCCACAGTAACAGAGAAGGCAAAAGCAAATTTTGGGACCACGTAACCCAGAGCTTTTATCACAGCTATCTTCTGAAGAGTTTTCACAGTCCATAAAATGTACATTTTTGTTTTTATCCTAAGTACTTTTCATTGCATTTCAGGCAAATCAGTGACCTGAAATGTTTTTTACCTTGCCGTGCAACAGATTACAATGGCAGAGCACAGCATACTCTCCTCTCTTTCCCTCTGAACAGGTCTTCCATACATCTTTGGCAGGGCACGCTTTACACACACCATGATCCTAAGGAAAACCTTGTGAAAAGAAACACTCGGTTGCTGGCTATAAAAACAAAGGTCTGGGCTCTACTCAGCTCCTGAGCTGCAGCTTTCTTACTACTCTTAAAATTAATAGCTGTGGAAACTCAGCTACCTTGCTGATCCCAATATTGAATGCCTTAAAGTATGAAAGAGGCTGATCTCCACTCTTGTGGTGGTGGGGAAAGAGCTTTGCAGCTCTCTAGTCATATACAGCTTGCAGGTACATATTTTCTCTTTCACCCGGGTCACCAGGCTGCTTTGCACAAAAATCTTCCCTTATTGTAAGCTCTGTATTTCTGCCAATTAAAACCAACTAGTTGCATGACTAAGACTTCTCCCAAGCCCCGTATTTATCCATGTTGAAGTGCCTTATGCTCATATTTACCACGCCATAAGAACAGACTTGTCATCATAACTGTATCACTTTATGGGTTGAACATTCTGACTTGTCTCGTATAATTAAAATTACATGTTTATCTGAATCCAAGCTATTCGGGTAGTCTCCCTCGGCTTGTGAGCTGATGAACTTGGAGGGAATATATAGTGTCACTTACCTAAGATTTCTCTAAATCCCTGTCCAGAGCAGCCATGGAAGAGTATGGTGACTGTAAGTTAGTTTCTTAGCTTTCTGGTCCTAATGAAGCAGAGAAGAATAGTCTAATGCATAAATTTCCTTCTGCAGTTCCATGTCTATATGATGTGAAACTCTTGAACAGTGAGCTTGATTTAGGAACATATACCTGTAAGATTCTTGTCATCTTAGGTCTTGAATTACTGTGTAGGGTAATAATTTATTGTAATAATTCTACTTAGCAAGCTGGTAGATTGGAACTGCATTTGGTTTTCTTTGTAGAATACCTAGAATCCTGAGACATCTTGACATAAAAATAGTAGGGCTAGGGATCCTTCCAGCATTCAAAACAGATGGAATATTTGTAGAGAAAAGGATTTTAAGTGCACAATTTCTTTCCTAGGAGCACAATTGAAAACGTAGGTTTGTTGTTCAGTTCCTCAGGGCTGCAAGATACCAGGCTTGGCAGAAGGCTTTCTATAGTTGTCTGGTGATACAGGTTAATTAACTTGGGAACTAATCTCCCAAAGTGCTGAGCAACTTCAGCTGCTCTGTTGTAAATAGTGGTCATTTGTGGCAGATTTTTAAGAAGAATCAGGTAACTTCTCAAGATTCTTGCCATGTGCAATTAGATGCAGTGCACTGGCACCTCTGACTACCTTAGTACCTTTAAAAATGTAAGTCTGGAGTTCCTACTATCAATCACTGGCAAGTTCCAGTGCTGACTCCTTACGTAATTTTGATGTCACTGCTGAAAGGCATAGCACAGTCATCTTGCCTGGAGTATTACCAAACATTTCCAAATTCAGTGGAGGATGAAATTTTTATGTAGGAACACTAATTCCCTTCCTATTTTTTCTTTTCTTGTTTGCTTGTACCTGTTGAGCTTCATTTATCTTACCATTCTTTAAAATCACTGGAGCTATGCTAAGCTTGTCTCTGATGTACAGTAGCTACCTAGCCTCTGTACATGTTGTTGTAGCATTCTCTTATACATTTTAATATTGCGTTTATTTTTAAAATGGACAATATTTTGGTAGAAGGTGCTACAGATATTTATATTGGCAGTGTAGGCTACATTCATTACAAGTTTAACAACTCTTTAGAATAGTAATGGAACATGACACCTTTTGCTTTCAGGATACTGGTTTAAATCCATTTTTATAGTCAGTAATCAATGAAGTCCATCAGTCCCCCAACTTCTCTCAGTGATTGGTGTAAAACAAGCTGGAAGTGCCAGCTCAGTTCTCACCACATGTATTTCCACATCACGAAAAATATGATTGAAAATTATAACTGCTGCAATAAAAAAGCAGAAGGCTGTGCTTGGGATGTAGTATAGTCAAGATTAGGCATGGGAGAGTGGAAGCATGAGCCCCAGGATTTGAATCCCACAATCTGAGTGTAAAGATTTCACAATCCAAAATGGGGGGAATAACATAAGAATAAAATAATATATTGGCTGAACATTTGTGGTGTGACTTCAAACACCTAAAAGAAATTTGAACAATCATAGACTACATAAAAATAACAGTTAAGGATAGAAAACATCCATTTGCGATTAGAGGAGAAATTCAGGGAAGCCATATGTAGTCACCCAGGAGTGAGCAAAGCGTTAAATTGTCATTTAAGAATTACACACAGTCTGCTATCAGTGCATACTCCTCAATTGAACTGTGAAGCTCTGATTCCATTTAAGAGACTGAACTTCTATTTATTTGATAGAGTCTGGGTTTCACTTAAAATCTGAATATGTGAAGTGATTTAACTAGAGGTGTATCTGATCCACAGGTGAGTTGGAGCTTACTCCAGAGCTTTGTGGCCTGTGCCCCTTTCTACTTTTTGTTCTTTGTGATCTTCTTTTGCAGTGGGAGGCATTTACACTGTGATCCAGACAAAAGCCAGAACTACGGCAGATGAATGGGGTGAAAACTATTTTCTGGTTGGTCCCTATTTTGAGCACAATGTGAAGACTCAGGTGGAAGCATGTGAACCTCCAAACTCTGCAGTTAAGAAGGCAATGGACACCATGAAAAGCCAAGGGTGTCAGGTAAATCAGATGTGCTACTGCTTCCCAGGGCAACAAAGCTGACTCTGAGGAGATTAGAGTTTTGGTTAATGCTCTTGCCGTTCCACTTGACACAGCAGTCCTGGTCAATGTCACAATGGGAAAGGCTCAGAATCCACTGTTAGAACAGCAGAGTCAATTCATTAAAGGTTATTTTTGAGGAAGAACCAGTTTATCCAATTACAGGTTTTAACAGTCATTTATCTGCAAGTCTGCTTAATTGGATTAATGACTTATTTATCTAGTCTCTAAATGCAGTGAGATTTTAGTAGATATAATATGACCTTAATTTGACTGAATCCTTGCGTTTGGCATTCATGTGCTGGAGAGAGAAGAGCACTCCATTAGTTCACAATTTTTCTTACGTAGCATTATATTGAGTTGAAAGCCAGAAAGGGACAAACAACAGGTGGACTTAAGAAAAGCACCCAACTGACAAAGAATCTGCTTCCTCAGATCAATGCAACTAGCTGTCTGTTCCCTAGGAAGAGAGGTTAAACCACAGCACAAGGAGTGAATTCATCTGTTTCCTACACAATTTTTAACCAGTGTTTTCTGTGTGATCTCAGTCAAACCCCATAGCCTTTCTGTCACTCTGTTTCTCCAACAATAAACTAGGAATAAACTTCTTCCTACAAAGGTGATCTGCTGAAGGGAATAGAACCTCCTGTGTTGATGGGCAAGCTACTATGCTGCAAACAGCTGCAGCCTTGAGGACAATTGATTACCTGAAAATGGGTGGAAGATAACACATGCTAAATCTGACCTCCTTTCTTGAAAGTCCTCATCGGAGATCTAGAACTCACCTTCACTCTGATTCAGCATTGAGTCGCTCAGGCATAGTAGTCTGCAGGAGGAAAAATTGTCTACTTATAATGTGTGCTGAACAGATGTGAAAAGCATTGAGATGCAGCAGCAAGGAAGCATTCTTACAAGGTTCTGTGGCTGAGGGGCATGACACACTTTAATGTAGAAATTCATGAAGTTCTTGGACTGCCACCAGCTGTGGAACTGGCAACGTTATCTCCTGTTGTAACAGCAGTTCTGCTGTTCTTAGGATCTAATGTCCTATTGCATATTATGTAGAAGTCTACTGTTGGATATGTATGTGCCACAGCTTGGGAAAGTGTCTGTTGGGGACACTAACATTATGTGATGCTTGCATTGTTCAGGCTGAGGTTCAAACTGAGAGGTCTAATCTAACTACCATTTCTTATTTCTAATCAGATTTTTGTAAGTGATTGATCAAGTTTTCCATGCTGCCTCTGTTGCTTACAGAGATGTCTCTGCAAGCTGTGTAACACTCCTTTGTTTGGAAAACAGCTAAAGACTTGTGGGGCAGATTAATTGCAATGTTATATATACACTTCGTGCTGTTCCAGCAATACATTCAATTTAAACAGCTAACTCTGCCAGCCTAACATGTGCATTGTGCTGCTGGAGTATTCCTATATAGCAGCAAATCTGTCCCAGGTACGTCAAGTATAGCTTTGATCTCTAATAATGACGCTCTAGTTTCCAGGAGCTGTGCTTATCCTATTAACATTTATGTCTGGATTTTGCTTATGCATCACAATGGATCCCTTTAAACGAGGGGACCTAGGAATGCTTCCAAACTTCTTGGGTCAGGTGTGTTCCTTGTCACAACCTGACTCCATATTTAGATGAAGTCTGGGTTTACACAAACTCCCTGCTTTTTATCCTCATTTTGCTGAAAAAGAAACCTGGATAGCCTGAAATAAGTACATAAGGAGCTGACCCTCCTTCACACACCTGTTTTTGTTACAACCTGTGTTTTTTGTGCAAACAGGTCTAAGAGCTTTCATCTCACTGTTTTCAAGACCTGACCTCTATTCAGCCCATTCTAGTATCAGGGCTGGGTTCAACCCTTGAGGTCCCAGGGGTTAGTGAATGAAAAGAGGTTGAACAGTGGCATAAAAGATTCCTCTTCATGGGATATAAACTGCACTAGACTCCCTATAGTACCTTGTTCTTCCCAGTTAATATGTTTCTGCTGCTATAGCCATTTTGATGGTAGAATTAATGTGAAATAATTTGACTGCACAGACTGGTACAATCTGTAGTGTGGGCCCAGCTGCATTGTGTTGCCTTATGACAGTTCAGCCTGCTCTCCTGGTTGGGCAGGTAGGTTATATCAGTGAAGTTCTAAATAGTCTTAGAGATGTTTAACTATACTGATGCAGATAAAGCAGAAAAGCTGTATTTTTAGGCTGATGTGGGTTTAGGTATTATTATACCTTCTGACTGATCCTTCCACTCTGCTGAAGGGCATCAACTGCGCTGCTTGGGCAGAATGAGGAAACGTCATGGTAGATACAGGTCCCAAGCACCTGTCCTACAAAATCTTTCACCAGTAATCTAGCATAAATGGCAAAAGATTGGTGACAAATCTGACTGAAACAAAATAATAATTTTGAAATAAGAGCAAAAATGGCATAAATACTTCAATAAGAACATAAGACCTCATTATTCAACTAAGTATATTCTTCCTAAGCTTCTTTTCATGAAAAAAAGTTAACATTGCAATGAAAATCTGAAATGAAAGTCTTAAAAACAAAATGTTCCAAAGATTGTAGTTTCCTTTTACCCCTGCCTTTAGTCCACTGTATTTTGCAAGGAAAACCACAAATTCTGGGTATGTAGGACTATGATCACATATTCCTTATGTAAAATACCTAAGCTTTGATGGATGAAAATAGTTATGCTAACTGGCCTTTACATTCACTTTAACATTTTCTTCTTATATCCTCGCCTCTTTCCCATAGGTCTTTTTTGGAAGATGGTTGATAGAGGGCAGCCCATATGTCTTATTGTTCGATATAGGATCAGCAGCTTGGAATCTGGATAGGTGGAAAGGTGAATTTTGGGATGTCAGCAACATAGGGATCCCTTTTCATGACCGGGAAGCCAACGATGCTGTGATTTTTGGATCGTTAACAGCCTGGTTTTTAAAAGAGGTACAGTTTTTAAATCTAGACATTTTCAAACCTCAGCCTTGTCAGCAGGGCAAAAAAAGCTTTGGGATGTGGTTCCTATTTTCCAGTTTGAAAACTAATTTTAAGGAAGTTGACACCTGATGTAGATCAAATTTGTATTTAAAACTTAAATCTTAACTGGTCATTTGACTATATTTTTCTGGGAGAATGGGGGGGGCTGCCCTATGTGAAATCTGCTGTGTCTTTACTGTCACTTCCCCCTCTGTTCTCAATTCCCTTATTTGTCACCAGATGCTCTTACAAGTAGGATCTCAAACTCCCTTTTTCTCTTCTATAGTAGTCAAGTTGTCACACTCACTAACTGTCCTTGAAGCCAGTCAATCCATATCTCAGCAGTTAGGTACTACCTTGCACAGGGAATATAGACAGACAGAAAGAATTAATGGTAGCACTGTGACTTCACATGTCACTCTACCACAGCCTACCTGAAAAGAGGAAACTTTGTTAATCTGCAGAATCATCTGTCTGTCATAGGTGCTCATGATTTTCTTATGCAAACAAGAGTTTCAACAGCAGAAGAGCAAGTTAAAAGAAAGAAGAATGACTGTGCTTGCCAGAGCTCCCCAACACTCTAGGAGGATACTGTTCTGAGGCACTAGTGAGGCACGTGTGCTTCTTGGGCTAAGAATTAGCGTTGATGGGAATCAAGACGTGTGACCACTTAAAACACTGTACTGCCTTGTCATATGAAAGAAAGCAAGCACACAGTAGGCGGCATTAAAAAAAGAAGGTTCTGGGGCTGGATGATGCGCAGGATAATGTATGTTTCATGTATGTTCTTTCTAATTATTTTCAGCTTTCCTGTCAGTTTGATGACAAGCCCAACATAATTGCCCACTTCCATGAGTGGCAGGCAGGAGTGGGTTTAATACTGTCTCGATCTCAGAAACTTCCTGTTGCCACAATTTTTACTACCCATGCGACTCTGCTTGGGAGATACCTGTGTGCAGCCAGTATAGATTTTTACAACAATCTTGACCAGGTAAGAGACATTTTTCTCATTCCTTCTTTTTTCCAGCTAATCAGCTCCTGGTTCCTTTTCTGTTTACTGTGCTACACCATATATTGTAGCTTCTGTCTTGTGTGATCACTTATTATTGACCCACAGCTGAGTGATAGGTTGTCAGTTCCAGAGCACAAGAAATGCTATTTGTAAGACCATGAGGTGTCTAGGCATGAGTGCCTTTGTCTCTGTGTCATCTGACAGGTCTTAAAGCTCAGTGGAGTCTAGAATACTTGTACTACCTTCAGTGAACTTTGATTTACCAGATTTGCACTGCAGAGCACTGAAACTCATTCAGCCTCCAGTCAAGTCAGTGCCTTAGTCCAATCCACTGATATACGGAGTGTTATTGTAGCAGTATGGGATTGCCAACAGAGATTCTTAACCTTCTTTTCAATGGTTTGGGACATTTTTCAAAAGCAAGGGGAGTTACAGGCACAGACATCACTGCAAGTCAAGTGTCCTTGAGAATCTTCCCCTTTGTGTTCACGAAAGCCATCCATTGCTTGAGTTGATTGCTATGGTTTGGGAATTACTGTTAGCAGCATGAGTAACCAGTGAATGTAAAACCTATTCAGCTGTAGTCATCATCTGACTCTTCAGGTGCAGCCTCACAGCACTCTTTCTTAATGAAAGGCAGTATAAAAAAAACAGCTGGTAGCCCTCCTCTTGCTGAACTTACCCTGGAATTTCATTACTTTTTGTTTCTTCTTCTTTCCCCAGCCTACTTCTTAATTCCTGCAAGTCATAATAAGTCCTTCTACTTTCAAAGTTTTCAGGTTAGGCTTAATTTGTAACTGGCAAATATAGGAAGTATTTTCTGAGTTCAAAAGACCACATCTGTTTCTTGGAATTTTTGTAAACTGTCTAGTGGTTTTGGTTTTCACTGTTCTCTTTCCACTCAAAGCATTAACACAAACCAATATTTCAAGGACCCAGATGTCTTTAGCACTGGCCTTCGCCAGAGGTACCTTATATGATCTGGGATTTCTAATAAGGTTACAGACAAACTGAGTTCAAGAGATTTTTGCATTCTAGCACTTATTGAGGGTAGAGGTAGTTAAAAGGCTGAAACAACTGCCTTACTGTCCATGCATTTCCTTGGCTAAAATCATTGAAGAAAAGTACTTAGCTGGCAGTTTTCAACTGGATGTTTGAAGCTTGACACACTGTGGAACAGTGTCTTCCAAAGACAAAGCCCAAGTAGTAGTGTGCTACTGGCCTTATTCAGAAGCACAGAATAGACTGCCATTCTCTTGTACTTCAAGGAAACAGTCATTCACCTTACTCCTCTTACTCTTCCTTTTTTTTTTTCTTTCCCACCAAAGGCAGCTACTGAATCTACTGAACACATTAAGAGTTAAAAGACTCTCTCCACTCATTTACTCCTATGTGTAAAGGTTGCAGCATGGTAGTGTGTAGGGGGAATTCTCTCTGCCCAGTATGAGGTAACTAACATAGGTGGTTACTCCTTCTAGGCTCCCTATATCATCAGTGGAGTTACACTGGCCTCTTCACAATCAGTGTAAGGCAAACATCCTCAGATTACCATCTGAAAGGTCTGTCTCCATCACCTAGGAAAACTAGTCTCCTAAATTAGCTACATTTGTTAGGTGCATTAATGAGGCAGCATGAATAACTCAGTCAAGCTGTCAGACCCAAGTTTCAGGAGTCTAGACATTCCTACTCCCTCATATTCTCCTTATGTGTTTATATGAAAAATCTAGCTTTAAAGTCACATTAAATTATTTTTCTCTGGATAGAGCTAGATTGAAAGAACTAAAACCATGCAGTTTCAGGTTTAACACTTGAGAAAGTGGGGATTTTTCAGCAGTAACTTTATTCATTCACCCTTGCATTCTTACACATAATCTGTTAGTAAAGAACCCATAGTAAAAAAAAAAGGGGGGGGGCATTTAAAATGAGAAATTAGAGTTTAAAAAAAAAAAGAGAGAATGCTGATTGTTTTACAAACTGGTGCTAAAAATACTATGTCAGAGCCTTTCCTTCCTTTTGTAAAGGAAATTCTAAAAGAAATTTGGTTTGTTTTGTATTCTGGGTAATTTGGTGAGCTACAAGTGGTCTGGCAAAATAGTTTGCTTTTCTCAAAAGCAACTTTTTTTTCCCTTCTTGATAACTTTGGGGGCCTCACCCTTGTCTGTGTACTCAAAAGAAAAAGTAATGATCTTACATCTGAGCAGACTTACAGATTTTAATATATTTATAATCTAGTCACAGTATTAATATAATTTTTACTGTTCACACATGACATGGCCAACTTCATGTGACAAGGTATTGTCCATTCTCCTATTGGAAACTATCAGCTACATCACAAATACAGAAATTTCTATTCACATTTTATTCTAAGAATATATGGAATGAAACATATGTATCAGTTTAAAGTATTATTATAAACTGCTGTAAATAATATTTAAGGGAGGAAACTTGTGGATTTCTAGACCATAATGCTTTATGCCCTCTGTGGAGAGATTGACATTTAAAGGTACTAATAGAGGAAATGATGCCAAGCTGTTATACTACTGTTTGACATGCCTATAGGGTGCTAAAGCTCATCCTGACAAAGTTAACTTTTAGTAAGAGATCAGATATCTTAATGAGGGCTCCTTTGGCTGTAAAAGGGTCAACGTGGCACAAAAGTCAGTTGAGAAACATGAGAGGTTGATCTAGAGTACAGTAATTAAATGATACAGATAGCGAGGTATTCAGAGGCTATTCTTGTTGCTGTCTTCTAGTAGTAAACTATTAAAGTCAAACAAGCAATTTGTCCAGTGAATAAGATTCTCCAGGGCTTCCTAATGTTTAATCTTTGGATGAGACAATATATTTTTAGGGTGTGTCATCCCCTCCTACCCCAAAGTATAATAGCTGGTTTTCCTGTTTCAGTGCTATTGCATAATTTTATTCCTTTAAAGCATAATAATAATTGACTTTAAGTTCTCACTTTTGATCAACATTTCATGGTTAGAATGCAATTTCCACCAGCTTTAAGCACAGCAACTGAGATAGGTGGGAAAGATGCAACTGTAGTATGTGCTGTGCCAGATATCACAGAAAAATAGTTGCAGCGCAGAAGGAAAGGATATGGCCTAATTGTGCCTAGAGACAATCAGGCATGTACAGATCCTACAAAGAAAAGAGGAAACCTCATGTTCCCTTTTCTAGTCCCCAACACAGTCCACAAAAAGCTGGCTTAGAACCCATGCTAGAGGGCTCTACTCAGCCCTCTGAGGCCAAGCGCTTTTCTGCAGTGTTGAAGGATTTAACAATGGGATCCACAGGCAAAACCACGACATGATTGTTTGATGACTGATAAAAGATATTTACCTGGCATCTTCAGAATCCTCTCTCTCCTTTCACAGTGCGCTGGGTGTGTGGGACCAGTGTGCTGTTCCTCACTATAATATTTCCTGTTAGCCCTGACACTGTAACACACTCTCAGCTTGGTCTCCACTGTCCATCAGCCCTGCACGCTCTGCACACACACATGCATGCATGCACACATGGCCACACAATGCGGCACTCTTCCATTCAGTGTTAAACCACTCCTGTAGATAAGCAGGACCAGAAGACACAGATGAGTTGAAAGATCTCTTTTAAAAATGTAAAGGATTACTGAGATTTTCTTTATTTCTCTGGATTCCACAGTGAGAAAATACCACTTTAATTCACCTTCCTAGCAAAGTTCAATACGTGCCACTTGGCATAAGTATAGAAGGTACAAATGTATTCTCTGAAGTAAGCCAGTGAGGTCAGTAGTTTTAGACCAGAGAATACTTTGGCCAGAGTCCCAACCTATTTGGAGTGAACATCAATACCAATGATCAGGCAAAGGTCTGTACAGTGCAGGGTGGCTGACATTTTCTCTAGCACTTCTATGAACAAAAAACCCAAGTCATCAGCCCCTGTCAGGTGATAAAACTGGAAGGGAAGGTTCCATGTGGTCTTCTGATAGCCCTCAAGAACACTGGACCTGCGAAAATTTGACCTTCAGCCTTACTAGTCTTTTGGGAAAAGGGAAGAATGATTTCGTGAAGGATTGCCACACTGTGATGCATGATTCTTTACGGACTCTGTAAATCATGTAGAGGCCTCAACTGTAGGCTAACAAAACTCTTTGTTTCGTGAGCTCAGGGCACATGTGAGCCTGTAAGCTGTAAGAGGACATTTTCTGGGGGACTGAAAACCTAGTCAATGTAGTAGATCAGAGCTGTAGATTGCTGGAAGAAAGGAGGGTGCACTACAGATGTAAGACTGTGATGTTGTCTGACTCCTGACCTGTTCCTGAGCCATCTGCTCTTTGCCTTAGTCGGACAGCATCCTGGTTCTTATACAACATTACTGTATGAGATTATACAATTCTTATATTCTTACAGTCTTAACTCAGTTCATCTGGACTGGGAGAAATTTAGCTGCCTCTGCTCCAGTGGAAACCTGGGTGTTAAACCCTTAACAGTTTGCACAGGAGCATAGCAAACACCAGAACTAACTGTTGTGTCCTCAGCAGCCTGTAACAAACGGATGGGCTGTGTCTGAGCTAAGGAACCCGGAGGCAATAACCATATAACAGCTATTCAGTGTACGGTTTAGTTTCTAGATTTACATTTAAATCACTCTGATACTGGAGAAAGGAAGGGAAGGAAAACAAAAAGAACAAAACAGAAGGTGACTTGCACAGTAACTGGTAGTGTGTGATTTTTTTTAATTTACTTTTAAGCATCTGAAGAACCCTGGGTAAACGGCTGGGCCAGGGACTGCTAACCCTACCTACAGGTTACCTACTTGAACCCTTCCAAAGTCAACCCTTTCTAATTTCAATAACAAGCAGGGTATGCTATGAGCTTAATTCCCAACAGAAATATTATCATGGATTTAACTATGCTTAAGAAGTTTTGTAGATCTAAGTAGTCTAACCGGCAATGCATTTTTTTCCCATTGTCCCCATGTCCAGTGTAGCTTTTACACCAGTAAGAGTAAGGTTACGTTTGTTGCTAAGATAAACTGAACCAAAATAGCTAATCCAGAAGGTAGGAAGTTTCGTGAAAAAAGTTCTGAGCCTGTGGAGCCTTTTTCTCTTCAGGAGGAACTGACTTCTCAGCTGAAGATCAAGAATGTTAATCTTTTATTGCTTTCCCCATTGTTTAAGGGGACTGGCTTATTTAGGGGGTTTTTTTTGTTTGGTTGGTTGGGGTTTTTTTGGTCTCATTTCACCCCTCTAGGGTTTGAAATAGACCAACACCTTTCATAAATTGACTGAGAGACACTGATGATCCAGGCTAGTTCATAGGTGAATAGACAGTTGTATTGGGAATAGTCTTTTTGGCAAATGATCTAACCTGGAATTTCATCTGAGAGGTGACTATCTGAAATGGTTTTGTGGACCACTGGCCCAGCATAATGGAGAAGTTTGTAAGGTTCAGCCTCTGATGCTTCTTTCTAAAAAATCACCTTGAGTTATAATGGAAAAAGTGCTCTAAGGAGAAGAAAAAAAATTAGCCTCATTCTTCATTGCCTTTTTCCTTATACAATGTTGCCCTGCCAATGTGTAACACTTTTATTTAGACCAAGCAACATTCTACATTTGGCTCATACAAGTGCAGCTGAATCTAGTTTGCAAAGTGGTGGAGAATTCTATCCCAAGAAGTCTAAAAGGAAAAGTACTAAAAATCCCAATGAAAATGAATAATCAAGAGCTTTTATGCTGACAATATAGGATCACAAGCTCTCATTCCATTTAGTACACTACTGTCAACGGCTGCCACTGAGCTCACTGTTATGCAAAGCTGATCCTCTTTGTTAGTAGAGCAGCTAATGGAAATCTGACTTAAGCCAGGAAGTGTAAATTTCATTCTTTTTTGGCATGGCAGAGCTATACCAGAATGAAAGTTCTATTTGCACAAGGTAACAATCAATGGGTGTTAAATTTGACGTAAACTGGATTTGAAAAAGAGTAATTCTTACATAATTCAGACAATGGCAGCAGTGAGATTATGCTAGAAGTGAGGATCTTTCCATTCTACCTTTTGGTAGATAAGGAATTTGAATTTCAGGTCTATCTCTGCTCCTGATTCCACTGCAGAATCACCTTGTGAACTTGAATGCACCACTGATTTTAAAGACCAGAAGAGATAATTTCATTCTCTGCCTAAAATCCTCAGCTAAAAATTCATGCATCAAACCTATACCTTTTATTTGAGATACAAACTGCTTACAAAAACATTAACCATTCTTGAGGTAAGGTTCAAGTTGTGAGGGGAATCTATATCATTCATGCAAAGGTGTTACAAAGTTACTCATTATCAAAACTACGTATTTTAATTCCAGTTTGAATTTGTCTTGGTTTAACTTCTGTTGGCTTTTATCATAATTTTTTTTTCTTTATGAAAGCATAGTCTAGTATCAGTATCTAGAGATTGTATGCAGACTGTGACAAATAATTTATCTGTTTTTCAGGAAAGTATTTACATATCTAGCATAGTCTTTCCTCCTTTTCCACTCTCAAATGTTCTTCTTGTGCTTTTGTAAATCCTTTGCAATTTGTATTTTTCATTTTGAAGTAGGAATGTCTGATTTGGATTGATTACTTCAGTGACTGTTCACTGTTTCCAAGAGAAACATAATGCTAGTATCCCATAACTGCTTGATATTCTCTTCTTTATGCATTCAAAGATCACCTTAGCTGTCTTCAACAGAATGTCATACTGGGAGGTTCAGTGATTACCTACTGTGCCCCCTAACATGCTAAATTTTTAGACGTGAATGAAATGTTATGCTCACCACATGGATCCATAGAAAGGACAGAAATGAGCTGAAATATTTCCTCAGAATTGCATTGCAGCAAATGCAAGTTTTACTCCAAAGCATTATGCCTGCAGAACACCTTCCTGGTTTGCTTTGAAATTAGAGTGGCCTTATAAGGGAGGCATTTTCTCCTCTAATTCTTGCCATCATGTAAATTCTAATAATCTGCTTGGTTTCTAACAGTCAGAGTCAGAGGGGTTCCTCACTGGGAGAAGCAGTGGAATATTTACAGGGAAGTGACTACTGAAGTCGTTAGTCTTTAAAAGTCACTGAGGGAAGAAGCAGTTGCACTCAATGATCTTAAGGGTCTAAATGGTTCTATAAACAGTTAATCCGACTTAGATCTGTTTTTCTCTTGTTGCAGCTTTCATTTGTGGCTTTGCTAGTGTTCCCATTTGCTGATAACAGCAAACAAACAAAAGTAAGCATGATGCACTTTACAGGTATTTTGCTCTGCTCTTGCTGAACATGAACACTATGGAACATAGTTCACAGGCGCCTGAGCTAGGGTGGACAAGTGTTCAGACAGCAGAGCCAATTGCTGAGCAGAAACATTGGTTTCGGGGTGAAGAGCAAACTAGCTGCACTGGTGTTCTGCTTCTTTTCGGCATATTGGCTCAACACAGTGCCATGCCCCATGATGCCTCTAGTTCTGGAGCTAATACTGTCACAGCAAGCTCAGCTTGTCTTTGCACAGTACTGTGTGGACTAAATTTGTCTCCTGCACTGTCTCATCAATTAAGTTCCATTTAACCTGCCCTTCAACTTGTCTAAGGCTTATTTTCTGAAGTCACTTATCTAGCCTGCTCACAAGTGCGCAATGAGGTTTCCTACTCCACACTATTAATGAGGTCAAAGGTCAAGATCTTGCTTTACCAGTTGGTAGAGGAAACTGCTGGAGAGCGAGAGCAAATGAAATGTGAGAACTCTGTGACCTTGGTTTATACTTGCTAATAGACACGGAATTGTGTACCTTTGAAAAAGCATGCCAAAAGTCATGCAAGCATGTGCAAAATAAAATATTTCCCATTTCCAGAAGATAAAAAAATGAATAGCAATAAAGAAATAAACATCAGCATGTGTATGTGTTAAATGTGTAAAATGCTTTTGTGCAATCAAAGAAAAAAAGCTGGCAAGAAATAAGCCATAGTGCTTTGAACAATCCTTTTGTGAACCTTTTTCCCAGTAGTGTTGGAGGGAGTGTTTATCTACAGTTAGTGAACATGTCCCACATTTAGTTTTTAATTACATTTTGTAAAGAACCCATTCTTGGTGAGAAAGGGAAAAGAGAACAAAAACCTTTTAAAGTTTGGCCAGCTATTTGTTTGCTAGCGATTTTAAAATTATTTTTAATACAAAGTCAGAGGTATTTGAAAAAACTTCCATAGTTTTGACTGTGCAGTGGTACCCCATCCCATTTGTGTGCTTGCCCAGCATGCTAAAGAACTGTCCCATTTTGTATCTTTGGTACACAGAATCGTTGAACAATCATAATGATTTTTGGCTTTGTTACTGTTCAATATGCAGCTTCCTACCTTGTTTACAACATGTAATTAAGATTTCTGCTCTGAAGAACATATCTGTGATTTTCTTAAGAGCTGTTTTGCAGCATTTATCAGTGGTATGTGTATGCTCCAGAAACATTAATTAATTAGTTTACCACACTCATATGAGGGGAGGTAGCTACATCATGCACATTTTTTTAGGGAAGCTTTTACTGGAGTTAGCAGTACCAAGTACTTTATAACCTCAGAGTTAGGTCCAGTGGATTTCAGATGTAGATGTGAATGCTCAACACTTCAACAGATCAGACTTAAAGATATCAAGGTAGTCTCCCAGAAAAGGAGGAATACACAGTTAAGAACTGCATGTGAATCGGTTTAGGGTAAGCGAAGCATCATGTTAGAGATCTGTGGCACTCAAAGGAGTCAAATTAATTCACTTTTATTTTTCTCTTCCTCTACCCTCCTGCCCTGTGCTTTTTCTACCATTCAACCTCTGTGACAAATGAGATGTGTGTTCTAGAGAAAAGATCTTCTTTTGTGACACAGTTGTATTTCATGCACCAAAATTCTCATGGGGAATGCGGTAAATACAATATATGATGATACAACTGAAAAATGGTATCATAATGTATAGCATAATATGTGGTAAAGCATATTTCCTAGCTTTTCTAAAAATATCTTTGGCAAGCTTGGAAACTCTTGACATACAGAATCATCAATACCAAAAGAAAGCATCTAGTTTCTCTAGGACTCTTTAACCAAGATTTTTCAAGACTCCTTTTTTGATCACATTAGGGTGGCATTTTCAACTAATATCGTGGAAGCCACTTTCCCACCAGCAGCGTAGCACCACTGCAAAATTAGAGTGCTCAGTGGATAAAAGCACTTAAGTTTCTTAGCAAAACAGTTGTAAGATAACTATATCTACGTATATATATACCCCTAAGTAAAAATGAAAAATTATTTGCTTAAATCTTGTTCCCTGAAATGGTTCACATTTGCTGAAATTTCTTAAAATATGTTCTATACCAACCTTAAGCGTGTACTCAGCATGAGAAGTCGTGGTCTAAATAGCTTTACTTCTGGCTAAGTTCTAAAGTACTAGAAGCAACTAGCTGTGGCAAAGGTCGGAGTGTCCTAACTATAGAAAGTGCTGTCTGCCCAGCCTATAATAATGGTTAAATCTATTATGGTCAGTGAAGTTACAGAGTCAAATGCAATCAAAATCAGGCTGTGCACCTAGCATTAGGCATTGATAATGACAGAGCTCATTGAGAGTCATTGTCACTCTCCACGTAACTCACACAGTCTATTTGGTGCCCATGCTGTTGACCTTAGGAGGTCAACGCTTCTGTTCCCAGAAGTGAAACATCATGTAAGACTAAGAGGACTGTAATTTAATTGTAATCATTGGCACACCATTAGCATTATTCTTTTTTAGATTACATTGTAGCAATTTTGCAGTGGACATCATTAGTGAGCATTCGAACCCTTAAGCATGGGCTCAGTAGGTATTGTGCATTTTCTTCCCATGAGGATAATATAAGCTCAGTAAAAAAAGGGGTAGCTGCAAGGTTTAAAGGTGATTTAGAAATACCTTGGGTTTGGGGATTGTCTTATCTAGCAGTTTAACTTACATCTGCCTCTAGAAATTAATGGAGTTCAAATTGAAGTAAAGGGAGCAGCAAGTAACAGTGGTGGAGTTGGAGAAAGAACATCTCTGAGTATGCGAAAATATCTCATTTACTATTTCCTTTGTTCCCTTGGGATTTGTGACTGAGTCCTTACATCCAATCTCTCCACCACAGCTCCATTTCTCTCTTGCCTACTCATGATTCCCACCATTCTACGTAGTCCCCAGGTTCTCTCCTCATCCCCATTCCTTTTTTCTTCTCTCCCCTATACCTTCAGTGACCAGCAACTTCCCTGCTCTCCCAAGTTTTCCAACAAGCCCAGGCAAGATGCAGCATGGCATATTGCCAGCCAGCAGGCCAAACAGCGCAGATCCTTACCTTTCATGGGATCATTAATCTAGGTCTCCTTCCAATGCAAAGCTGCCATTTTTTCACAAATATGCGGGAACTGAGACCTCTCTTGCTCCTTCAAACTCTTTGAAGTCGATAAAATGGTTCAAAAACTAGAAAGACAAGCCAATCACATGATTCTTATTCTGTGGGGAAATCAAGCTTAAGAGAGACCTTTGTGGTAATAAGTCTGATGAGCATATCACACAGGTGTCTTTTTTGTTTGTTTTATTATTTAACAGTTTGACATTGACAAGGAAGCGGGAGAGAGACAGATTTACCATCGGTACTGTATGGAACGGGCATCTGTACATTGTGCCCATGTGTTTACCACAGTCTCACAGATCACAGCTATAGAAGCAGAACATATGCTTAAAAGAAATCCTGGTAAGACCTGAATTGTTTTCTTATTATTTTTCTTCCAAGTACCTACATTTCCTCAGACTGAATGAAAATAATAGAGACAGGTATACAAACATGAAGAGCAAGGACACATGCATAGATATGTCTGGCTACACTACAAAGAATAACCAATTTTCAAAAGAAGAGTGCAGATAATATCACTTGAAAAACATTCTAGTAGCATATGTAATCCAGAAGAAATCAAGTTCAGCACCTTTTAATAAATGCTTTCAGTACCATTTCAGGAGAGCATTAGTTTAACTCCATGGATGTTAGGCTTTCTTTGCAAGGACATCTCAGCTTCAGGAGTTTTTTCTATAGCAGGGTTTCCAGTGATGGTAATGTATTCAGGTCAACTGGCAAAAGCAGAAGCTGGAACCTTTGTAATATGTTTCACCAGCTTTTACACTGTGAGATTTGTTGCTTTGCTAGAGGTGAGTGATATATTCTTTTAGAAATGTAGCAAAAAGTTTCATATGCAAAACAGAATGTTAGATGAGTTTTGCTTTCCAGTGCTAATGCTGGTTTTCTTTACTTAATATTGAAAGAGGTGAGAAGGCAAAAAACAAACTGTAAATCAATACAGTTTGTTTTCCTGTATCTCTCACAGCTAGGAGTAGCAGTGTGGTTGTGGTCATCATGATCTTAGGACCTAACCATGATAAGTTCCATAGATAGATATAATATTTTCTATTAGACCAACCAGTACAGTTTGAAAAAATTGTCAAGATATGTGCCCAAGAGTTTGTCTGATTTTCTCCTTTGTATTCGTCTCATAAAATATGGAACTCACCAACAAACCTTGTTGTGTTCCATGCATGGAGTTTGAATAAGGTCATGAACCCAGTTTGATGTGTCATTAAAGTTCTCTTTAAATCAGCACAGTGCTTTGTAAGGACAAGCCACAGTACTCCATCTGCAGGTAAGCATCATGGGGGAAAAACTGCACAACAATTTTGAGACTATTTAGGTGTGTTCACAGTTTGGTTGGTTGTTTTAAGTATAGCAATGCTCAAATGACTTCAGGTTTTTTTGGTTTGCTTATTCTTTGTAGATTTTTTTTTTTAGGTGAATCCCAGTGCTAATTATAGTTTGGGACTGTTATTCCTGTTAACTTCAATGCTTCAAGCCACATTGTGGTTCATGCATCAGGATAAAAGAGTTGTCCATTGGATCCTTTGCCTCATTCCTGACTAACTGTCAATAGGATGATGAACTTAGAATTTTTTTTCCTTTTTATTTAAAACATGAAAGCCACGTCTTAAAAGTAATTTAAGTGTTCTGTCATCTAATCTGGGATATCTCTGAAAGGTCTTGTTTTTTACCAAGTGCAGAGCACTTGACCTCTGAGAATCAGACTTTTGAAGCTGCTTTATATTGGCATGAGGCTTCTCCCCACTCTTGAAAATCATAGTTTATGTTTTGAGATTTTAGGAGACTGAAATGAGTCTGAGTGGGAGAGAAAATCTGCAGACTGCTCACAGATAGAATGTCAGTTGAAGCTGAAGAGAATTCTATGCACAGAGATTCATGGGCCTGAGCTTTTTTTTGTTATTCTTGCAGCTTTGAAGAAACCAAGTAAATATATTTAATGTTTGGGTTAAAAAATTGTTGACATATCATGCTTCATGTTGACAGAGCTAGAAAGAAATTCAATAGGAATTGGTACCCCAAATCCTAGGAGACAATTGTAAGTGGAAAATATATTCTGATGGGAATAAGTACTTTAACAGTTTCTTTGAATCTTAGACCACAACTAAACTGTGTAGAAGTCTATTCTCATACTATTTATTCTCTCTGAAGTTGTGAAATCAATGTAGACATTGGCTGTTCAGAAAGGTCAGCAATCCTTCAGTAGATCATTAAGCTTGAATTCTGCAAAAGAACATGAATACTGAAAGAATGTGTACACTTCTCAATCCACTTTAAAAATAAACTTTTAAAAAGGGAATGCAGAATTGGCACAATTAACTTTTATTTGCATTAGAATTTATTGAGAGGTAAACTTTGTAACAAAGTTGTTAACTAAAAAAAAACTGAGGAAATGTGTTAAGCAGAGCAGTCTCTGCTATTTCTCATTAACATTAAACTTGGATTATAATTTAAATTGTAAATCTTATCACTTGGAAAAGCCCCTTTAAAAGTCAGTAGACATGATTGCATAGAGAGCTTTTGCACCAGGACAAAGGCCAATTTGCCAGTCTAAACCTGGCAGAATGACTGCTTGCATTACACTGATTTCACTTGCCGCTGTTGTTATTTGATCAATAATTTATCAAACTATATTTGTTAAAAGCTTGAGTATCTGATGTTGAACCTGTTTGCTTTGACGTATCATGCAAGATTCTGTCAGTGATCATGTTATATTCCTGTGATTTGGAAACTGATATTATGGGATTTCTAATATTTTCATTCAGGTGTGAAACCTGTTTCTCACTAGCAGTAGAGAAGACTTTGAATCAAAATTCCAAGAGACTTAGGTATCAGTTAAGATCTAGATCTAGACTTCCTATCTGTATATATTTGATCAAAATCATAGAAGCAAACTCTGAAGAAGTATGAGTCAACCCTGAATATTAGTGGGCATGGTGGTGTTGGGTTGACAGTTGGACTTGATGATCTTAAAGGTCCTTTCCAACCTAAACGATTTTATGATTCTTAGTGACTTACCAACAGAAAACAGCACACTGTGCTATTATTACTTAAATCAATGCCAGTTTATATCCTATAAATACAGAAGTCAAATAATTCTAATTTGACCTACTTGGGACAATTTTAAAACAAAAATGTCATTAATTCATTAAACAAGAAAAAACCCAAACCACTTAAAATAGGAAAAAAGCTCTCTTTCATCACTTCTTCCCTAGGGCAAGGGCACATTGCCTCACACATATTCAAAATATTATTGTATGTTGAGCAGAAATAGTGAACTGAGTGCTTTGGGCTACCATGTCTGTTCTGTATCTCAAAGGCTTCAATAAGAGATGGATTGAGCCCAAATCCTGATGAAAGGGTAAATGAAGCTGCAGTTGAATCAAAGAACATGGGAGTAGGTTATATACAGGCTGATGATGATGGGCAAGTGTCCAAAACTCCCTGATAAATAAATGCAAAAGAGTGGATGGAAACTGGTCAGAAATACCCAGTCAAGGATTCTTACTTTATTGGGAAGAGCTTGATACAGTTTCAAAGCTATGTCCTGCATGAGCCAGTTCTTCCATGCTGAACAAGAAGCAGGTCAGAGGAAGGAGAAGATACGTTGTTGGTGAAGAAAAGAGAAATGGAGGGTGTTTCTGCTCTGTTGGCTCCTCCACTCATATGAGGCCACACAGGTCTTTGTTCAGAGCAGCTCCTAGTGCTGGGCAGCAGAAGATAAGAACACAAGTTTTCTTGTCAGGCCCACCAAGACTCTCCTTTCTTGACACTGAGAACCAAATCCTAAGGAACTAACAAGTAAAGATTTCCTAGGAAAGGCTGGTCTTTAGTTTCAAATGTGGTATTTCATCACAGATCCACCAAAATTTTTGGTATTTCATGGTTACCAATAAAGGTTATACTTTTATCTACTGCTGTTTAACCTGGAGAGTCTCAAAGCACTTTACAAGATAAAGATTAATCAGAGATCGCTTACCTGGCAGGGAAATCCATACACTGCTAAAGTAGACTGTAAATTTCAAGGAAGTCATTAAAAATGGCCATGGCATTTGCATGAAAAATGTCAGGCAAGTATATTGGACAGCATATGGAGAATTGATTGTACTTATTTTAAGGTCATCCTGATATGTAATCAACCAAAGGAACCATAGATGTTTTAAAGACATCTCCATAAGCCTCTGCAGAACTAACAGACAGTTTTGTATTAGGTCAGATGCTTAATGCTAGACACGCAAACCTCTGCTTTTGGGGGAAGGGATGGGAAACCCTGAATGTCAGACATCCTTGACTGAAAGACCACAATAGAAGTAACATTCAAGTCCTGTATCACTGGCAAGCAAGAGACTGTACTCCCATCAGTAAACCTGATGTATGGGGGGAGTTAACCATGTGCACTGAGAACAAAGGAGATGCTATTTTGTTTGTATGAACCATGTGTGGAGGGAATGATATCTTACTGAAGGTCCTTTGGATGATGCATAAAACTTTTAAAATTACTACAGTTAATGGTTGTGGTTGCTAGATACCTGATGACACTTGTCAGGAGAACAAGCATTAAATCGGCACCAGTGTATCCTCTAATAATTAGCATTTCTTGCTTCTTTGAAGATTCTTTGTATTTGAAGAATATCTGGTATCATAAATTAGTATAGGTCTGTTTAAGTCAGTTGTGTTACTATGAAATACATCTGCTGAGGAACTGGCCTTCCCTTTCATTTCTATACATGGATTTCATAAGCCAACTCAAAGAAAAGAAAATGGCATTCTTTCCATTTACTTCAACTAGATTTAGGGCAAGCCTTTAAACAGCTGCTGTGCTCTACCAGAAAGGTGAAGAGTGACTGAATTTCAGTGTTGGTTGGAACAAGCTATGTCTATCCTCTGTGTATATTCTATAACTCTACCTTAGAAGGTACTGGAAATGAAAAGAAAATTAATTGTAAGATGCTTTGGAATCCTTGAGGAGAGCTGCCATAAAAGTGTAAAGCATACTATTCTGTGGCTATTTTTAGGAGAAATCCAACAGATTACTGAAAGGTGGTCTTTTTAAAAAAGGTTTCTTATATTCTCCCTTTTCTGGTAAATCCTCAGAAGTTTTGACAGAACAGACCTCTCCTGTGCCATGCAGGAAACAAGTGCATAATACAGCACAGTTTCTGCTTTCATGAGCTTTCAATCTATAGTAATAAAGCAGGCAACAGTGATACAAGAATAAAGAGGTAAAGGGCGTATTGCACAAAAAACATATGGCTAAATGGAGACATTACTTAAGTCTTGACAGTACAAAAGGGCATGGGGAGACCTCAGTGTTCAGCAGGGTCTATGCTAATGTTGAGTACAGGTCAAAATGGTACAAAGCCACTTCAATGCTATAGACAGTGGAGTGCCACATGCAATAGCTTTGTGGAGTAAGCTGGTGGAGACCATTGTGTTAGACAGTGCTGTTCCTTATGCATGAGTAATAAGGGTACCTAACCTGTTCACATACTGACAACTGAAAGACAACTTTCTCTGACTCTGAAGATGTCTACCTCTGCCTTTTCTCTGCTTTTCCAGATGTTGTCACCCCAAATGGCTTGAACATTAAGAAATTTTCAGCAATGCATGAGTTTCAGAATTTGCATTCCATGTACAAGGCTAGGATCCAAGAGTTCATTCGAGGTCATTTCTATGGGTATGCTTTTACTTTTCAAAAATTAGCAATGGTTGTCCAACACTATTTAAAGCAAGAACCAAAGCAGGAAGACTAACACGTACTTCATAGAGAAGTTGAAATGTTACCAACTTATTCAAATATCTGTCTGGGATTTCTCAGTCAGAAGATAAATGAATTTTAGACACTGGTTCTAACTCTGCTTAACAGATTGTGGGATCAGGCAGAAGGTATTGATTTTTTCATCATTTACCCAAGATGCAGTTTATCCGATTAAGATAGTCAATTTGAAGAACAGCAGAAAAGCCTCACTTTCATTATTTTCCTGGGATGATAAATTGCTCCAGAATAGAAAGCTGTTGTGCGTTTTGTTTGATTATATCTTGAGAAATAGTTTGTGCTTGTCTGTTTGCTTGGTTTCAGCCACCTTGACTTCAGTCTTGAGAAGACCTTATTTTTCTTCATTGCTGGGAGATATGAGTTTTCCAACAAAGGAGCTGATATGTTTCTAGAAGCCTTATCAAGATTAAACTTTTTGCTTAGGGTAAGAAATCTTCTGCAAATCTAGATAACATAGAGCCTATGCTCAAACTTATCATACCATGGAAGTCACCTGCAACAATTTCCATGCCATACTTTGGTTTATAGGAAAATAGTTATGGGATATTCAGTTTTCATAAAGCTCTCTCCCTGAGTCATCAGAGTGTATAACAATCTCGGACTGCTTAAAAATAATTGATTATGTAGTTCAAGAAGTTAATCCATGGTTACCTCCCTTGTTTTCAGAGAAAAATACTGAAAATATGATTCAAGAATTTACCCTGATGGTTTACATATTAGAAGGCAAAAAAAAAAAATCCTTTAATGATGCAATTTAAAAAAATATTTTTAAGCAAATTGCTTAATTCATTAGGACCTGACCATATTCTTTTAAATCTTTGAGTACTATTATCACATTGGATGGGAATCTTGCATTAAAATTCACGGTGTGGCAGTGGCCTGATGAAAAAGCATGGGGAAGCTGGTCACTCCTCCATGCTTCTGTTTCCTCAGGTACAAAATGAGTGCAATGTTTCTAAATGCCTTTATGGAATACTTTAATGAAGATAAGGCCTAGGCCTTGTCATGATCAAAGAGCAGAGAACTTGCCACCTACAAATGAGATCACTGCAAACATCTCTAGATGTGTCCCAAAGACTGATACATTAGAGTGAAAAATAAAAAAAAATGCTAATCAGTTTTTGGTCATCTAGCAAGGATCAACTGGCTGTTGTCCCAGACTCTCTCTTTTGTACTCTGTCATTTAAATGATACAGAAAATCTGGATAAAAATCTTGATACTATATTGTCAGCAGGTCTGAAAAAATATTAATTTTCAAAGCCCTAAGTATACTTGTTCTACCACCACCTTGTCCTGGTTTCAGCTGGAATAGAGTTAATTTTCTTTCTAGTAGCTGGTATAGCGTTATGTTTTGGGTTCAGCATGAAAAGAATGTTGATAACACTGATGTTTTCAGTTGTTGCTCAGTAGTGTTTAGACTAAGTCAAGGATTTTTCAGCTTCTCATGCCCAGCCAGCAAGAAGGCTGGAGGGGCACAAGAAGTTGGGAGGGGACCCAAACTGGCCAAAGGGATATTCCCTACCATGTGACATCATGCCCAGTATATAAACTGGGGGGAGTTGGCCTGGGGGGATCGCTGCTCAGGAACTAACTGGGCATCGGTCAGCAAGTGGTGAGCAATTGCACTGTGCATCACTTGTTTTGTATATTCCAATCCTATTATTATTATTGTCATTTTACTATTGTTATTATTATCATTATTAGTTTCTTCCTTTCTGTTCTACTAAACTGTTCTTATCTCAGCCCACAAGTTTTACTTCTTTTTTTTTCTCCGATTCTCTCCCCCATCCCACTGGGTGAGGGGGAGTGAGTGAGCAGCTGTGTGGTGCTTAGCTATCGGCTGGGGTTAAACCACAACATACCTTTTATAAATACACCATTAGAGCCTGTGGACTTTCTGGAAATACTTAATCCATTCACTCACACAACAGATCACCTAGCATAACTTAAGTGTTTCTTCCACAACTTTGCCAAACAACTGACTTTTGCTGTTTGGCAATGCTGTGCAACATCAGCTACCTGTTAATGGCATTTACATAACTATTAACTATGACTGCTGATAATGTGAAAGGTCTTATGTGGTAAGAGGGAAAGAATTGCTTAAGCATTGATTGCAGCAATCTCTTATGGTATCTAATGATTTATATGACATCAATGGCCAATGGAAGGTCAAAGGAAACTGAGGCTAGTTTTCCAAAACTCTGGAACAGTATATTGGGACTTGCTTCTCCCATAAGCTGAGCCTGACTTTATTGCATTACTGTTCCAATATGCATGCCAGCACCTGATTAGCTGTTCAAAGAACACTTGCTCTGTAATTATTTCAAGAGGTAATTCCATTGGGAACAGCAGAATACATGTACTACTTGTGAATCTGGGAACGATGCTGCTTCCTAAACAAGTCCCAGCCTGAACCTAAAAAATACATATCATTGGATGGAATTGTTTTATTTTATAGAGTCCTTTTCCTTTGCTACTTGAAAACCCTACTAACATTTTGGAAATATAATATGAATGTTGGGACAGATTATTAATACACACTGAGATCATAGCATGATGGACTTTGAACCTGCCTTGAAGAGATGGAAGGGAAGAACCTTAAAATGATAGATGACTCCCATAGGTTATTTTATACTAGACATTTCCCTGTACCTCAATCTGAGAGAACGCATGCTAGTAGCATGCATGCGTGTCTAAAGTTTAGAATGGAGGCAATTCAAAATAATTTAATTTTTATAGCTCTGAATAGAGTTCACCCTTAGCTTTTCTTTAAATAGTTGCTGACAGGAGTACAACCTCATTCTGCTCCATGCAAGGAATCCCTCAGGGGCCTGGTACTCTGACCTTCTTAGTGCACAGGAGAAACCAGCAAGTGAAACCGTCTATAAGTAAAGGGTCAGATTTTACAGAAAATGCTTTTTGCCTTTGCAGTAGCTGGATGTGAGACATGAGCAAGAAGTCACTTGCAGTTTTTTGTGTGTCTGGCAGGTTCTTTGCCAGGGGTTTGGGTAGATAGTGGTTGCTACCATGCCTCTTTCTGCCCATAAAGCTGGGGCACTATTGCTATAGAAAGTAGTTCTGCTTCCTGCTGTAGGGAATCCCTCACCCCATACCTGGGCATACCTTAGCTAGTAAACTAATTGCTGACTCCTTTGAGCCAACATAGTTTGTGTTAGGTGAGAAAATGTGT
Source organism: Harpia harpyja (assembly GCF_026419915.1). NCBI lineage: Eukaryota > Metazoa > Chordata > Aves > Accipitriformes > Accipitridae > Harpia > Harpia harpyja. The sequence continues at coordinate 10,320,465 of NC_068945.1, read as the reverse complement.
GTAGGATTTTTATTTTTTTGTAGTTTATGTTCACATTCTAAGCCATGGCCTCTAAACCATGAGAAGTCAGGAAGATCTCTATTGCCCAAACTGGAATTGGGTGACATCTGTTTACCTGTATCTATCCTCAGGTATAGCTCTGACTTGACAAAAACTTCATAGCTAAAGGGAGAGGTATAAGATCAGAGCCTTCCTGGACAAACAAACAAAGTGCACTGGCTTTTCCTATGACTAATTCTTAGTGTTAAAAAGTTGGTTGTGATAGCTTGTAGTGAGATTTTTTTTCCTCTCCATCTTGTGTCCATGTAGGTTCATAAGACTGATGTTACAGTTGTTGTGTTCTTCATCATGCCAGCAAAGACAAACAATTTCAATGTGGAAACCTTGAAAGGACAAGCAGTCCGGAAGCAGCTCTGGTAATTGCCATTCTCACTGAGGTCTTTGTACAGTGAATTGAGGAGACATGCAAAAGTTTCTGATGAAGAATAATGCTCTTTTTGCTTTGCTAAAATTGAGGATTGTGGGTAACTAGAATGTAGTTGTGGGAATGAAAGAGATAAGAATGAAAAATAAGTGCAAATATTTCTCTTTTTTTGTCCTAGGTTATTTTTTGTAAACTTGCCTTGCCATTCTTTGTAACAAGTTAGCAAATAGTACTTGTTTTGCAGTGGCAAAGTCAAAGGTTATAGAAAATCCAGTGTTCTGGATGTCTTCTGACTGTTTCTGGTACTCCCTTTGGACATGCCATTTAGCTCCTACAAAATAAGGACTGCCTGCTAATTTATCAGAGTGAGCTTCTCTGCCAGTGGTGGGAAAAAGAAATTAATTGCACATCCTCTTTTATTTAGAGTTATGGAAATTGTACTGTCTAATCCAGCAGAGTAACGGTTGATAACAATTGTCTATAATTTTCTATATAGCCTACAATAAGCAATGGCCATACCCAAGCAGTGAAACTTACAGCTATAAACGGAAAATTGTCACAGCCCTTCTCAGTTTAACAGTTTTCATTTTACAACTTCCCAAACAAAAAAGCAAAGCACAGACAGACTTAACCTTCACCTCACTTTAACTGCTATGTGATTCTACATAGGAAAAGATACATGTTGTGAGGTACTTCTGAACAGAGAGACATGGCAAAACTGAAGGTTCAAATTCATAAAGAAAATCAGTAGTGGGTTATCAAAGATGAATTTTGTTTTAAAAAGTGAAAAATGCCATTTCACTCAACATATTTACAGATTCATTATCTAAGCAGGGAAATGGAAATGTGCACCTTATCAGGTGGCTGGAGCAGTTAAACTCTGCTGCAGAAGTAAGGAAGCTGGTCTTAAAGCTAAGGGACTAAAACCCACAAGACCTAGCTTCTGCTTTTATGCGTGTGTCTCCCTGTGTTTAACCTCTGTCTGATGCCGGTTCTATATTTAAAAGATGATAGAAATCTATACAACTTAGAGATCTGTAGACGAAAGGCACTTTGTAAGAGAAGGATACTATTTTTCTTGTTATCTCATTAACTGCCTCCAGCAGATGATCTCTGGCTCAGTTTCTGGATAGCAGTAATCAAGTTGAAGTCTTTGATTAACAGATACTAAACTTGCACAAAAACAGTGACAGAAATAATTTAACAAGGATCATTGAAATCATTTAGCTTTTGCCATATATGGAAAAGAAGACAGGTATGAGAAATCTATCTACTCTCTAGATTATCTCTGGAGTCATCACACGACATCTTCTTGGGACTTGCAGGAAACATTCTACCTGCTTACCATGCTGGAAACAGGTACCACAAATGTAGAGGTTGGAATTAATTGTCCAACTCTGGCTTCTTAAAAGTAATGCATCTGAGCTGCCTTCACTGCCAGTGGAGAGTGATGGTTCACTCCAAATGATGTTTCATCCTATACCACTTCAGGAAGTGTCTAAGATGAGTGAAGGGAATCATCCTCTGAAATGGACTGTCACCCTCTGCGGATGTGTGGAGAATCTGTACAACTAGCTTAAACCGTAGATGGCTAAAGCGGAGTAATGTAGCCAGAGTTTTTAATGAGAACTCTGTACGCAAGAACTGTAGGAAAATAATGTGAGTGCAGTGAGGAGCAGCCATAACTGCAACAAGTGCTTTTGGCCTCTGCTTTGTCTTTGATATAAAGTATGTAATGTTTGAATATAATACAACAGGTACCTATTAAATAAATAATATATGGATATTAGGAAAGTTTAAGTTAAATTAAATATGCAAAGGTTTTTCCATGTTGTATCTCTACTACATGGTTATTTCTCTGGTACTCAGTAATGCAGCCTGTAGTTACTAGCCAGATAGTAACAGTAAAGGTAAACCTAAAGATGCGAAATCATGCAAAAAAATGTTGCTTCCAGCTATTCTTCCCACTGTGCTCTGTGAAAAGCAAAAGACCCTCTGCATCATCATATGCAGCATTATCATGGTCATAATCTGGAGCTCCTGGATAAAACCACCTGATATCGGTATTACAAAATAATTTTAGATTATTTGAAGGATGCCACAGAAATTAAATACAAGAAGAGGTTGGCACTTATAAAGGAATAGAAGATGGCTGATCTGGGATATAAAAATCCCCTGTTTCCTCTGCTTCTGAAAAAGCAGTCTATCCTATCTGGGTTAAGTTTTGGATATTGTGCATGGCATGAGTCTATGAAAATATAGTCATGAGGGGACAGGCTTGCTGGGATTTGGATCAATTTCGTTTGACATTTAGCTGCTTTACAACTCATCCAAAATTAACTCATCCACTATTGTGTCTATGTGAGTTGGGAGAAAGCAACTAAATACAGGTATGTGGATTCTCAGCTTGGTAAAGTTTAGGATTTCACTTAACAAGTTTTGTCGTAGCCCAAAGTATAATTCTTAGAAATCAGAAAGGCAGGAAGAGTTCCATGAAGTGGGCGTTTCACTCAAATTGAGAGTGCATTTGCTATTTTGACAACAGCACTTCCAGCTGTACTTTCAAGTTACTTCAACTAGGGGCAGGATAATATAAATGACTCTGCATTTAGAACAGTTGTTCACTGGAGTTCTTTCTTAGCTAAAATATAACATTTGTCTGGCACGGGCTTTATTATTAGCTTAAAACATGGCCTGAGCTTTCCAGGATGTTTTTGGTTTGCAAACTAATTTATGACAAACTACCTTTTAGTCTAATGCTTGTTTTCAAAATTCTTTGAGTCAGGAAATAGGGCAGAAAGTGAAGGGAGATGCTGACTTTAAAATCCCCATTTGTTTAACTCTTATATCTTACGTCTTTCTACTACGTCAAGTGAAATTGGAGACCTCTCAGTCTTGATTAGTGCCCAATGTTAATGATCATGTTTCTCTACGTAAAGTCATGTATATGCTCTCTTTTTCATAGCTGAGATGAAAGTGTGGTCTACTGATGAGAGCAAAATATTAGAAGTAATCACTAGTGAGGTCTGTTCCTGGCTTTCACAGTGCATTCATCTTTGGATGCAGGTCAAATCCTCAGTTGTGCTGAAATCCATCAGTATGGCTGCTGGCTGGATAAAAGAATTTTGAGAACCAGACCTCTATCTGCTTCTACCTTCTTGGTTCCATCAGTATATATGAAAGCACAATTTAATTTCCAACAGCAGGAATCTCTTTTATTCTTTGTTCTGGATTCTTCTGTTTTATACATATATTTATTTATTTTTCTAGGGACACTGCACAATCTGTGAAAGAAAAGTTTGGAAAGAAACTCTACAATGCCCTGCTAAAGTGAGTGTATAGGTTACTTTGCTCTGCCTTGCAGAACCACATATTCAGCTCGCTTACCTATGGTGTTTCTGTGCTTCTACTCTTTGTGTAAGAAATTTTGACATCCATAGGAAGGGCATAGCAGAAGCGTATGGGACCCTCTGTTCCATATACATGTTACTTGTCAATAGCAAATCACAGAGAAAAAATTTAAAGGTACTAGCATCCCATTGTGGAAAGAGTCTTAAGAGACATGGGGGATGTCTAAGTAACACAAAGGCTTACTCACTGTCAAAAATGAGCTACTTCGGCTTAAAAAAGCACCAGTGACAAAGTAGTATGTATTAGTGGCTTAGTCATATCCTTTCAAAAGACAGTTGGAAGTGAATGACCCAAAGAACAGATGAGATGACTGGAACTTCAGCAAAAACAGGGTGTGTCTGAAAAACAGAAAAAAAATTCTTTAGCTTTGTTGGAAGCTAATTGAAAGGTCAGCAAGTGTATAGGAGAATAAAATGTTGGGAATATAGAAGGGCCATGAAAAGAAAGGAAAGATTCATGTTGACATCAGCAGACTTCAGATCAGACCTTGTTCGCCGTTTCTTCATTTTCTTTATACAACTGATAATAAGTCGTTTGGTAAAATAGGCTCTGTGTTGCCTCTGCAGAGGAGAAATTCCAGACTTGAACAAGATTCTTGACCGAGATGATATAACCATTATGAAAAGAGCCATCTTTTCAACTCAGGTCAGAAAATGTATTATTTACACAAACATCTAGTATAAATTATAAATATGACTATGTACAAGGATTGTGTATGACCTATAGTGATATGCATGCATTGAAAAAGAAGTTTTCAGCAAATATACTTCTCATCAGTAACATTTAAACATCAGCTGTGAATGTTTTTAATGAGAGTATGACCTAAACTAATTCTTTTGGGGAATTCATGGATATTCCTCCAGTCACATGCAGGACACCAAAATTCCTAATTCTTTTCTTCTGCACTAAATGTGAACTTTGCATTGTTCTTGAACCCTGGATTCTTCCATTTTTATTAAATATGTAAAAACAATCTCTTAAGGAGACATAACACATTGACTAAAAACATTTAAAATTAAATGGTAGGCCTTTCTAGAAGTTAGTACAAATATATTTCTTTTGAGATAAATGAAACAAGTCCTGTGACAGATTTTATAGTCTCATTTGTGTCCTTAGTTATATAGAAGACAACACTATATGATCATAACTTTCCTTTCTTACTTTAAAATGAAAGGGTAAAAACCTATTCACATTGATGACAAAATCTCCCACTGTCTTCCACTAACCTTAGAAAATGGTAACGGGACTCTTTGCCAACAGTTTTGTCTGGCTTATGGATTGCCTTTTCTCTCATCAGCGACACTGTCTGCCTCCGGTGACCACCCACAACATGATTGACGATGGCAATGATCCAATCCTCAATACCATCCGACGCATTGGCCTTTTCAATAACCGGACAGACAGAGTAAAGGTACATTCTGTCACTTTCTTTTTAGATATAAAATGGAATTTCTTTAAACAGTCTCAGTCTGGATTGTTAGCACGCGGAGTGCGGTCAAATTCTTGATAGGCAGAATAGACTACTTCTTCTGTCTTCCTCCCTTTCCAGGAATGACAACTAGCCACTTCACAGATATCCTCAGTTGCTGTTTAACCAAGTTAATTTCAACTTAGAAATCTCATGTTAGGGAATTGTTTGCATTGCTGCCTGCTGTACTCAATGAGGAGCTGCTACTCCTGAAATCCAGAAAGTGCCACAGGTCATTTGCACCCAGATGTAAAACTCTGTAATAGATTCATTTGCTTAAAACTGGAGGTCCAGAGTTTGAGCACAGACATTTCTGGAGTAGTGGTTCATCTCTTAAGAACCGCACCTTGACACTCAGGATTTGCTGTAGAAGGTAATCAGGGCTTTGATCCTGAGCAGAAATACTTCCTGTTCATGCTGTGCTTATGTTTACGTTAACTGTTGAAGCTCAATGTATGTAAATAAATCTTTCCTTACTTCCATGTCTATCTTGCCAGACCACAGAAATTATCAGCTCCCGCTTTCACTAGTTTGCCAAAGCTTTTTTTGGTCTGGCAATCTCTGGCATTCCCTCTGTTAACTATGACTATCTCATCATCTATCTATTCAAAGTAGAACCTAAAACTGCAAATTCTTCCTTGCCCAAACCTTTTTAAAGTCAGATCCATAGTATCTCTGACAATTACATATCACTTGTTCTCAGTGTTTTGGCTTTTAAATACATGACAATAACTGAGTAAACATTTTTCTCAATTACTAGATGCTTTTTCCTGGCTTAACATATTCTCTGCTAAGTGTGTGTCTCCAATGAACTCTGAGAGCATAATATGGTAATAATATACTAGATGTAACAAAAGTAGGGTGGAAGGATGCACTGTATATAAATATAATAAAAAATTCCTCAGAACTAACTGCTTGAAGTCCTTAGAAAGCAGATAGCATATAACACTGCAGACACCTCTTCCTGCTTCTCGGCAGGCTTGATTGGCTAAGTATATGTCAAGTTTGTACAAAACTGTCATTACCACTGGAAAATTACCTGCTGCATGAACAGGCTTAATACTTAATGAGCTGAATGTCATGGACAAATACTCTGTAAACTTCAAATGGAAAGTCATTTTGAGAGATGTATGACATATCCATGCAGACACAGCTGGCATGTGAAAAATAGCCTCAGCAATTCCAATGGAAAATATTTGATTCACTGGGATCAAATAAGCTTGCATAATGAGTTTACAGCCCATTTACTGGTTGAATACATTCATGTGTTGATTTACTCAAGTGAGTGGCATGACTATATTATTAAGAAAGGATAAAAGCATAAGCTTGATGTGGAATAATGGCTACAGTATGTTTATGCTGGCAAAAAAGCCCAGAGAAGATTAAACCCCTCCCTCACACTTCTTCCTCCCAAAGCTGACTGAACAGCATATACAAGGCACTTCTCTACTTAGCAGTGGAATATGGGGCAGTAACCTCAAGCCCTGCAGAGTCATGCAGATAAATTAGCTTGGGTCCTGAAAGTGGGACATTAGCCCTAGTTAATAAGCTTTGTCTTTCAGCAAGATCAGTTAGCCTAGGCACAGGATTGTGATGATGGGGCTGTAATACGTCTGGTTTCAAAATTCTCAGTTCTTGAGAGATCCACTGAGTACCATAACCATTCCTATATTTCAGTTGGATGCTGTGAAACTCAGAAGTGCTGTATCCTCCTGACACCTCCTCTGGAACAAGACGTCCCAATACTCTGTAGCTTGGTATAACAGACCAAGAGAACCAATTTAGTATTGCTAAATGCCACAGCCTTAGGCATAATTCCCAATGCACGTGGTCTTCTTTGATCAACAAGGATAAAGCTGAAGACCTGTCCAGAAAAAGGGTTCTTTATCAGTACTATTTCCAGGACAAGATGGTACACAGGCAGGATAAAGACTGCACACAGGCAGGATACATTTTAGTGTGGGCAATGAATTAGGTAACAGATGGGTAGAGGACATGTTGTCCAGATAATTAGGAAAAAGACCAGAGTGAAGAAATTTCTTAAGCTTATTGATCATTAAAATGTATTGATGATGGTTTTCTTTCACCTCTAATGTAAGTTTTGAATATCCAGGTGATCCTACATCCAGAGTTTCTTTCTTCGACAAGCCCATTGCTGCCCTTGGACTATGAGGAGTTTGTTAGAGGCTGCCACCTTGGTGTATTTCCATCATACTATGAACCCTGGGGTTACACTCCAGGTAGGCAATCTGTACACTTAACTAGTATCAAAAGATGAATACCCATTCTGTTGATGCAGAATAGCTTTGCAGCCAGTTTCTTCTGGAGTGCTGAAAAACCTCTTTTGGCTCTGTTTCCTCTGCAGTGCAAAGGTCTTACTGCTGGCAAAATTTGGGGGCCAGGTGGTATAAAATGGCATCTACTGACTGACAACTACTCACATTTGTCCCTGCGCTGGACCCTTTCCCATACTAACATGTAATCTTTTGATTTTCTGTGGTTTTAGAACAAAAAATCATTTTTTAAAATTAATTCAAATTAACTTGATTCAATGATTTTAAAAGAAGATTTAGAGGAATGTACATGTTGAAAAAAGTAGGGCAAGAAATCTTGATGCTACCAGCTGACATAGTTCAGTGGATTTAATTCAAGATAACAATTAAGTGTGATAAAATTATGTAACACCATATCTAAGATATTTACCACAAATACACGCAGTGGTAGAGAATCTCACAGAATTAAATGGAAATTTCTAAAGATACAGAGAGCATATAGTTTCTGACTTAAAAAATTTGGCCCAGATTTACAAAAGGCACTTAACACCTGGTGAAATCGGTGCGAACTATGAACTTGAATTTCTATGAAGATCAAAGCTTAGGTGCCTGGGGTTTTTATGTCCTCCAAAATACCTTCTGTAGTGTTGATACACATCTGAAAGTTGGGGTGACCCTCTGAAGAGCACTTGTTGTAAGCCAATGAATCAGAACAGATATTTTGCAAGTTTAGTCATTCTCCAGAGCTATTTCTCTCCAAGAGAGCTATTCAATTCCAAGTAAGACAACTGTCTTGCATTCCAGCCATTTGTCTTCCTGTTCTAATCTCAGCTAAGGTGTAAAGAAAGTGTGGCAGCCATGGATGATTTTGAAGTGAACATTAAAGTAAACCTGGACAGAAATGTTAGACTGGTACTTAGAAGTTCTGAGGAGAGCTGTGATTTGCACTAGTTAAAAAGGTAGTTTCTCTTTCCCTTACTAATGCAAAAGCAATTCTCTTTGTTGATACCCATTTAATTCTCCCAGAAACAAAAAGTGATTTTTTTAAGGTAGATTTATAGCTCTATTTTATAGACACCAGTTTTATTGTCATATGAATGAAGGCCATGTAGATGGCTTTCAGCATTTCAAAAACTAGAGTATTTACTTTATCTGCATGCTGTCTTAGGTTAGGCTTATGTTCATCAACAAAAACTGTTTAAGCCTGAGTAAGCAGTTATCCTTACTCACAGCAATGATAGAAATAACTACAAAAGATGCATACATTTTTGAATTTTATAAAACTAGCTCCACATCTACTTTGAATGCAGTCCTGAATTAATGGAGGGGTTTGTTGGGGTTTTTTCTTGCTATAGGGACCAGTTTACAAACAATGAATATCAAAGTACAAAGTTTAACATGCTCTTGCACTTAAGATATTCAGTTCTGTAAATAGTTATGAACAACTAACGAACATATGTGTACATCAGGCTTCAATTTAAAATCCAAACAAACAGTCCAGACCCTATATTGGGGTTCCCTGTTTCAACACTGGACTCCCAGAAAGTTTTTAGTTTAGCTGCTGGGAAACACAAAGATATGTTTGCAAAAACAGTGTGAAATTTTCTCTTTAATATTTCTTTTTCTTTCTTTCTTTTTTCTTCTTCTCCAAATCCACAACAAAGCATAATAGTTTTCACTTGACATTTTCAGAGCAGCTCTAGTGTTATGGGACCTTCTGTCTGCTTGTGTCTTTTTTTTTTTCTCTGAAGGTGAAACCATTCAAAGCATCTTTCCCTGAAACGATTTTTGTCTGTTTCTTTCGGCAGCTGAATGTACTGTGATGGGTATTCCCAGTGTAACCACAAACCTTTCTGGATTTGGCTGTTTCATGCAGGAACATGTTGCTGACCCAGCAGCTTATGGTAAAATTTTTAACACCATATAAAAATACCACCGCTGAGTTAGGAAAGCAAAAAACACAGCAACGATGCTGTTACTCCTCAATTTCCTGCTTTCACTAGTGCAATGGAGTTCATCGGGGGAATATATTCAGAGCTCTGAATATCTCGTTATGTTGAACAAGCCATTCAAGCTTTCATATTTATCCAAACCCTTTCCAGGTTCTCTCCTATTTGTCTCCCTCTAACCTTTTGTCTGCTTTACCTTTCCAAACTCACCACTCCTCATACTACTCTAGAGTCTCCCAAGGCTTCCCTTTAATGCCTCTGGTTACACTGTAACACTCTGAGCCCTTCAAAAGAAGCAGTGAAAATCTGCTTCTCTTTGAATGGTCCAAGAAGGATGCACTGGGACTTTGAGGCTGGTGAAACTTGCCCCCACCAAAAAAAGAGTAAATTATCATGTACTCTAAAAAATAAACCTGTGAAAATAAAAGGAACCTACTTACAAATAAGAATCTGCTCATAAAGGTTTAGAAATGGTCTGTGATTGGAGTGTGGTGAGGAGGAGGGTAGCCAGCTCCTGGTGTGTCAAGACAATATTGAAAATGTGCCCAAACTAGGGCCTCTTTCTAAGTACCTTGGCTTGTCTGCACAATCAGGCAATGACAGATCCACACTAGTACCAACTATGCCCTGACCTAGGGGCAGGCGTAGAGTCACTTGCAAAATATAGCTATGCCTGCCTGGGTAGACATGTCTTTGAGAGCCTTCAGAAAGGTACAGACCGAGAGCACAGTTCACTTGCTCTTCTCTGCCAAAACATAGCTGTGAACATTGACATAACTTACTGTACATTCCTAGGCGACACTGGGCACTTCAGTTAAGGTATTTGTGCATCTTGTCTTGTCCCTTAAGATAGCTTAAGAGGTTTAGTACCCTCTTCTTCCCAACATCCTGGTGAAAGGAAGGTGCAAAAGGATTGATCTCTACAAACGACATAGAGGCAAAGTTTACCTTGGCCCTCTCTCTGCCAGAATTGTATATTGATTAATGTATGTGAGTTAGCTATCTCTATGGAAACACTTGTATTTCTACAGAAAACACAGCCTCTCTCCTACAGGCTGATTCTGACCATCCATACCTATAAATTCTACTGCAAACTAGGAAAGCATTAGATTATTTTTTTTAAGCAGTCAGTATTTTAAAAATTATGGGAGATAAAAACGATATGTCTTTATCCAGAAACTCTTGAATCCTTTTGGACATACTTGCACAACAACAACAAAGCCTCTGAATTTTGAATAATTTGCTGAATTTCAGCCTGAAAGGTAAAGACAATTAAAATAAAAAATACGTATTTCTCTGTAGCTTTCCATTCCATTAGAATAGTAACAAATATTCCACTTACAGCTGCCTTGTAACATTGAAAAAACATATAATACATGTAATGTTTGTAAGACTGTGTGACAGAAGGTGGAATGGAAATGTAAGACGTGAGATCCCATTTTCAGCCCCACTCATCTTCACCTTTTTTGTGTCCTTCAGGCATCTATATAGTTGACAGGAGGTTCCGCTCACCTGATGAATCATGCAACCAGCTGACTCAGTTCCTGTATGGATTTTGTCAGCAGTCCCGTCGCCAGAGGATCATCCAAAGAAACCGAACTGAGAGGCTGTCAGATCTGTTGGACTGGAGATACCTAGGCAGGGTGTGTGAAACTATGAAGCAGAAGTATTAAAAATTCCAGACACATACATCTAACTAGCAGTCTTCAGCATCATGCTACAATGCAAGGACACATCCCTGTTCTGAAAAAGCACCTTTCAAAGGTGCTAAAGGCAAAGCCTGCCTTTACATTTCAGTGTAATGCTCCCATTCTCCAGTGGTAAGGAGAGACATGACTTAACTTAATAGGTTAGAACAGAAGCCAGTTACACTGAGGTCTTTGTACTCCTGGTGCTAAAGACAATGTAAAAAACTTGTGTCTCTGACAACACTGGCAACCCTACACTAGAGTAGGATTTGTGCCCCAAAGTCATCTGGCCTCTTTCAAAAATCCTACCTGTTCTTCCTAAAATGCTGCTGGGCCTTGTTGGGCCTCCTCAACACTCCTAAAATACCTCTGCGCCTTAAAGGAAAATTAGTGGTTTTAATTTGACATAGAAAACACTGCAGTACCACCTACTAAGAAGACAGTAGGAAAGAGTATTCTCAAGTCCACAGGAGCAAAGAAGTGGATGCACATATATCAGTTTTGTAACTATTTTGGACCTTGTCCTGCTCTGATATCTGTGTGAGAACCTTTCTGTTTTTATGGTTCCCAACACAACATAATACCCTGACACAACAAGCTATTTTTTCCCATGTGTGTGATGCAGACTTGTGAATATAGTGGATCCATGAATATTTTTGCTGAATTCTTAAATACCAGGCCTCCATAAACTCATAAATGTTACTTCTCTGTAACTGTTATACATGCTTCCTATGCAAGGATAAGTACAAAGTTTATGTGTATAAACATGCACATTTAAAGATGTAAATTTTCCTGGTTAAAAAAGAGCCTGTTCTATCTTGAGGGATAAAGAATACCTATCACTCAGTAAGAACTACAGTGACTGAGACAAGTGCTGGTTTCCATCTTAATACATCTTAGTCTTACAGAAACCTTATTCAACTTCTGTTCCAGACTCTACTTCAGTGTGTATCTAACATGAATGGCTCACTACTTCACAGCAGCGTGTTCATTACAAGCAGCGATATCAGTTGGATTCTGCTTAGCTGAAAACATGTTTAGCTTTTGTTCAGCATCATCTTTTAGAAGATACTCATTTTATGTTCCTTTTTTTCCTGCTTAAATCTACCCAAGACTTCCTTGACTTGTAAAGGCTTCTCTTTTATGTTGCAGTATTACATGCATGCCAGACACTTGGCCCTCAGCAGAACATTCCCAGATAAATTTGAGATGGAACCAAGTGCTCCACTAAAGGTAAAGTGCTTTTGGAGATGAGTTCATTGGCATTTTAGCTACTTTACGCAGGACAGGGCGGGACGGGGGCAGGAGGGGAGAGCAGAGAGAGAAGAGAATTAGCAAGTTTTGTTTTAACTGAAAGGAAGTGGGAACTTATAGTTAAAAGCTCAACAAGTTATAAACCCAAGCTCCAGTCAGGAGTTGTAATGGTATCAGATGCAAACACGAGGGGTACCAGGTGCAATACAGGAAAAGTTCTTCCAGTCATTTAAAGTGACATGGATGGGACTATGCCATTTTAGACCAGCTGAGGAACTGACCCTTGAAATTCCTATTAGAAGAGTGGCAGGTTCTAATTTTGCTTCTGATAAATGCTATGGAGATGTTCTGCACAAACCAAATAGAAGGGGAGCTGGGAAAAGATGATCTAGGGAAAGCAAGGCAAAGTATTGCCTTCATCTAAACATGGTACGTGAGGAAGAGTCTGTGGCTGGAACTGCAAGGGGTCAGTTTAAAGGCACACCATCGAACAGTTCTTGCATAGGGCATATTAGCACCAGTTTGAGGAGGGAGGCTGCTCAGATCCGATATAAGAACAATGTTATTTGAAACCAAACCTCCAGACACCTCCAGAGAGCAACTCAATTTTTTTAAATAAGAAGGAGAAAGGAGGTTCAGACCAAAACCACTTGCTTGGTTCTGGTTTTGTAGATATTGACATTTTAACTAGAAAACTGTTTTAAAACTTCAGACTGAATTCTGAATTTCAGTAAGCATATTCTGACTACAGAGTACAGAAGGATTTCATGTTGTGTTGATGGTTTTAAGGCTCAATAAAGATAGTCATATTTTGCAAAAAGCAGTGCTGGAAGGGCAGCATATTGTTTATGGCATAGGCTAAAGATCACTGCCATACAAGCGTGTCCTTACTGGCAGAGAAGGACTGAGGGGATCTGGGTTCAAGGGATTTTAATTTTAGAGTGCAGAGCAGGTCTAGCTTACATCCCACCATTGGTTTCCTTTGAAGTGTTGATAGCCTTAAATTGCTGTATACAACCAATTGAGGAGCACTGTGATAATATATACAACTTGCTTCTCTCTCTGCCAGACGGAAGGTTTCAGGTACCCCAGGCCTTCATCAGTGCCACCATCACCTTCTGTCTCTCAGCATTCCAGCCCTCACCATAGTGAAGGTGAAGATGAAGATGAGGATGAAAGATATGATGAGGATGAGGAAGCCAAAAGGGATAGGCAAAACATCAAGTCTCCCTTTTCCCTTGGAGTATTGCCACAAGGAAAAAAGAAGCAGCATGGAGAATACAGGAACTGAATTCGTTGCTCTCACCGTGACAAGGTCTCTCCATCCATTCAGCAGTTTCTCCTGTAGGCTTGGCAAGCTTTGTGTTAAGGACAGCTGATATAATTAGGGGAATCTTAAATGTTACTTGAGCTACACTGTTGGAAAGCCTAATATTATTTCACCTTGAAAGTAGTTTAAATGACAGTTCTTCTGTGCCCCTTTGAGGTAGAAGAGATTTCTCAAGCTTAATAAACCTAGAGAATGCGACAATCCCCTCAGGGGCTTATACAAACTGCAGACCATACCTTTGTCTACGTAATCATCTATATTAATCATAGTCTATGCTGATAGCTCCATTATGGGTCCCCAAATGAATTCCTGCTTCATTTGTGTTTGCCCTTTTCCCCTCCTAAACTAACATGAACTTTAAGCCAGAGCTCAAAAAATTTAGAGAAAAAAGTGTTACGCTGGGGAAACCTTGGCAGGGTTAAAAAAGATACACCGAAAAGAAAATGGTCATTCTTTTTCCTTATGCTGTTTATTGTAAGCTTACATCATTTAAAACATTTTTTTTACAACACAAAGAAGTGTCTTGATCCAGTGGTAAAATATACTTCCTGTGGAACCATATAAAGTCTTATGCAGTGGGCATTTGAATTTTAGAGGCAAATGAAGTCATCCTTCTGAAGGTATTTAGACCCACAATAAACAGCAGACCATTTATTTTCTGATTCTTCTGGTATGTCTCTTTTGTTGTTTTCACCTTGTCTTAGATTCTAAGTTTGTTAACAAACTAGTTTGGGAGGAAATTAATGTGACTTGGCTAAAGAGAACAACAAAATTTCCTTAAGTAACACCTTTCCCTGCAGACAAACCCACATGCCATAAAGCAATGTGACAACATCTAAAGATGAGTAACTCTAGTTCTTCCGGTTGCCCCGTGAGTCCATGGTCTAATTCACTTCTTCTAGAAGAGACCTAATCATAACAAATAATGCTGAAAGAATTCCAAGAACACATCTGCCCCACAGACTAATTTCAAAAAGCACCTGAAACTTCAAAGTGCTTGGGGAATAATTGAACCTCACAATGAGAACTAGACATTTCATTTGCCTTACAGAAAGCTTTCAAAAAGTATTTCCATTCCTAGAGATGCAGAGAGTGCCTGAACGTGCTCTTCAGAAGTAGATCTTGACATGAAGACGTTAGGAAGGAGATTCATCTTTTATTTTAGAAGTTTTTGCATCAAAAATTTCTCATGCTGTTCAAGAAAAGACATTTCCAGGAATTGATTCAGCCTGTTCTTCAGCAGGTAGGATGATGTAACCTTTGGAGGTATTTATGCTCACTGTCAATCCCAGGGGGAGCCTAAATGTCCAACTTTGATTAGACACCTACCTTTCAAACACTTAACCAACATTTGATGACATGGTTCTTACTATAGGCCATATAGAATAAAAGTGATTAGGTGCCTATTTGTATTTTTGGCCACCTAAAATCAGTTTTAAAATTGGACTCACATTCTTAAGCTGATTTGGATACCTGAAAGAATAACTATTCTCAGAAGACAGGTTCAGGCTTTTATGGCAAAAACTTAATTGGATTTAAAAGGAGTCGCTATTTTTTAGCCTTTTTAAAAGTAATTAAAACAATGAGTAGTTATTTTTCATATGAAAGTGGTGAAAGCAAAGATACTGCAAATATTTTCCTTCATACAGTTTACTAAGTGGAGAACAACTGTATTTTGTGAGTTCAGAAATGTATATTCTTGCCCAAAGTGCTTTTAATCAAAATTCCCTTGCAGAGTCAAAGAATGTAATGGATGAGAGTCCCAGCAAAAGAACATTTAAAGGGCATATTGATTGAAAGTTAATGTTCTCTTAAAAAAAATAAAATTCAAGAAATCTGCCATTATTGCTTATATTTCAATGCACTGTTGTACGGAAGGAAAGCATTTCACCCCAAATTCCGTCATCAAAATTGCATTAGCATCATCTGAGCATGATCCAGAACTTCCTTTGTTGCCTAAAAATGTTCTAGCAGCCACACGGTGGTGAATATCTGTTAATCATCATTCCAGACCCAGCTTCATTGCAGTGCTGAAAGGTGTGATCATTGCACACATATTGTAAATATTGCTAAATGATGGAAGCACAGCACAGACAATATGGAAAGTAGGAAGGTTTTGCTAGTGTTGCATTAAGACAGCTACACTTGTTCTTTCTGGACAAGTTCCAGAGGAGAAAAATAAGCAACATGTATGATCCGGGTTGCAGGTTCTCTTAGATGTGCTTATGGGGGCTGAGCTCCCTGGGAAATGCAGAGAGCTGGCATGACATCTCACACAAATCCAGGTGTGTTTGTTTCAGCATACTCACGTTTTGAGCACCTCCCTGGTGACAGAAAGTGCACAAATTTTGAGGTACAACTAATGTGAATACTGTGCCCATTCTTCTCAGAAATGGTCCTGCAGTGGCCAAAGTGACCTCTACCTCATGCCTCTAGGCTTATTTTAGTTCTGCCCTGAATGCTAGGAGTAGCCATCAGTAGCAAGGCAATTTAACTACAGCAAAACATTTCTGCCTTTTGAATTTGCAGTGTTAGAGGGAATGGCTTTTCATTCAGTCAAGGCAACAGATTGCCTAACTGAAATGCCACACATTTCTAACAGTTACTGACATCTGACAAGCTTGGTGGCAGTTATCTGTTACATAAGTGATTATCTGCCAGATTGAAAATATTAGGGTTTCACAAACAGCTCACCAACAAGGCAGAATGTTTATTCTGTTTCATGATTTTTGTAAAGAACTGTTTAAGCTAGTAGGCTTAGATCAGGAATACATACAAAAATCCGTCAACTGGGAATGTGATTAGTACAGTTTTTATATCTCTGGGATGTTTAGAGGCATATGAATTTCACGATACTAACAAACCAAAGGATGTATGAGGGTTCTACTTTTTGTCTGAGCACTGACTGATTATACTGTAAAATATGCTGAAAAATAACTTAGATGCACCTGAGATATTCAGAGAATGCTTGAAACAAAGAGCAATTAAATTAATGAAAAGATTTTGGTGGATACCATTGGTCTTTAGATGAAGTTCATGATGAATGCATTCTGTCATGCATTATATACTGCTATTGAAAGATATATTAGTGCTTAAAAATGAACAAACAAGGACATTTTGATTTCTCTGGTTACGTTCCTCCATGAAATGATATAAACAACTACTGAAAGTGCCTATAGCCCCATGATAGAAATTAATTCCTCTGTTCCTTCAGCTGTGTTTCTTTGTGTTGAGGAGAAGCAAGATTATAGTTAGTGTGAGTTAACAAAATTAATTAGCAGTGTCATGAGAAAGATCAGAGGAAAGTACCATTAAAAGATGAAGAGCATGACTAGGGCTAAAGGTTAAAAAAATAAAACATAGTTGCTTGGACACAAGAATCATGTGGCTACTTTTTAATTACATGAGAACTACAGAGGGCTTTCCAGTAAGACCACAAAACTACATAAATAATGTTAAATATATCCTTATCAGCATGGAATGATAATTAACCAATTTATGTATAATTCCAGTTCTGCAATTCAAAAACCAGGCCAACAAAAAAGTACACTAACGATGTGATTAATATTCTTTGTGCCTGTTGTCATGCATGACACTAGATTTGTACCTAGTACACTACCACTAGCTCCAGCAGTACTGCACCTCCTGACAACAGTAGTGACTGTATGCCATAGTTATTAATGAGGCCCTGGTCCTGTAAGACCTATCCCCATACTACCTTTATGTGGTGGGACTTGCTCAGTAGGATTGTTCAGAGTATACATTTCTGTATGCATGTAACTGGGGCAGTACTGAGGTCTAAGTAAGTGCTGTTGCCTATTCTCGAGTGGTGACAGTTATCTGCAAAAAAAAATCACCGGCTTTGCAGTCAAAGATAACAGGATTGCTTTAATATCTCACTGACTTTATTGACTATCAGCAACTTACAGGGCCAGCAGTGAAGTGGTGAAGGAATCTACCTTTATCAGAAATAAAAAGGCTTCAATATACAGCTGGGTGGAAGGTGGTAAATGGTTTCCCAATGACTATTGAAAAGTTGTTTTTAATGAAGTAGTTGTCCAAAAAGACAGTTTTAATCATCTTTTCAGGTAAGATGGTACAGCGTATTTTAAATTTTGGGTGGGACATATGAAATGGTCTAAACAAAGCAGGAACTTTACAAATACTTTCCTTATCTGAACAAATAACTTTTAATCCGTTTGCATTCAAAATTTTGTAATGTGTATATATGTCACCCTTTGTGAACTTAAGTGAAGATGGATGAAATATTCTGTTTACACAAGTCATGATTTCAGGGTATATGCAATACAAACGTTAAAGAAATTTGAAATATTTCACCAATTTGATAGATTATCTGTCAAGTAGCCAGGGTGATCAGTGTTTTCTTCTTCAACTGTAAGACAAGACACAATGGGGAAAAATAAGCTGTAGATAAATGAAAGTTCAGTCAGCCAGAGTTTTCAGCAGATAGATGTGCCTCAGGCACAGGCCTAGTGTAATGTGACTGCTTAGCTAAGAGATGCAGGCATCTGTAGAAATAATCATGTCTTCTCTCATTTTAAATGTAGGAATTTTTCTGTTTGCTGAAGAGCAAAGATACAAACCATGTCCAGAGGGGTATCTTAGTACAAGGCACAAATTTTTTATGCAGAGGAAAATAATGTGTTTGTTCTTTATTTGCATATTTCTCTCAGTCAAGAGGATTCTGAAATCACCTGAAAGTGATCTTCTGAAAGTGCATGGCTTACCTAGGTTTGACTGTCTTGTTATTCCTTACTACAATGATGGCAATGTTATTCCACATAGTATTTTTCAAACAAGCTGCCAGTTCTGCTTAGCTCTCTCAGATATGTCACCTTTTTTCTCAGAGGGCTGCTGCTGTCCACCGTCTCCTCTGGAACAGCAACAGCAGGCAGGAAAATACCACTAAAACTTATGAATCGTGAACTTCAGAGGATTTTCTCTTTTTGTTAGCACACAAATGACACTTACACTGATTTATCTTTAGAACTGCTCATATATTTTGTCTAAAGCACTATGCTCATTGTCAATTCTGCCTTTCTTAGTCAAAATGCCACTGAATTTTTTTGGTTAGCGGAGTTCTGCCAGGGCAGAAGAGAGCTGAGCACAGAGCCCCAGCATTACATGAGGTACAGTGGGAGATTTTAGGAAGTGGCAAAAGACAGGAGTGGTTCCAGCATATCTGCACATACACCAGGTAAATTCTGTGAGGTGCTTCCTCACACCTTCTTTTCATTTCAGGAAAGGTGTGTACTTCAGATATCTAAGGAGAGGTGATATTGCAGTGATGACAAGGCGGTGTTTTATTACACACTGTTGATGATGTCAAGGGCAATCAGACAGTAACAGGCCTGTCTTACCACTCATCTATGTGAAAGGTACAAAACTACCTCATATTTTACTAGGGTTTTACTTCACATTTCCTAATTCAAGTAAAGCACTTTTTTTCCTGTCATGATGATAGCAATTAAGAGTCCGAATAAGGAACTCACAACCAGGACAATAAGAAACAAAGGTAGCTTTTAGCCACCCTCTGTTTCTCCCTGTCCTGAACCAAAGAGGGGAAGAGCATAACTTAGGCAAACTCCTGGGCTTGCACATGCTACAACAGCCTCCCCAGCACCCAGGGGTCAAAGCACAGCACAGACTCTCCACAGCCACCTGTAGGGTGTATTGTCCTTTTACAACCTCCATATCCCCAGCTCCATTTCCAAAAAAATAGTCTACGTACCTGAAGAGGTGAATGGTAGAAAGACAGAGGACATGGATAACATAGATTCAGGGTGTCAGCCTGGTGAGCTGTATGTATGCATCAGACAATGAGGGGTTCAGGATAATGGTTTTGCAGGTAAGCTGGTCTAGGGAGGAAAGGTGAACTACAGCGGGGTGAGGGAGCTGGGGAATATAGGATAGGGGTCCTCATCTAAGGGAGTGCAATGTGCATGAAGGAGATGAGGATTAAGCCTGACTCAGTAGCTGAGTTTTGCTGGGGGTATTGTGGCGGGGGGGATTTTTAGGATTCTTTTAAGCCTTTCCACCAGGACAAAAGAGCCAATGGAGGATGAAAATTTCACAGGCAAACAATATTCTGCAGAAAAAGGAGCCCCAGTAGAGTTTTGTTTTGGAAAATTCAATTCAAAATAGCCATTCACTTGAATCTAAACCAATAAAAATCTGAAAAGCAAATTAAAAGCAGAATATACAAAAGTTTACCTACTATCATTTATCTGATTCATGTTCTAATCTGTAGAAATGTACACCCTAATATAATACACTCTTTGTAAATGTACACTCTAACACAATGCACTCGGTGGAACAATATCTCATTTCAAACCAGGCCTTTTAGATCAATTTACTAAATTGTTAGTAAATGAAATACTGATAAACCCCTTTTAAAAACATCAGGTAAGACAAAACATGCATTTACCTTCCTCTTGTGCTTTCCGTAAGGAACCAAGGAACAGTGCTGCAGCTTCAGAAAGAGATAAAGGATTTGTGTTTTGGCTGCGTGTTTCTAGAATTATAAAATCAGACATGTATGGTTTGTTAGTGTTTACTGGTATTTATTTATTTTGTTCTTTGCTTTTTTATCTCTACAACTAGAAACCCAAAGAGAAAAAAATACTGTCTCCTTCGCTCTATAATATCCTCTGCTCAAAACCAGCCTGGTAAATATCTAACACAGAAGACACTAGCAATCTTTTTTAAAAAAGAGGCTATTTTAAATTCCCTTAGAAGGTAATAAGAAGATTTTCTTTTTTCATATATTCCTTACTTTGCTACAACATTGTTTCCTCCAGAAACATTGTCTAGCATGGATTAATGTTGTCTACTTTTGTCATTTGTCAGTTCAGCGCAATTAGTAACTTGATTTGATTTTTTCCAGTAGAAAAAGAAAGTCAAAGGTATTGATGATAATCCCACTTAACTGCCAGGTCAGTCTGGAACATGACTTATGTAAATGAAGTCACACAGGTACACAAGAGAGGAAAATCAGACAGTCTTTATCATGTGCTTTTTGGAATGAAGGAACTGACAAAAGGGAGTTTAATTGCTTCCTTAAATAACATTGCAGGAAAACAAATCCCCTCCAGTTTCCACAGATTTCTCCCATAATCTGAGGAAAGAGTGATGTGTAACATATACCTGTGCACATGTACTTACCAAGCTGCATTCTGTCATACAGATCCTTTCGCTGGCTCTCATCTGAGATGAATCGACGTCCCTCTACAAAAGCAGTGGGAAAAGGGTGAAAACAACCTGCCAAATCTGTTGTAATTCCTACTTTACAATCCCTAAAGCAGTATTTTCAAAATACAAAATTACAGCAATCCTTCTACAAACGTAAAATGGAAGGCATAAGTCCATTCCAGAGTCTTTCCAAATCAGCAATAGCTCATCCTGAACCAGAACACTCAAGACATACTTTATTCCATAGAACTGGTGTTTCAGCACTTTTTGTTCTCTATTAACCTGCTGTAGGAACTGTACGTAGGGAGGAATTTACTGTCTTTTCCTCGCTCTTTCCTCGACTGCTGTACGGTCAAGAGCCTTCAAGCCCTTTGCTGGACTATAAAATATTGCCTTTTAAAGGCATATTTCTACTTTAAAAATGAAAAAACCTGCTAAAAAAATAAAATCACATTACTTCCTGTGCATCAATAGGAATGATACACAGGTCGGTGTAGAAGTAACACAGTGCATTATTCAGTTGGAAGCATTAAACAAAACAAAAAAGGGCCAACTTCTTTCTTTTTATGAATAGAAATAATTTTATTAATGTCACTAGAACTTCTTTCAGTTACACTTACAGGTCTTTGGAGCCTATATTTATTTTGTGTTTTTATTATTTGTATTGTCTCCCTTTTGCATTTTTCTCAGGGTAGTGAGCTTCAATTTTTTTTTTTTTTTTTTATTTCAAGGAAGCTGTTTTTCTTGCTCTCTTAATACCTACCCTACCTGATAGCTTTTAATTTGGAAACAACAATTCAGTATAGAATTTTTTAAAATACAAATATTTCCGTTAAATTTTGTGGGTTTGCATCAAAGGACAAAATCTCTCTTTGGCTCTAAATTTTATCCTTATATTTAATGCTTCTCTAATTCCAGACTAACAATAGAAACTCAGAAGTTCATTGCACAACCTTGACACCACAATATTGATAACACTGACATCCAAGTTCTCCTTAGGAGACGATGCTTGTGGTCTTAACACCAACCCTAATGCAAGATGCTTGT
This sequence comes from Harpia harpyja, assembly GCF_026419915.1. Lineage (NCBI taxonomy): Eukaryota > Metazoa > Chordata > Aves > Accipitriformes > Accipitridae > Harpia > Harpia harpyja. The sequence continues at coordinate 10,298,409 of NC_068945.1, read as the reverse complement.
AATAGGAATGTGTGTTCTCCTATCACTTGAGAAGATGTTTTAATAAAGCCTGAATGAGAATAAGGAATGATAACTATATCCACTGTATCTTAACCCCCCTTTAAGGTTATTTCAGCTAAGGAAACTGCTTTTCCAATAGGTTTTACAATCAAGCTTCAAACTCTATATATTTTCAGTACTTTGTTTTGCTTTTCTTCTTCCACACTTGCTTTCTTCAATTTGATTTCTTTAAAAAATAATAATAATACTGCCAATGCCACTGTTTCAGAGGCAAGAAGAAATAACTAATTAGCACATCCCTGCAGGCCTCAGAACTTCTACCTCCACAGCATCCTCGGGGATTTACTGCTTGTGTGGAGCCAAGCAGATCAGGAATAACCCAGTGTTAGAGAAAGTTATCTCCTCAAAATAGAAAGAGCTTGGGACTTACGTGCACCCTTCAAATAGAGCATAGCCTGGGGAGTCCAGTTTCTCCTTTGGAAATAAGCCTTTATGCCAAAAAAGAGAAAAGATCCATGTCAAGGTTTCATGCCATTACTAACCAGTACAAATACTTAAATGGCACCAACCTGTGAAACTCATGCTGCACATTCAGCCTGAGCAAGCAGTTTACCTGAGGTGCACTCCAGGAGAAAGATATGAAGGACGCTGCCAGAAACAGTGCCATTGCAGATGCTGTCAGTTTATGCAGTCCCTGTGCACAACAAAGAACCACAAGGTACAGGAAAAGCCTTTCAGATCTGTAGATCCTCTCAACTTCAAATCTAAATGTGAGGGTATTTCCAGTCGCTCCTTTCTCCCTGTCTTGCTGCCAAACCTCCTCTTGCTCAGTGGCTGTTTCAGCTTCAATACACAGTGATCGGACAGGAGGATGAATGTTAAATCAAACATACTTTTTTCTCTTTACTCATATTCATTATAAAGGTTCCATACCAGTGAGAACTGCCATCGAGGCAAGCACCTTTTGTGCTCCGATTTACAAGGACATTAGATCTTTCAGAAATGAGAATAACGTGCTAACTAAGGGAGAAAGACAATATAAAGTATATCTTGATTTTACCAAACCTTGAATCATAGAGTTTAGACAACAAGCAAATGTAGGGGACTTGCCATTCCAAACCAACCAACCAACAAACCAGGAGAGTGGATCACTACTTCCTCAGGAAGAGAAAGTTTTCAAACTTAGCATCTTATTTGCATCAACCATGATTACACACATGTCACGAGACCGGCTTTTTTGATTCTTGGAGTTTGTTCGCTGATGCAGCACATGCAAATGAAAGCATTGAGCATGAATCCTCTGAGAACAAATTGCATCTCTGCTTGTTCGCACAGACCATGATGTTATTCATATATTGATAACAGTGATGGGCAACAGAAAGCATCTTACATTATGATTGACAGTGGTTTATTTCATCCTGTTTTTGAGAGCACATTGTGCTGTTAATGGTTTTTTAATGCAGTTGTTTGAAGCACACTGAATATAACTGTGTATATTTCTCTCAGGTTATTTTTAAGTTTAAATTATTAAGCCCCCCCCCCCCCCAGTTCCTAAATATTATACTCGCATGAAAAAGCATAAATTGCAAACTAAATATTTCCCACACACCCAAAGAGTCTCACTCACCTTCATACTTAGTTCAGTGGCAAATCTTCAGTCTTCTTTTCTTGGGATAATGTGTGACAAGATCTCCTACAGGTTTGGGGGTCCCTTTTTAAATCTTCAGAGTGAAAGTACCCTCCCCTTCTGTGGCAGGGCGGAGGAGTCTAAAGGGATCTCATCAGCCCTGCAGATGGAGAAGTAGAAGGTCTGATGACTCCTGAGGGAAACCTGTAGTCTTGCAGGAAGTCAGAGAAATGATTGAAAGATGGATACACTTGGAGATGCACCCCATTAGCCAGGTGAATACCTTCTGAATACATTAGCATCAGCCCTGTGCATTTGCAGTACATCACCTTCTTGCTAGATGATCGATAACCACAGCCAGAAGCAGGTATTAATATGGATGATGAGTGTTTACCTAGTATAATCTAGCATATATCAGATGGCTATCCATTGCAGGAGCTGGAAAAGTTAGTAAATTACTCTCCAGTCATAACATGCCAACATCAAGAAAAAGGTGACTTATCCAGAGTCACTAGCTTGAGGTTATTCCTAGCATACGTTTAGAAGATGTAGTCTCTTGTTTGATTCTCTAACGATCTCTCGCATCTAGTTTTCTTACACACAAGTAAAAACACAAAGCTGAATAAAAAAAACACCAAAAAAACCCCCAGCCCCCGTTAGTCAGAAACACTTTTCTGTCTCATGGATTGGTTGGAGTAAAAGCCCAGATCGTGGGCTTGAATAGGTCAAGCAGTGGAGCAGTAAACAGAAAAAAGGCAGGAAGCGGGAATCAGAGAAGCCATTTCCATAAGCTACTTCTAAGTAATTGTTGGACTCATCACAGTCATGGACAGTGGGTTTGCTCCTCCGGCCAAGAGCTAATCATGCTTGATGCCTAGCCTTGCTGGTTCTGTAGCTAGGATTTTTATCTCTCCCCCTCAATTTTTTCCTTTGTGAAATGGGAGAGGGAAGCAGAAGGGGAAGCAAAGCAAACAGGGAGCTAGAAATTTGCTGATTAGAAGATCGACCAATAGAAAGTTTACTGCAGCAGCCTCACAAACAGGACCAGCCCCTGGTGTAATAAAAGTACAGGTCAGACCACATGTATGACAAACACATGCTCATGTACATGGAGTCTGAGTGAGGAGTGTGCAGATAGGCACTGCTAAGACTTGTTATGAGCTTTTCCCTGACATGATGTGTCCGTGGAGACTGCTCTGAAGCACACTGTTAGCGAAGGTGCAATTGCTCTCCTGCTTTTGGGGGGATATTGTTCTGTTCTCTGCTCATGCCAGACAGAATTGTTCATGGAATATACAGAACTGGCATTAGCTGCAGCTCATTCTGGTATAGATGCAAGGAATGAGAGAGGGAAGTTCAGGTTTTGGCCTCATGTAGCTCTTGTGATGGCTGGAAGCTGCTATTATACCTCTATCCTTTTAAAAAGGCCGTGCTATGATGCATCCTAGCCAGCAGAAGGGATTCCACTTGCATCTACTTCAATGTGAAGTTTACATTTTCCCTGCTCTTTTCCTCTTGCTCTGACAGATCAGAGTCGTTTCTTGATGATTATTAACCCTTAGCCTTAGAAGGGGACTATGCATTGTATCCAGGAGACATTTAACAAGCAGAGACTTGGAAAAGATAAAGCTACTCACCTATACCCTTGTGGAGTGACTTCAGCACTTCTTTTTATGCACAGACCACAGGGCTAGAATCAAAACATACAACTGGGTCTGTGAAAATTACCCCCCTGCCTTTGGTATTGGTCAGTGTAAAGTATATTCTCGTCTCAATGTTTCTCCTTGTGGTAGAAAAAACAGAATGTGTTTGGCACTGAAAATAAGCCCTGGTTCTCCTGCCACCGGAATGAGAGGAGTTAACACAAAATAAACTGTGAAGACAACCAGGTCAGCCCCTTCTGTTGGAACTGGGGAGAAGAGGAAGAGAACGGAAAGCATAGAGAAAGATTTATGTTGTTACCACACTGTAGAAAGACAACTTCAGCTTTTCTTATGTTTTGACCTCTTTGCAAAGTCTGAGTTGCTCTGAGTTGGTGTTGCTGGAGTCTTACTCTCTCTTCCAAACCTGGCTGTATTGCCAGAGTCCCACTCACCTCCTTGTAGAGACTGGGGCTTGTTTGAGGCTGCCTGGAGGGCAGCAGGGAGCTGAACTGGAGAGGTCAAACCTGAACTGCCTTATTGCAGGGTCAGGTGACCATCAGCTCAAAAGAAAATGCAGGGCCTTGATGGCATCCTCTTAAATGAAATGGTTTTAATGCTGTACCATCAGATGTCTCAATGGCACTAAGGTGTCTAAAAGTGAAGTGTTTCATTTCAACCAATAGCAAGAGACAGACTACCTTTCCCAAACACCATCCAGGGCACCTGATACATGCACATGGAACTGCCAGCTGTGACACAGGGCCTGCAAGAGACCCAAGACAAGTGGAGAAGCAGCTGAACAGCAGGCAGTATCCCTAGGGCACCTAAAATGTCACTAATTGCTTTTGACTAGGAACTGAATCACTCCTACAAAGTGGAGGGAAACAGGACTTCAAAGAGCACCCTCTGGCAGCAGAGCATTAAGAGAGAAGGACTGAATTCTCCTCTGGAGATGTCTGTGTCTCTTCATTGGCTTCAGACAGCATTTACACAGACAACATCAGGTGAAATGAACCCAATCCAAAATTGAATTTCCATAATGGCTTTTTTTCCAAAAGCTTTTTCTTTTCCCCTTAAATTCTCTGTGCCTTTGTGACTTAGGGCCCTAAATCCATTTATTTTTACTATGACCAGCAATTCTAAGTTGCTTTGGTGTTTCAAAATTATGTATTTCATAACCACTTCCCTGGAAATCTGTAAGAAGTCTGCATGCAGAATAAAGAACTCCAGGTTTGTCAATTCTACTTTAGCAATTAAAATTTAAAAAACTCTTCTTCTCCCTTCATAGCTATTTCTGGTGTGATCCTATGAGAAGGTGGTCATCTCACTCTTCCCAGAAACAAAACCGCTTCTAGGATGGCATATGGGATATGATTTATTTGCAAATAGCAACAGGAGGCAATGCTTTGGGAAGAAAATGCATGTACTGAGAGTGTTTGCATTCACAAAAAAAACCATGTGGATGTGTACGGGCATATGTAAGCTTGTACTCTTGAAAAATGAAGTAGCCTATAATTGGGTTATGGATCATAACACACTAAAAAACTACAGCACTTCAGGATGATGAGCTGTACATGAAACACTCATTGTCAGTGCTGCCATTTCTCAGCTGATTCACATAAATGGGGAAGTGGCTTTGGCATGTAATCAATACCCTAAGTGAGGGAAGTAAAGTTTGCTGTAGCAGCAGGACCCCTTATTAGAAAGAACATAACCTATTCTTATTCTTAAAGATGATCTAAAGGGCAGAGACTCCTTATCCTGACACAGTAAATGATAAAAAGCCAATTTCTGGGATTGAAGTTCGGTGCTGAGATGGGTGAAAAAGTTTTCATGTGATAGAGTTTTAAGTAGTGGGGTCAAACATACATCACTGACTTGCATCACGACCGTGTACTTTCCCAAATCTTTCCCTAAAAATATAGGCTACAGTCATTGTGCCTATTTTTAAAATGCTGGTAAGGACACCAGTGATCCGTTGCTTGCTCTTGAGCAAAACGTGTAGCTGTTGTGTGTAGGTGGCCAGTAGGTACGTCAGCAAATATGGTACTCTGATGGTGTCAGGGTATAAATCTCCTGCAATTTATGACCTTTGTCTCTTGTGCTTATTCTCATTTCCTTTGCACTTTCCTGCTAGTTTGTTAAGTCTTTGGGAAATACATCTCACTTTTGTCTGGCATCTGAACAGCACCTAGCACAGCGTAGTTCTGGCTCACACATGCTAACCATAGCATCTTAAAAGGCTGTGAATTATCATGGCAGAGTCCGAAAAGTAGGAAATTGCAAATAAAGAATTTTGTGTTTAATTTGCAGTATGGGGATTTAAGTTAGATAGTAAGGCAAGCTTTCTAACAGTAGCACAGTGAAATATAAATAGATTGCCTTGGAAGGCTGTGGATCTATTATCACTGAGAAACTCAGAGAACAGATTAACCAACCCCTTCTTAGGACTCACTGGTAAACTGATCCTGCCCAGAAACATGATGATGAACCGTGTGACCTCTTAACATCTTCTTTGGGGCCTATTTTTTTGTGGTTTTGTGATCATTCAAAGCTGACTCTGGACTTTAACCCCATGCATCCCACTCAGACTAGGGGGAACTTTATGTCCAAGTTCCATATTCGCCTTGTAAAATCTATTGACTGATCAAACCATACCTGCAAACCATCAATACATTTTATGTCAGCCAGTTCATCTCACACGAACATGTTTTTCAGCATTATTTTTCAGAATAGGCCCTAACTTATAGAATCATAGAATAGTTTGTGTTAGAAGGGACCTTTAAAGGTCATCTAGTCCAACACCCTCCTACAATGAGCAGGGACATCTTTAACTTCTCTGGGAAGTTGTATTTTCGTGGTGCAGCTCTGAAGAGAAGAGATACTCTCTGACGTAAACCAGGTGCATGATTACAGAGGCCATTAGTTGTTGGCCCAAAATTTACTGGACTACACTGTTGCACATTCAGCACCATAATGTCTGTGGGCCTGATTCCAGTGCTACTGCATAGTTATTAGAGTTGCTTTTCTTCTTTTCTCTAGACTGTATGAGAAGAACTGTACTAAAACCTACTTGAGGTACAGAACAAGCTGTAGAAAAGCCAGTCTGCTAGGGATCGTGTAAATGCCTCACACAATAGAGGTAACAGAGCCTTTGTTGAGGACTACAGTACGATCAATGCTACATTCAGGTCCAGGCACTACTGTTCTCAGAAATGTGTTGATGAAAGAAGAAACTTCAAGGGATAGTTATAAGTAAAAGTTAAATATGTTATGTGGGATGAGGGATTTTTAAAATTATCAGGAAAGAGTAGAAATCCACAAATATTTGAAAGGTGTAAACATCACAGAAAGAGGTATTACTTCTGAAGTTCTGTGAACCGTAGGATGGTACAACATTTTTTTCAGTAATGGACAACTCTGGGGCAAACACCAGGAAAAAAAGACCAGCTGAAAAACAGTTTTCTCCAGTTTGCAAGCTGGAAAAGAGATCTGACCACCTAAATACAGGCATTTACAAAGTACATTAGCAGAAGCTGTACAGCTCTTCAGACAGGCAGATACTACTGAATGTATCTCACAGAACATACCTTTCTGTAATGACAGAAGCACCAAAGGCCAAGGAGTCATCTGACCTTTTCTTCCACCCCCATGAACTTGGCAAAGAGGATTTTTGTCTTTGTCAAGAAGCTACCTAGCGGGCTACAAACTATGCTGAGCATTACGCATGCAGTCGTCTCCTCTTGGCTGAGCAGTATGTTTGTCACACAGTCTCACCCATGGAGCGGGGCATGAAATACATGCTGTTGCTGAGCAGCTGGATGTCTATATTTTATTGTAAACAGTGGACGAATTGGGAGAGACAAAAAAAGGCAAGTTACACTGAGAGACTGCATGATAACCAGACAGTCAGGTGTCAGAGACTGAAACAGCCTGCCCCATATTCTTGACGGACAAAGTGCCCAACCTCTGTAAGCATGGTCCATAAAATGTGCAGCCTCTTGGGCTGGTTTTCCTTGCCCATGTATACCACGAGGGATGGGGAGGGGTTGATACATTTATATAGAAATACACATATTTATATACAAAATACATAACTTATGTAAAGGAAAATGTTAAAGGCCAAACAGGAAACCCTGGAGAGTATTTTCAAGACAAACCAAGTAACTTAGGAGTTCTACTCCATTAACATTTGTTAAACTTTGAAAACATTTGTTCTCAATATTTGCCCATACATACTGAACATGAGGTACACTTCACCCTTAAATAATATGTATTTTAATCCCACCATGCAGAGAACAGGAATCCTACTAAAATAAGAGTAGTTTTTGTGCTACACTGTTGTAACAACAAACATCATTGTTGTTTGAAACAAAGCTTGGTTCTAGAGCCACAAGTCCAGTTTAGGGGAGAATAAATAGCTCTACCTGATGCACCAGGTCATCAGGACTGACAGGCATTTCAGATGTTCCCAAAGTAGGTGGGAAACCACTTCAGCCAGGTCTGTCAGTGCTTACCTGTCTCAGCCCACAGTGAAGCTCTAAGCAAAACACAGTGTTGCACAGGAAAGATGGGCCGTGAGCCACGTGTACCTGAACTGCACACCAGGCAAATGGGGAGGGTGGGAATTTCCTGCTGCTGGATCTCCCCCACATCACTGAAGTAACACATACTTCTTTTTGCAGAGCTGAATGAAATAGCACAAAACCCACAAGCTGATTCAGTGCATGACTCTGATTTCACAAAGGAAAGGACCTGTTACAGGTGCTATTTTTGAAATTAGAAACTTTATTGTACATTTTATATTACAGGAGTTTGTGCTCATGCAGCTTAACAGCTTAACTGTTACATGGTTAGACTTATCTCTTTACAAGGTCCTGTGTCTTTGTCATCTGAAGCAATGTGACAAGGAGGCAGAGTACATCAATGAGACTTTTAGGAGCATATCAGGCACCTAGTTTATATCTCAGACCCTGTGAATGAAGCACTGCTTCCTGTGCCCCTGCTTTTCTCGCCATCTTTCTCAGTTTAGACTGCAAGGTCTACAGGCAAGGGTCATTTGCTCCTGCACCTGCACAGTGCCTACTCTGCTAGTTGTACAGCAGCACAAACAACATCATCACCTGGAAGAACCTCCCTGAGCAGAGGTCAATTGTTCCTGTCAAGATATGAAAAAATAGGGGTGCTGTTTTAATGTGGGAGGTTTTCTCTTCAAACCAGTAAGTTAAAAATCTTCCCATACACATAAATCTCTCAAAGATAAAAGAGATCCTCACCTAGATTGGTTTGATCTCAGAATTGTTACCTTTGTATTATTATCAGCTTTACTCCTGGAAGAAAGTGTCTAGTCAGAAACACCCATCTGCTAATCAAACCAGAACGGATTGCATCAGCTCTGTGGTCTTTGGTAAGGCTGCTGGATGTCAGTGCCAAGTTTTCACTTTTATTTAACAGTTTTCCCACAAAACAGGGAACAGCAACGTCAGCTCACTTCCACATTTGGGGTTTTAATCACAAAGCACCTGTGAGAGCACTTCTTACTTCTTTTCTAGGGGTGCCCAAATAGCCTGTAGTAGATTGGGAGGTGTCATTTCTCCAGGTGTTTGGAGAAGTCTGATCGGTTGTGCAGTTAGTAGGTACTGGGCAGGCAGTAGTATTCCCTCAACAACATTATTCTATTTCCAGTTATTTGTACAGCATATACGTAAAGATCCACACTGTAAAAATGCAAATCTCGTTTGAGAATTTAATACTAAAGAGCAGACTTGGTTAACAGTCCTGATGACAAAACTCTTTTTTTTTGCTCACAGAGCCAAGTGCAGTGCAGACAGTAACAGAGAGTCTTTAATACACCATCAGCCCAAGAGACTTCAACACTTGCCTTCCTTTAAAAAGTGGTAAGAGCCATGAAATTTATACAGTTTCTGGATTCTCTGCTCTGTCACAGGAGAAAGTAGGAGAGATCTGCTCCTGTCTGAAATTTTGCAGTAGGTGAGAAAAGTAAGAAGAACTGCTAATAGAAGTGAGAAACATCCCAGATACCTGAGTTGCGACAGAGCAGTAAACTAGATCATTATTTTCCTCACTGTTTACAAGTAAGGGGAGGATAGCAGGGAGACTTCAGCATGCATTGAAATTCCAGGCAATTCATTTAACAGCTGCAGAGGAGATGCAAGAGAAAAAAGTAGAAGGGCTAGGAAGCTGGAGACCAATGCTTGATTTGCACCTCCTTGCAGTTCATTGTCCCTCTCAGCCTGAGAGCTGAGTGGCAAGCAGCAACAGGTGTACCTTGTAAAGCTGATTTTCTAACAAATGAGCCTTCCGCTAATTTGAGTACCAAAGTTCACACAGCTAGTCTTCCTCAGAGAAACAGCTAAAATAGCTTTTGTTATCCTGTGCTATCTCTACCAGAGAGGAATAGAAGGTATTTTTCCATATGCTAGTGTAAGTATAAGGTCTTGGACTGTTTGGTTTTTTTTTAATGAGGAATTACAAGCAATATTTAAAAACACATTGTAGATAAAAAGACTAATATTATTTCATGGAGGGTTACTTATATCTGCTTGAAGGCTCTTGTGCACTTAGAGAACTTACTTAAATCTAACTGCAATGTTTTTAAGCTTTCTTTTAAAAGGTAGTCTGTATCTCTAATATAGGAGACTGCTTCAACTTCTTGGCATTTACTTTTAAGGAGTAAATCTTTTAAATCAGCCATAACAATAAAAAGCAGTCTCTTTAAAATTATTCTGAGAGTCTTACTATTGTTTTGGGGTGGGGTGGGGGTTAAGTATTCCTGTGGCTAAGGACATGTTCATTAAGGTAAATGTAACTACTTACAGAAATCATGGTAAAAAAATAAACCTGGAGATCTTTCCTCTACATATGTAAAACCAAGCCTCTGGCATGCAGGAAGCTTGTAATAAATCAATTTAAGTAAAACATTGAGTATTTATGTCTATTGTAGTCTGGATTAATAGACACGTGATTTTCCTCTTTGCTTCGCAAGATTATACAAGTGGCAACTCTTGTGTTAAATGCTAGTGGAGCATATTGCTGTCTGAGAAAAGAACTATTTTTTCTGTCTAAAAAAAAAAGCGGGGAGCTAACTTCTTGGGGAGGTTGCTTCATTTTGTTTCCTGATGCACAGTTTGAGTAAAATGACACAGTTCAGTGAAGTCTATATCCTTCTGTGGGCAAATTGGTATTTGTACTATACAGGGGGAAATCCCTTCAGGGTCAAGGAGTCTGGTGTTCTGCCCCTGAGGGCAACCATGTCAGTCCCCCTCACACCCCACCCCACCCCCCCCCACCTCGTGAGCTCTAGTTATGAAGTTGCTGTTTAGTTTTCCTCTCTGTCTACCCCTTACAGAAGTCTGGTCTGTGATGGTGCTATTCTGATAGACTGGCTAAGAGTAAAACCCAGTCTTGGAGGATCTGAGGATGGTTGTTGCTGGTCATGTAGGTTATGCGGTTAACATACACAGGACTCTTCACTGCTTCCCTGCTTCTTACTTTAAAGCAAGTGTTGTGTTTCGCATGTGTTTTGGTTTTTGTTTTTTAACACTGTATATAATCTCGTGGAGAGAAGCAATACAGTGTTTTCAGAGCTGAGGAGCTGAAAGTGGTAAGAGTGGTGGAAGGCAGGTAGGTAGCTGCACTATTGGGTGTAAAATATCACTTAAAAACTGATACTTGGGAGCTTGAGCTAGCTTTATTGGTACTTTTTTTTTTTTTAATAGTATATCTCTTATAGTGATCTAGATGTCATAGATAACTTCCAATAGTATTGCTTGTTTCCCTCCTGTTTCCAATGACAAAGATTCAGTCAAGTTGCTGACACCTGTCACAGAGTTCTGTTCAAGTCCAGCCGTATTCACTGGGTTACACTGGCTGGTGGATGGCCTTTCTCAGTGGTGATGTATCAGCAGATGCTCTTTTTGGGGGTGAGAAGCTGTGAGTGAAGTCCACAGTGGGACAGTGATGGATGAAATCTCCCAACTACTCAGTTCAGAGAAGGTGGCTGCAAATTGTAGGGTGGAGATGGGCATCTCACTTGAAATGTGGCTTTATCCCTGCAAAATGCACCTCCCATGTCTTCGTCACACACACATATGCTTATCTTATTGGAAATATCTTTTTAAATATTGCCTGTACAATAGGTAATAAAAATGTAGTAGTGAAGCACCTCTGTAGGGTATGTTTCTTAGGTAATTCCCTGTGTGGTAGCGTGACAGCTGTAGTTGTGGCTAATTAGTAAAAGAGAGAACTGGGATTTGGGTTTTTTGTTCTTCTAGGCTCACTGAAATGCTGAAAGTCTTGTTGCTCTTGCTTTTCCTGTCTCCCCACACCCTACAACCCAGTACCTGCAAAGAGCAAATCCAGAAAGACAGCCTAATGTCTTCCTGAAAGTAAACTTCGTTTAAGTCTTGGCTTCTGAAACCTGTCACAAGATGGATTCTAGAAAGCTGCAGGCTCGGTATACTTCACCTGACTTGAGTAGTCGTGGCTGCAGGGTTTGATTGGGATGCCATGTAAAGAGATCAGAAACTGATAATGTTTATAGCTGTAGGAGATACTTTCAGTAAATAGCTGGACATTTGTTGCTGTTAGAGCTGAGCAAAAAGCCATGGAACTAGGGAAGGAAGTACGTGCTACAGATGTGATCAGAGGTAATAGTTACAATAGTTGTGTGAGGTTTTTGTTTCTTTTTAATGAACACTTCTTATATAAAAAAGAAATACCCAATTTGGGATAAGTTGGTCTGAGTAATATTGCTTCATGCTTCCTTTAATCTAAAAAAGATAGTCAGCTGCTAGGTTGCAGGGAGTTCTTCAGGTTTTATTTTTGTTTCTCCCCCCTCTCTGACATGGTTATTGTATTTAAGAATAAGCAGTGAGATTTCAGAAAGTATGTGTTTCTTTCTTCCCCACCTTTTCCAAATCTACATCACTTCTAGTTCCTTGGAGAACTAAACATAATGATTGAAGGTTTCTGTCACAGCTGGTATGTGGACTAAGGATTTTCCAGCCACTTGATACCAAAGCTCCAAGTTGTCTCTGAATGGAAAAATTGGTGCAAAGAATATGTATGTGTATGTTGATCATCCTGACTCTTGTATCTTGTCCCTCTTCTTTCCAGATACTTTGCAAGAGAGGGGAATTGATAATGTCTTCAGAACACGGAGCTAACAAGCGGCATCACAACCCAGTGGACAGTATATGCAGGAAGATCAAATCTATCCAAATGATGGACCAAGTTTCTAACCCTGCTTTGCAGATACCGAAATTTCAGTCCCGGAACTTTGACAGTCCACAGTGCAGTATCAAAAAAAATCTAGAAGAAATACTGAAGAAAAGAACTTTTAGAAGTCGTGATAGTACTGGTCCACACTTAACCAGTCCCATCAGTGACAGTGTTTCCTCCACAGATTTGCAGCTGCTGTCACCTTGTCTCAGGTGTATCTCTGACTCCTGTTCTCCAAATGTTGCCTATTCGGTCATTAAAAGTGAAGAGAGATCCAGCAACTCATGGATGCCAGTATGCCCCATGGAGAGCTGTTCTCCATCCTACTTCAGATCCAGAGAGGCTAATACCCAGAACAAACTGCGAGTTTTATCAAACATTGAATCTAAAGATGTGCCTCATGAACAGAAGTATCTTACGTCAAGTCCAAATTTATGTTTCTTCACATCTGATAAAAAGTCAGAAAGTGCAGTGATCCAATCTCCTGTGCCAAAGAGATTATCTTTGAGTGAAAGAGGTAAAAATCCTGGGGAAAAAAAAAAAACTCCCAATCCAAAATCCTAGACATCTGAATGTTCAGCCTACATAGGTGACATTTATTTACTACTTAAACTAGTACCAATACATTTTAGAATCACTCAAATCACTGCAAAAAGAGCTGAGTAAAGTATTAATATTTTTAGAGAAAATCTAAGGTGAATGTGAAAAGTGATGAAGTACTGAGTGAAGCAAAAGCTTTTTCAAATTTGCTAATTCCTTTTTGTGGATAAGAGATTTGGCTATTAATTTAATATAAAAAGATATATAAGTTTGGGTGTGGCTTTTTGTGCTTGGGGTTTTTTTAAGGATTGTTTTCTTAATAACTTAATCTGACCATGATGACTTCTCTACAGTATATCTGGAGGTGGAGGGAAGAAATAGCTGGACTCTTAAAACGTTCCATTTTATGTGTTTACTTCATGCAAAATAATAGCCAGAGTGGCCAAAAATGCATGTGTAGAAGTAGATGCATAAGCCGGTTCCCAACTCAGAGGCTCCAGCTATGAACAGTTCCCGGTTTTATTTGACAGTAAAAGCTCTGTTTTTATTGGCAGGGGAGGAGGGACCTGGTTGGTTGGTTTTGGCTTTTTAATAATCTTAAATGGCACTTTTTTTTTTTTTTAAGCTGTGGTATGCTATGTGTGCTCATGCTGTTACAAACATAATATTTTAGTTAGAAACTATGGTGCATAAAGTTAATAGGAGCAAATAAAGATGCGCAATAACAAACTTATTCTTCATAGGATGGAAGCAGTCCCTGGGGTACAAAGCTGACAACATGTATGATGTGAGCTTGATCTGTGAAGAAGACCTGCTGACCACTATCTTCTGTGCATGTGACATAGAGCATACAGGTTTGCCAGTGGCTTTTCACTGCTCCGTTTCATTCTCCTCTCAACAGATTTTTCAAGGCTGCGATTGCATTACGATTCCTGAAACGTGCCAATCTGTGGTATGCTTAGACTGACTAGCTCCCTTAGCTAGGTGGCTGTATGTGTGGCAGATGCAGAATAAATGTCTGTGCCTCTTTTGCACGGTGCCTGTCTCCTCCCTCCTCCTTCCCCTTCTCCACACACCGCCCCCCCCCTGCTGATCTTTGCTATATTTTACTGCAGAGGAAGTAGAGGAGCAATATGCTTCTAGCAGTCAACCTTATTGGAAATGACTGTTTATTTCTTCTAGGCTTTTTCCTGTTAGAAAAGAGAACTTTGGGAAGCTTCAGAGCAAGAGATAATTCCTCTGAGCTTCACCTCAAACATGACTAGAAGTGGTAAAGAAAGGAGTCGTCTAGTCACAGGGTTTGCCCAATTTGATGAGAGACCTGAAAGCAGTAGCATAGCAAACATCAAGTCTGTTCTTCTTAAACTGAAGTCCACAAAACTAGTAAACTGGACTTCCACACTTCTGTATTAGAAAAACCAAACAAAAGCTCTAAACTATTCCTTTCCAGGTTGCACTAGAACTGCAGGGATCAGTTGTTTGTCTACAGCTCATGAGATCTTTGAATACACACTAGTGCAGATCAGTAGCATGCCCTTTTACAGCTTTTTATAATGGCTTGCCAGATTTCAGAGTCTGTCGCATGGACACCTGTATCTATTTTAGGAAAAGTAGCAGTTTCCAAGATAGTTGATTATTTGAGACATACAACTAGTCGAGGATCGGACGATAGTGGTCTTGAAGAGCTGTGCAACATGCTTGACCCAGATCAGAAGGATGTCTCCATGGACCTGGAAACATATCATGCCATCATGAAAGAGTGGATTGAAGACTGTAAGAGGAAATGGTAATAACTTTTTATCAATCTATCTTATAAAAGCTTCTGTGAAAACAGGAGAGTAGAAAGTTCTCCTGTGGCTTGCGTCTTCTGTACTCTGGAACAAAGATGGTGTTAGGACACCATGACCATAGTGTGGATTTTGGCTGCAAGCTTTTAAATGTTACAAAGTTGGTAAGCAATCCAGTGTCATGCTGACTTTGTGACTCTTGATGCTTCCTTGTTTCAGGGAAGATGGTGCCACGAAGGAACCAACAGCAAGCATGGAAGACCTGGAATTTAAAGTGCATAAAAACACCTCTGAAGGTGCAGACCATTTTATTCTGTTTTTATTCAGGAAAACTCCACTTTCTTACTCTCTAACCAAAAACCTCACCTCTTTCAGCCAAAAAGATGCATGTCTGGATGAACATTACATCAGGAAGCTTGGAGGCCTATGGTGGTGATGTGTCTAAAGGAGATATGTAAGTCCATTTAAGCAATTCTTTCTCAGAATTTAGTACTCCTGGCTTTGAATTACTTGAGAGCAGTTTCTAGAACCACTGTTTCAGAAAACTATCTCGGCAGAGTTTCTAACGCTGACCTCGGTCTGCACTAGCTTTTGATGTCATCACATTCTTTCTCACAGCTTCTGTTCAGACTTAAAAACACACTAGTAATTTTTCCCGCTGCTACCTTGGTCCTTCTGTGTCCATTTGCCTTTTTAATTCCCTTTGGTCAGAGTTGTGCCGTGTGTTTCTTTTCCTTTTTAAACTGGTTCCTTCCCTCCCCCCAAGTTCTTAAGTGTATGACAATAGAAGACATTATCTCCTGAAAATCTTGTCCTTGGTTTCATTTAGGTTTTTTTTATTTTTTTTTTATAGTCATGACTGACTTGGAGTCTGTTAATAGCAAAGCACTATTCTTTGAAAATTCTTAAGATTTTTGACTGCATAAAATGCAAAAGTTAACAAACTTCAGATCTGCTTTCTGAAGCTTCCGTATTGTTTCTCAGGATCTCAAAAGGGTGATCCTTGTTCAAGTTTCAGTTGAAAGCAAAAGTGGGGAATGGCTTAGCAGAAAAGAAAGGATCCAGAAACTGTAGAGTTAATACAAAAGTATTAGTGGTGGCCTAAGGAGTGATTAGCAAAGACTTAAGATGCTGTCATGCAGACATCCAGGTGTGGCACTTGTCTGGTGGCATACTTCAATTGCAGGGAGCATTAAAAAAAGGGCTTAAAAACAAAACAGTTCCTGGTGTCTGTAGAATTAGAGAACTGGTCTGAAGATGATCTGATATCTCTGTGCAGAGCAAATGACTGTACACTGCAGCATTACAAGTCCTCTGTGGGCTCTCCTCTCACCTCTCTAATAAGTACAGCACAGTATCAGGATTTTTAAAAAGTCTAAATTGGATCAAATCACCTTTCTTAATCTTTCCTGGTTTTGTTACTGGAATAGGGAGACTTCTGACTTGATAACCTGTGTTGCGGACCTGCAGTACAACAACCAGAAGCTTCAGGAAGAGAACAACAAGCTGAAGCTCACACTGGAAGCTGTGGATGAGACCAACAATAAGCTATTGGCAGATAATGACGATCTACGTCAACAAATAAAAAGGTGGGAGACCCTGGTAGCACCAGATCTACAGTGTAATGGCCATGGGCAGACCTATCTTCTTCCAAGTGGTCCAGCCTTGCTTTATGCTTTTAGCTTCATTGGTGCTTCATGACAGCAACTTTCTTAATGTAGTTATCTGTAAGGTTTAACCTTCTTGCCAGATTGTTCTGCTCTGTACCTCCTGGACTTTATAAAGTCAGTCATTCATCTTATAGCCTGGCTCTTGCAGCATGAGGTGCTGCGGGTGCACACAGGCAAAATCTTAGGGTAAAGCGGCAAAAAAAAAAAAGCCAAAGCTTAATATTACCCATAGAACAGCCAAGCACTGGAAGGCTTCTAATCCTAGAACATACACTTGCTGCCAAGTACAGGGGAAATGAGCACACAAGAGTTATTTTGCTAGTCCCTTGAGGAACTAAAGTGAGTTGTCTCACCAGCTTAGTATTCCTGCAGCCTGGGGACCATTAATGCCACAAGTACAAGCCTATTTTTACAGTAATTTTGTAATGCTCATCTGACCTAATTAATTCAAATGTGATATAGTTATGTCAACTGCCAAACCACTCCAAGTGTCTTCTGGGGAGATTAAGGCAAGAGTCCTGCAGCATAGCTGGCATGGGATGCGTGCCCTCATGTGGGACCATGTGCTCTGGAGTGGTCTGCAGCCCAGAGCTAGCCAGGAAAAGAGCCTTGCCCCATTGGTTAAATAAATATTGTTTGGGGTATCAGATCAGGATAAGAAACTGATGCAGAGCTTATTCTTGAAAACTGAACTGAAATGGTTTCCGTAACTGCTAACAATCAAGTATTGTAAGGATGAATTTATGTACTCGGGTAACCTGATGTATTTGACTGTAACAAGCTAGATTGTTAGGTGGATACAAACAAAAGCATGCTCTCTTGGATGTCACATTTGCCTGGGGTTGCATCCCTTTACTGTGAGAGCAGAGGAATAGAGGGTAAGTCCATGAGCCTTTACTTACTGCACAGAAATGATGGGTTTAAACTTTATTGTTGCTCTTCTGTTAAGTATCTGTGCCAAAGAATAAGTCCCTAGTGGCTTCTAAAAATACTGTTCTTGGTATTTCAAGCCTATCTAATGACCAACAGTAACTCACTACAGTTTCTCTGGATTTAATTCTCCCCATGCAGCATCCAGCATTCTGTGCTGAAAGCCAAATCACTGGAAGAAGATCTAGAAGAAGCAAAAAACAACCTGAACCTGTCAGAAGAGAAGAGACAGCAGATTCTCTGCCAGAATAAACAGCTAGTAGGTGCTCTTATTTCTTAGCTTACCTTATACAGCATCACATACCTTGCTGTAACAGTGGCATGACCCCTCAGACTATAAAAATCAGCTGTATGACCTTCTCTGTACTAGTAGGTACGGAGGCTTTTTGAGGATGTTTGAAATGTGATTTATTAGCGTTATGAAAACACTGTGAAGTTTTTGCATGGAAGTTTCTTTAAACTATTGTCAGTTACAATGAAGAAAACAATTAAAAGGGCCAATCTTGCATATAATTATGCTAAAGAACAGCTTGCATGCTGCCATCATTGAGCCCTGTCTATTTTGAAGTTGGTGATGTTCTGCCAGAAATTCACACGACTTTTCTAGAACCAGCAGTGACAGGAGACTCGGTTCAGATGTCCACACAAAAGCCGTTTTCCAAAACACCCCTAGGTTATTGTCAATGTCCGTATGGATGGGCAGATATGACAAAGGCCTATCAGAAACCTGTCTGTTATGGACTGACAGCTGGAAGCTTGGCCTGTCTCGGGGCGTGAGCTCCCTGCATGAGAGCATCTGAATTGCACCCCAGGTGTCTGAGTAGCAAAGCCTGTGTGACTGTAAGTGGTGTAAAGCAGCCTGGTAACAAGGCTGATGTGGCTGCAGCTTTAGCAGGTGTTGCCAGACACCAGAGCGTAGGCTCTCTGGAGAACATGTGTTTGCATTGCTGCTATGCATGTTTTTCACCCTACAGTGGCATCTCTGTGTCTTGCTGTGTGGGTGTAGCTGTAAATTGGTGTTCCATAGCTCTGTGCACTGCTGATGGTTGGTATTTGGAAATCAAAAAAAGTCTTCCATGCCGAGCAAGAACACAAGATTTTTTGGTGCTATCCTGCTGCAGTGTGTATAATTCACCTTGTGAGAAGGAGGTGGGGTGGGAGAGAGAAATACTATTAGAAGTTTTGTAGTTGTTCTTCTAAGTCCGTTACTTACTGTTCCCTGTGCTGTGGAGGCACTGAGTGGGATACTACTACCTTTCTTCATGTCTGATATGAAGAAAGTGTAGTGTGGCACATAGGCTTTCCAGATTTGGCTGAACTCAAGCATGAGCACAACTAGACTTGCTCACTCTGGCTTTGAATACCTCCTTCCTATCATCTAGTGGTCTGAGTTTTACTCTGATTTGAAATGCCTGTGTCAAACCTGCCAGTTAAAGTTCATGAGCTGGACCAGCCTCAGCACTCCCCTTTTTGCTGTGCTCTCAGAATTAAAGGAATGCAACACTATAGCTTCATAATCAGCCCTGAATGTGTTTGTGGTCTGTTGCTTTTTGGCTTAGTTTGGCTTTGAATGTTGAACTTGACACACTAAAACCAACTATTTTGGTTTTATCATCTTTTTTTTTTTTTTTTTTTTTTCTTCAAATAAACCTGATCAGGAAAAAGAAAACCAGTCTCTCATCATCAAAATTACTTCTCTCCAGGAAGAGGTAAAATAAATCATGACTTTGCAAGTGTATGTTCTTGTCTAGCTAAAAGCTCACCATTAAGAAATGAAATGTTTGTCATACTTTGAAGCCTGACATGCTAATTAGGTTATCAAAATATCTTACATTTTACAAGGAAAACTTATCATGAAACTTTGTATCTTGAAGTTGCACTGTGCTTCAGACTTTCCATTTGCTGGGTAAGTAAGGATATGAGGTTGGGGAAGTATGGGGGACAGGGACAAACAGCTTTTTTCCCCCTGTTTTTCAAAGCTTTATAGACAAATTCCAAATATTTCTAGTTAACACAGCTATAAGATACTAACCCTATATTGAAACAATCTCCATCTAACACTTTTTCATATTCACTTCTGTTTCCCTCCTTTATGATCCAAAGGAGGAGCCCTGTATAGAGCTGTAACTGCAAAAAAAAAAAAAAAAAATGCAGTAGCTGGGGGCTTCACTCACAGATGAATCCATTGATACTGGCCAAGGACCTACAGGAGGCTTTTAGGGAATATATTGCTAATGGTGCTATATCTCTAGGCTCTCTTTTTTTCTGTTCAGAGGAGAGCTATTCATTCTCTACTTTCTTTTATTTATTTCATTAAAGTAAATATTTTATAAACCAGTTTTTATCAGGTGATAAAATGTTATATTTTATGAGTCTGTATTTTAGACTATTTAGGATGATATAGAGAAACAGGTTAAATCACACATAGTCATGAAAAGAAGAACCTCATGGATTCAGGAATCTATTACCTATTATGACAACATGGTAGTCATTGTTCTTTGCACATTTACCGTGCTCAAGATTAGTCTTTCCAAAAAGCTCATAAGTCCAAATAGCTATCAAACTGCATCTTTCAAAAAATAATTCTCATGCTGCAGGCCTGAAAGACTTCCTTTCGCTTTCTAGGTCTGATAGTGCTTATAAATCACATTCTGAGGTTTCCTCTTTTAACAGTGCTCTGGAGAAATGGGGGAAAGTAGCAGAAACGGTTTCAGTGGGACAAGCACGTACAATGTATGTGCAGAAATGCTGGTAGTGCTTTAGAGTAGGCAGTAGCTTGGGGGTGGAGATGTCATTTTGCCTACTTTCTTCAAGGAGAAGCTGTCAATCCATTCAGCTGTGCCTAAACACTCTGTATCTTGTTCAGAATATTAGGAATACCATGGACACTGATGGACTTCAGAAGAAGATTTTGGAGTTGTCTAAAAATGCAGCAGAGCTTCAAGTAAGCATTTCAACTCTAGGAGGAACAAAAAGACAGCCTATAGTTCACTCGGGTCTAGGGAGGGGCATTTCTACCTCTGGAAGGTAGACAGCCGTGAACCTGTCTGTATTAAAGAACTGCAGTGCAATCATAATTTGGACAGTGTGACAGCTCTGACTAAGAAAGTTGCTTGTCTGGAGGCTAAAAACTGGGCTAATATAAACAATCCACAGTTTCATTCTTTCTGCTAAGTTAAACTTCTAGGAAACCTTTTCCCCACTATTTGAGAAAATATATTAGAAAGTCGTGCTTTGGCTGATGTTGCTGAAACTATTAGCCTGGACAGACAAAAGGAAACAAAGGTGACTAAAAGCTGAGCATGCTTTCACTTTTAACTGTGTACAAGATTTGAACTTTGAAACACACCATGCGAGGTACTCAAGAATTTGTTTTTTCTAAGCAAGGAATGTTGATACCCTTTTTGATTTCCAAGAAGGACATAGGAACAGACTTGTATTATAGTGCATACTGATGACTGGAGTTATTTTTGATCTTTTCATTCTTTAGGTCCAAGCACATATCTATGAGAGCACTGTGGTGAATAAAGAGGCAAGCTTGATCCAGGTTAGTTGCTTTTACTTCATTACTGTCTTGACTGAAAATACTGACTATGGGATGATTTGTAAAAAAGCAAGGCAATAGTCTTGACTGTGGCACTTTTGTTTCTACTGTTCTCGCACTACAGAACCTGATCCTATAAATGGCTTCAAAGTAGGCGAGATCTACTTTAGGACCTGGTTATGAGTCAGCATAATTAAAGGTTTCAGGATTTTGCTTTTATTTTAAAAAAGAAAAAAACCCACAACCTATTAAAACAAAACAAATTTGCAAATTTCAGAAAAATGTACAGAAACTTCTGAAGGCTGCTTCCTTCAACAGTTGGTAAAAGAATGTGCCTGCGGAAGATCCTTCCCTTCATGTTTTTTTACTTAAATTGCTTAATTTTTGTGTCAAACTAGAAATGGTGATTCAGAGCCCAATGGAATAGCAAATTTGTCCTTTCTTGTTACTGAGGTGTAATTATCTAGGCTTTGCTGAAGATCATAATTTCTGATGTTGTCCTTAAACTAGAAAACAAAGACATAAGACTACATAAAGGTGTTGGCATTCTCTGGATTCATAAATTATGCAAATAGCCTTCTACGCTAATGGAGTTGCTATTTAGCAGAACGTGTTCTAAATCAGCTGATGAAATATTTGACTATTAGGCTGTCTGCAAAAATGAGTGCAGCTGAAGTCAAATAGTGACAAGAAAGAACCTAATGTCAGTGTTATCCAGCTGATAACTTTGTAGCTGTTTTTAATAGTTGGGTTGGGGGGGGGTGTTGTGATTTGGTTTGGTTTGGGGTTTTTTTGGTGGTTCTGGTTTTGATTTTTTTTTTTTTTTTTTTTTCCAGAAGCAGCTTAAGGGCACAAATGAATTAACTTCTGTTTTTTTAAATAGCTTTCACTTTCTCCTCCTTGAATGATTCAAAGCTTTTGTGGCCTCTGTAGTATCCTTTTATTTTAAAAGGGCTTTTTAGTATATTGACTAAATGGGAATTTTGAAAGCAGACTGCTAGATTGCATGTTCTTGTAGATAAAGGTGACTGGTTTGTATAATCTTGAAGAAACTGGTGTGGAAAACTGACTTTCCTTGTTGGCATTAGGATCTGTGGGATAAGGGTTTACCTGTAAGCTAAAAAAACCCTCTCATAGCTCTTTATGCAAAGATAGATCAGACAGGATTGATGGTGACTGAAAATTATTATGGCAACCTTTCTTTTCCAGGCCTGCAGAAGGTATATGAACATAGGAAACACTTTAAGTTTTTCCCCATTTAAAAAAAAAAACCCAAAAAAACCCCAAACAACAAAAAACCAACCCCCCCAAAAAAACCACACACACACACAAAAAAAAAAAAAAAACAAAACAAAAACCCCTCAAACCCAAAATACCCAACAACAACCTTCAGCACCATACATCAGTTGTCTCTGCCAAAGCTGGAAACCGGGTTCTGTAACCTCACTTTTCCTGCTTAGCTTTCTGTGTATTTGTCGTGGTTTAACCCCAGCCAGCAACTAAACACCACACAGCCGCTCACTCACACACCCCACCCCCACCCCCAGTGGGATGGGGGAGAGAATCGGAAGGAAAAAGGTAAAACTCATGGGTTGAGATAAGAACAGTTTAGTAGAACAGAAAGGAAGAAACTAATAATGATAATGATAACACTAATAAAATGACAACAGCAATAATGAAAGGATTGGAATGTACAAATGATGCACAGTGCAATTGCTCACCACCCGCCGACCGACACCCAGCCAGTCCCCGAGCGGCGATTCCCTGCCCCCAGTTCCTATACTAGATGGGACGTCCCATGGTATGGAATATCCCGTTGGCCACTTTGGGTCAGGTGCCCTGGCTGTGTCCTGTGCCAACTTCTTGTGCCCCTCCAGCTTTCTCGCTGGCTGGGCATGAGAAGCTGAAAAATCCTTGACATTAGTCTAAACACTACTGAGCAACAACTGAAAACATCAGTGTTATCAACATTCTTTGCATACTGAACTCAAAACATAGCACTGTACCAGCTACTAGGAAGACAGTTGACTCTATCCCAGCTGAAACCAGGACAGTATTTCATCTCTTGCAAAAACCTCAACTATTTTTAAAGATGAAGAGTAGGAAGAAGTCATACAAGGGGTGAGAGGACCAGAGCTCCTACTTGAAGTTCCTGTTTTCTCTAAGAAATGCTCTGCTTTTCTGTGCAGTGTCTTCTATTGTAATGGCATAACATGACTGAAGCCCATTGCTAGTTTGTGATGCTAAGCAAGCTACTACTTCTACTAACTCCTCAGTCTTACCATGACGGTTGATATGTTCTCTATCAGTCCTTCCGTTAGGCAGTGTTTAATCTGCAGAGCACTACACTCTATGCCTTTAATCACGAAAAGTAATGAGACTAAACTCAGAACACTGCAACTTGTTTTAAGGGTCAGTTGGGATTAAAACTCATGCCAGGCATAATATAGTCCAGGTTTTCAGCTAAAATTAGAGTGATTCTGTCTAGTTTAATCTGCTACTGCTAGTACAGAAACCAGGTAAGTAAGAAATTAAAACACAGCACCTGGAAAGAGTTTTTCTGTCTCCTCAGTTTCAGGAGTTACATAGAAAAGGTCTTCTGAGTGCTTTCTGTTAGCCAATATGCAAGGTAATTGACTATAGTCTTTTAAATTTGCAACTATTTTATACGTTACATAATTAGGTTGCTGCTCAAACCTAAATTGTACAGTTTACTGCTGTGATGTAGGATTGAGCATAATGTTATTTTGGTTACAAAGCATCATAGCCGTATTACAAATGCACTTCAATGTGCTAGTTGTCAGGTTGTGTACTTTAAAGGTTCTTTTCTCCACAATCTCTGCAGAAGGAGCAGGACATCAAAGAACTGAAGTTAACAATTGTGGAGTGTTCCTCAGTAATAGAGGTATGGGACCTGAGTTTAGTTTTTGACTATGTGAGGGGAAACCATGCATATACTATGCTTCCTCTGCCTGACAAACTAACACTCTAACCAGGTCTGATTATATGTTTTAGACTTTGCGAGCAGAAAAAAATAAGCTACTGGAGAACGTGCAACACATGCAGCAAGAGTTGATCTCGTGAGTATTGTGAACAAGTCCCGGGAAATGCAGTTCATCAAAAGTAAAAAAGGGCTGATTTTTTTTTTCTACCTCTTTCAGAAATGGGTTGAGTTTCCCATTGTGTAAATTCAACAGTAACATTCCTGAAAGGACGAATTCACTGCACTGTGAACTGGAACTTGCTCAGTCTTCTGAGGTATGAATCAAATCTTTATTGAATCTTATCCCAGTTGTCTTGCATCAGTGAAGGAAAAACAAAGCTCATTCCCTATAGGTCATTAGTAACCCTGGAACTTGAAGCCATTAGTCCTAGCACACAAGCATAGAATGTGACGGTTACAATATTGTCCCAAGTACATTGGAGAATGTCCAAGGAAAAGCAAACACTTGGAGATGTAAAAAATGAGACCTACAAAGTAAATCTGGAAGAGCTAGGGTCATGCATTTAGCTGGCAGAAGAACAGACTGATAGAAGAAAATATGAGTTTTCAAATATATAAAAGCTATTATGCTGAAGAATGTAATGGTCTGTTTTTTGTGACACAAACATTTTCAATTGCAGGAGGGGAGACTTCTTTTTCCTTGAAGTCTAATGTAGTGAAAAAGAAAATTAAGCATTAGAGTAAGCATCTTGATGAGGTTGTAGAGTCTTCATCTTATTTACTCTTTAGAAACTCTGATAAGCATCTGTCCGTAGATACCATTCCCTTGCCCCCCACCAAGTACAATGGAGACTGATCTTTAGAAGTCCTGTCCAGCTTTTTTTTTTTTTTTCTTCCCCCCCCCCGAGGTCTTTGCATAGTGACTCAGAAGAGGACAGGAGAGGCACCCTTCTGATGAGCCTGGCACAGGCTGACAGTCTTAGTACTGCAGTTGAGCCTGTTGGTTTGGAGCTGTAATGTCCCCCATGTCCTCTGCAGAACACCCGGCAGGTGGTTTGGTGACTTTTGGCAGCTACGCTTTTGATCAGACACACTTGACATAACACTGGAAGTTTTGTCTCTAATTTACTGTTCTCATAGCTTTCCAGCACTCCAATAGAGAACTACTGGAAAAAAACAATGTACATTATGGTTTTGGTTCAGATTTTTATCTGAGCTGTCCTGTGCCCACTTCCCTAAAGACATTCCATGGAGTCCAGCCTTCCTTACAGTGCTGTCTTCCCTTCAGATGAGAGCTGTGCAGCAGAGCTGATACCAAATATATGCTATTGCAGTGATTTTTTCTTGTAAAACTTCACTGTGCTGCTACCTGCTTTTGTATGTGGTACGTTTGAGCAGCAGTTGCAAAGAGTTAGCATTTGCAACAGAAAAAAAGAAAACTACTCACAGACTAAAACTACAGGCCCAGAAATGAGAGGTACACTTGGCTAGGCAGCTTCGTTTCAAAAGTAACATGTTGTCCCCTATTGCAGCTCCCCACAGATGCAGTGACTCACTGTGTTTATCTCAAATGCTGTAATGAGACACAATTCCACCAAATCATCTATAAAGCAAGTAAGGTCTCTGCTTATTCATCATTTGGTAAAGCCTCTTCTGAATAAAGATAACTAATTATTGACTTCCTCTTGCCTACTCCTGACATGAAAATTTACATTGGATCACTCGGCAGCTTGGCTGGCTTGCTTTTTTTAAATTCCCATGACATGATGGTTTTGAAAAGCTTTTACAAGCTTCAAGTTTCAGTAGCTCTGACCTTCTGGTAAATACGACGCAGGGATACTTCAGAAAAGTCTAAATGTCACTGATGCCGGTTTGTAATAAGGAGATGTCAAAATAAGCTAGCTGGCTCTTCCATCTCTTCAAAGATTACCAAGACTGAATGGATGTCCCTGGATGAAACACTGGACCGTGAAGTGCTGTTTTTACTTCAGGGACCTGAACATGTGGGAGAAAAATTTAAGACTATCATGCAAAACCTGGTCAGTGGCAGAGCTTATATGAATAAGGATGTGGTCTTCTATCAGCCTTTTAATTAGCATTTCTCAAAGCATTGATAATCAGATCATGTTTACGCCTTTTTAAAAAATAAGAATAGCTTCTTTGGGGATGGAGAGGGGGGCATAGTTGCTTTAACAATATCACTTGGCACCTACTCTAACACTGTAACTTATAACCTGGGTAATTCTGGGCAGGATTGTGTCAGACTAGCACTAGAAATGCCAGGGGTTTGGGGTTGAGGAGGGGGGCTGTTTGGTTTGTTTCGGGGTTTGTTTGTTTTGGTTTTTTGGTGGGTTTTTGGTTTGTTTTGTTGTTTGTTTTGTTTTTCAGCAAGACGAAGCCTCTGAAGCAGAGGAGCTTGTCATGACTTCTTTACGATGCATAAAAGATCCTGATGTGAACATGCAACAAGCTTGGGAAAGAAAACTTGTGGTAAGTAACTGTTTCTCTGAAGCTATTTTATGAAATAGTAGGGCTGTGCAAAAACTTAATGTATATTAATTACTTGAGATCACAGCAGTCAATTTGGAAGTCAGGGATGGCTGTATGGAGAGAAATACCTTTTGTAACTTTTTTTTTTTGAAGATGAAGGGGATGATTGCTTTTCACTTAAATGCTGTACTTTTCCTGACTTGTCTTGTGCAAGGTCTCACTTTGTTAAAACTATGCTTGAAGGAAAGGGTAGGTGAAACAAATCAATTTGAAGAGGGAAATGAGGTCAGATGACAATGCTATAGCATGTGAGCTATGAAGATTTTTCTGCCCACTGCATGTTTCTGTGTGCCTCGAGCACCCATTTTCCCCTGTGCTCTGAATCTATGTAGTGGATGGTTTCACCATCAAGAGGAGGAGGGAGGTGGCTTTATAACTGGATTTCCAAATCAAAACCTTCATAGGGTTTGCCTTCTTTTGAAAGGCAAAGTGTTCTGCTTTTTCTGGACACAATCCATAGGAAAAGTTTCTACAAAAACATATTTTATAACTTAATCTTGCATAATGTATTTTTACTATTCCTCATACCACTTGCGAGGCTTGAAAGTAAATAGTTTTGCTCAAGGTAACTGACAAAAATAAGTTTCCCATATGGTAGCAGTGGTCTGTGGACTCAGCTCAACTCCCTTGCTCTTGTTCCCTCCTTCCCTCCCATGTAACAGCACAGTTTCTGAAATTTTCATCTTGCTGGATGTAGCTTTTTCTCTAACCTTCTCCTTCTTCCTAATCTGTCATTAGGAACACTACTACATAAAACTCCACTGAATTCTATGTTAATGCTGTCTTTCAGCTCCTTAATAGAAGCAAAACCCTCAATTCATCCCGCTTGGGTAATAGCAGGTGGCACTACCATACGTGCTGCTTTAAACTGTTAGCTTTTAAGCAGAAATCTACCCTTCTTTTCTTCTAGTGCTGCTAAATGTTGTAGCTGGCCCTCTTCATCTTTCCTGGGCAGGCAGGAGCAATCATTGGAGCCATCTAGTCCTGCAGCCAGCTTTTTTAGTTTTTTCTTTTTTATGTAAATCCTGAAAGCTTCCACTTGCAGAAGGTGCAAGCATCTCAGTCTCCTCACCCTGGTGTGACTTTGGGTAGACTCTAGGAATCTGCTGCCTCATGCATTGCTGTAACTTTTTGATCTTGACTAAAAACTTCCTCATTCAAAGACGTCACAGCTGAAAAATACTTGTTAACTTACCATTCGCGCTGGGATCCTATTCCTGTTAAACATGTAAAGCTAAAAACTTTTGCTGTGGGTGTTGGAGTTGATCGTGGCAAGTGAATCCTATTCTGGTTCCTAGAGAGTGATGCATTTGGAAACTAAGTTAACAGAGGATCAAGGAAGAATAAAATTTTTAAAAAATAAAAGGTCCCATCCTTCTGGGTCCTGTGGGGATTGGAAGTGACTTCATGTCAAACGTATTGTCTTCACCTAGCTAGAACAAGCCAGATGTGTGGGAAATATGGTATATGGAACTGAACAACAGTAGATCCAAAAAAAGAAGCATTCAAAGTAGCTTCTTCCAGCCTTAGAGAAAACTTTTGTAGAAAACTTAGTTAAATCTTGGACCATGCACTATCACTTGAAGCCTAAAACTTCCCCACCATTTCCTGTGAAACATACTATGGACATGTTTTGCTGGGTTTTAGTATTTTTAAGTATGTTTTAAATTACATTATACATAAAGTAAATTTTAAGTGTGCCTGTGGTTTTGTGTGTATATACATACATTTAAGCATATACAAATAGTGACAGCAAAAACTTTTTTGCCCTTCTCCTGCTGGAAGATAAGTGGTATAGGCTTATCAGGGCACATGTGCCAGTCTTATGTGTCAAAACCATGCTATTTCTAAGAGCAAGTGCTGCCTGCCTTGGCTGAGAAACTGATCTTCAGGATGTGGGCATTTGCATATGGTCACATCCCATGTCATCCTAGTAAGCCTATCTAGCAAAACTGCTCAGGTCCCCCACCCCCCCCCCCACCCCCTTTTTTTTTTTAGCATGATACTTGATGTGCTACACTTTTTTGTTGTTGTTGTTTGAAGCCTGTGAACAACATTAGAATCTAACTTGCAAGTAGGTAACATGGCCTGTATTTGTAGGGTTGTCGTTTTCCCCTTTGAATTAATGTGAAATCCTGGAAATATGAACCTCATTCTTACCTGATCCCTGTTTGACTCTCACTAAGCATTCTTTAAAAGCTGAGGACTCTATTTTGTATGTTCAGTTGAACAAGGTCAGAGAAAGAGGACTGGATTCTTCTTTCTCAGTACTTTATACTGCAAGTCACTGTTCAGAGAAATACAGAGGATGCAATGTTACTTAACACTTCATTTTTACCCTCTTCCCCTTTTTCTTCCTACAAATCAAGGTAAAACGGAAAGCCTTTGTCACAGGGGTCATCCCTTGGACAGATTTCATCTGCTAGGCATGCATGACAATGAAGTGTGGATTTATCGGGATTTGTTGTGTTGTTTGTTTTCTCTTTTTATTTTGCTGCAATACAAACTTAAATTGGTGCCAGTGGACTTAGTTGTACTTTGAGGAAAGGGTCACAGAAGTCTAAATTATCAATTTTAGGGCTTCCTGCAAGATAGTAATTATTAAAACTTACCCTTACGAAATATGGGTTTTGTTGCTGTATCTGGGCATCTTGTGCTGGAGTTTTTGGGGGGTAAGTTGTAAAGACTCACTTGTGCACCATGTAATCTCCTGCCACTCTTACCATAAATACTTGCCAACCGTATATTTGTTTTACAAGGAAGAAAGAGGAAGAGGACTATCTGTGTACCCTAGATCTGCCCAGAAAGGCTGAGAGTGGCCTTTGACTTAGAAGTAACCTTTTGAAAAAAACAGGAGCCATTTGTCAAATTGGACTACAGAAGGCTTACATTTTCTTGTGCAAACTGTTATGCATTGCTCCGTCTTAAAAGAAAAAAAAAAAAAGTCTTAAAGTACTAATGCTCGGCAGGAGTCTAGCCTGTCTGTCCCCACATCCTGTCAGATTCAGGAGTTAGGCACAGGTTTGAAGTTTAGGTAGCTTTGTTAACCTATTAGACTGCACAAAACACTGTTTTGTACAAAACAAACATCCATTTCTCCTTTATAATACCTTCCTTATTAAAATGTATTTTTCCTCATTTCTCTCTCTCTCTCCCCTTCCCCAACCAGATACTCTGTGAGTAGATTACAAAATATTGTCAATCATCCACCTTCTTTATTGCTGATAGTGTTGGATGTAGGTGATGATACTAAATGGTGGAGCAAGGAAATTAATTCTCATCATGTGAATTGGAGCTCTGGTTTAGTCTCTGGTTCTGCTCCTCATCTAGCCACATGGCAAATCAGTTTCAAAATTCCACAGGTTCTCAAGCAAGAACTAGGAGAAAAAAGACATCTTTGGATCCAGAAACTTCATCTCTTGGAAAAATACAAAGAATCCCTAGATAAGGATTTTATTCGAATGGCAGGCGACCTGAGGAGAACCAAGACAGAGCAACTTCACCTAAGAAAAGAGCTCTCTGCCAGGTACCCCTTCAAAGCATATGTATCTGTTGTTGTTGTTGTTGGTTTTGTTGGTTGCTTAGCTGTTCGGTGGGGGTTTTTATCTTGTGGAACAAAGTTTACTGAATTCTGAAGACTTTTTTTTTCACAGAGGAAGTTATCTGCTGTTTTGGAGAGTGGATCTGGTTTTAGCATAACGCTTCCACTATGTGGGAGTTAAGGTTTGTGTGTGAAGTAACACATGATCTTGGAGATGTCTCTGAAAACACCAGGGAGACCACAGACTGAGCAGTTAAAGCAAGAGGGCACTGCTTATCTAGCAGGTGCAACCATTAAATAAACTGCTGGGTTTATGTGAAGCAGAAGACCTGTAAAATATATGCCTGCAGGTATTATTTCTTTGGTAGACAATTGCTAGCCCCAGACAATATAATGTCGCAGTTTCTCAAGGGTGTAGCTTCAGTGAGTTATCTCATTAAATATGAAAATGTAACTTTAAATTTTAGTTTATTGGCACATGGTTTCTGCTATGACTTTTGATGTTACAAATATGACAGCAAAAGACAGCAGGTGTAAACCTCTGCCTGCCCACCCTCCCTCCTCTCCTCAGACATTCAGGAAAGTAGGTAGTTAAGGGTTTTTTGCCAGAAAAACTAATCTGAATTTGTTGTCTTTGTGGAACCCAGGCTTACTCATAGCGTCAGCCTTCTGCTATCCTATGTTAAATGTAAATTTTTGCACATATGCTTTTACCTGGGTTTGGGGTGTAAGCAGCTTCCTAGGGCATTGCATCCCAAAGAGCTAATGTGGAGCAGTCATACTGCACTTTTGCCTGACTTATCTTCCACTTAACATTGTTAATGTAGACCTCCCACGTGCTCCCCCTTCACTTAGAAAAGAGCTGAAAAAAGTACTGATGGCTTGGTTTCTTACAGCTGCCTCTCTGTAACAAAATTGTTTGTGCTGGTAGCAACAAGAAAAAAAATACAAGGGTGAGTTACAGAAGAAATGGGCAAAGGGTTTCTGCAGTGGAAAAGAAGGGGTTCCTTGAAAGCCAGAACCTTTAGCACTGGTTCTGATGGTATCTGCTTGCTGTCAAGTGAAATACCCTGTTGAAATACTGGGGAATTAATCTAATGAACCTGTGTATCTGCAGTAATAGTTCCAGGGTATCTTTTCTGGAATGATTGACTCTATATCCAATAATTATTTTTTCCAAACCATGAGACAATGCATTCTTTTGACTAAATTGCAAAAGTTTGCCCCGCTAAGCTCTTGCTCTTTGAGAGTTCTCTGGATGTTCCACAAGCTTCTGCTATGGTACCCAGCTGGCTGGGGCTGGCACAGCCATTGCACTGTTCAGCTGGGGAGAAACCAGGGAAAACCTCCATCCCTTTCCAAATTCTGGAGCTGCTATAGAAAACCTTGTCTGCCTACTGAGTTGAACTGTGCTTAGCAAGAACTAAGTCCCTAGTGCTGGATCCTGGGGAGCTGCAATATGTAACAGCTGAATGTGGTTCTTGATGCGTGTCTCAACTAGTGTGTGTCATCTCCCAGGCATGCCTGCTCTAAAATATCAGGAATGGATTGTGGTTTGTGCTCTCTCACCCTGCAGGCAACGTGAGATAGAAACTGTCAAACAGTTACAAGAAGAAACTGCTGGCCAGGCAGAAGCCCTTGGTTTAGAGCTGCAAAAAGCTACAAAGCAGCTTGAGTATGCCAGCAAACAGGTAAGGGACAGTCTAGTTCCTTCTACACAGGGAACAAGAAAGCAGATGCAAAAGGTTACGTACAATGCATCGCTGCTCTTGGGAAAGGAAATCGTATGTTCGGAATGGAGCACCTCATTGCAAAAGTGGAACCAGCAGAGGAAGTAAAATTTGAGGGGGTGGTGACAACAGTTTGCTGATGAAAGAGGCAGCATTGCATATTTGCGGTGGCTTAAAAAAAAGAAAAGAGAAAAAAAACCCAAAAATAGCTTCCATACACAGTCCACCCCAACGTAAAAATGCAGAAGTTCAGAGGGAGCTTTATCACTTCCTGAGAAAGAACAGATGCAGTTTGGTTTCATTTACATGAACTGTAGAGGCTCCTTGTGTTAGCCAGGCTGCTTTATTTTTTATTTTTTTTATTCCCGTCTTTTTTCTTAAATATTGTTTTGTGCTTAGGCAGAGGATCAAGTTGAAGCCTTTCACTCTGCTTGTGAGGAAGCTGCATCCTTGAAATGCAAGTTAGAGGAAGCCATTTCTGAGCAGCAAAAACTCAAGGATGTGAATGCAGCTTTAACAAGCACTTGCCAGTTGCTTCAAGAAAAGGTTGAAGACCAGAAAAGTGAGTAACTGCCGGCAGTGTGCCACCATTCACTCTTGCACAGGCAAATCCTTTATGGTTTAGTTATGGCAAGGGGGAATAGGACTGAGCTGCAGGTCATCCAGTAAAATTCTCTGTGGAGTCTTTTTTTTTTTTTTTCTCTTTTCTTTTTTGGGCGTGGGTGAGGGGGCTTTCTTTCTATTTTCCCTTTT
Source organism: Harpia harpyja (assembly GCF_026419915.1). Lineage (NCBI taxonomy): Eukaryota > Metazoa > Chordata > Aves > Accipitriformes > Accipitridae > Harpia > Harpia harpyja. The sequence continues at coordinate 10,265,907 of NC_068945.1, read as the reverse complement.
CCTTTAAGAGATCTGCAGCCATGGCATCTGGGCTGAGAATCAGGTGGGATCCCAATGAGTGGGTGTTGGGCTGGACCAAAGCTGCAGAGCCTCCTAACAAAATCTCCAGTCCTAGGAGGAAGGGTTAGTAACTCCATGGGTGGCACTGGCACTCCTTTACCAAAGGTGCTGTTCCCACACCTGAATAGCCCACCTTATTCCTAACAAAGTCATCCCTCTTTCTTAAGCTTCCTGTACCAAATAGACCTGATTTTTATGTTCTGCATTCTGCTTGCTGCTTGTATTTGCTTTGTGTTTTTGAATAACTGCATGGTATTAGGCTGTTTTCTTTAGTAGAAAGCAATTGTGTCATTGCATCGTACGTATGCAACTTCTGCTATGGAACCATGGGGACTTCATACTACCTCTTGCTCGCTTACTAACGCCAACACCTCAAAAGCTTGGGCAATTAAAGAATGCAGTGGTTTGATTCCACCACATGTGGCTTTTTCTTTCCAAATTCTGGAGTGTGTATTGCTTATAGGAAAAAAATTTGACTGACTTAAGCCCACTAACATTTGGCATCAGGCATGCATTTCCCAGGGCAATGTGACTGATGCTCAACATACATGTGCATTGTAGTTTCACATAAAGTTGTTTACAATTTGTCTTGTAGGAAAAATTACATAGGACCCTATGTCTTGGCTCTAAGGCACAACTGTTATGCACCGATGTGGCAGAAACAGCTCCAGATTGTGCTTGACTTCTGACCAGTATTTTAGCATCGTTCACGTGTGTGTGCTCACATTGCTTTCATGCTTACTGCTTACTTCAAACTGTGGAGTGTGGGTTGGGTTTTTTGGGGTTGGGTTTTTAATTTTTTTGCAAGAGGCATAACAATGGAAATAGTGTGTCATTTTCCAGCAATGAGTAGACAAAGCTCTTCTGCAAAGTGAGCTAGAGTAAATGAAAACAGAGATCCCCAGACATGTGGAAGAGACTGGTGCCACTGTGACTCAAAAAAGGAGAATTTAAAAAAAAACAAAAAAACCCCCCGCAACTAAAGACCACCCCAAAAAACACCACCACCTTGAAAATGGCTAAGGCTTTGGCTTTAAATGACTCCAGGTAGTTTGCAGAAACCTCTTTCTGTAGATAAATAGAAATAAACCTGGTAGATGTGTAGAGAAGTTGCAAAGTGTTATGAAGAACAGGGCTTACAAACAAGGATGGGAGTGGGGGAGGACAATGTTTTATATTTGGTTCCTGCAGAAAGCCAGACAGGTCTAGTGTCCCTTCTGACTGAAGGGCTGGGCTGAGGTGTCTCCCCATCCACCTACCCACTCCATTCCCTTACTTCCTCCCACCTGTGTGGTAGGAAGTGAGAAATTAGGGAACCTGTTGGCCAAGGAAGCTACTACTCAACCTAAGTCAGCCTGGCACAGGTCCTTCTATGTTTCAGATGTCTAATCACACCTTGCCACTAATTGCTACAGCCCTCATCCAGTGAAAAAGCTGAACAAGCTGCTGAGCTGCCTTCAATTTTTGCTTAGGCACTGAAGTGGCAGTGCTAATAATCTCATACCCCACCCCCATTATTAGCTGTGGTATAAAAGTTATGATAGACTTATATCAAGGTAGAAGTCAGCAGAGGCAGGCCCTGGCATTACCTAACTTGAACAAAGAAGGTTTCTAAGCATAACATAAAGCCCATTGACTTTAAAACTTCTGTACAGGATGTCAAATTGGAAGGACAAATGCTTCTCTTCCAGCAAGTAATAATGGAGTCATCCATTTCCAGAGGGAATTGTGGCACCATAACGCTGACGATGTGGGCAAGCATTGCCTCCCCTTTATAGCAAGGGGAAACATAACTGCAGGGAAGAAAGTGCCCAGTGTTTTCTGCAGGGTGGAACTCGCAAAACAAAATGCACTTTTAAAATTCTCTTTCCTGTGAAAAACTGTTGTAAGTATAACTAGACTAAAGCAAAGTACAACGGGTTAGTGATAGGCAGTAGTCAGGTTTAAAAATGCTATAACATCCAACTGCTTGTTATCAAATTATAAGGAACCCTGTAAGACTTGTAAATGTCTCTTCATAGCAACTGCTAATGCACTGAGATGGGAACTGCTTCAAAGGCGACTCTGTGAATTGCTCTGTCAGGTATGATGCTTGCTTGGTGGGAGAAGAAAAGGTAAACTTGCACAGGAGGTGGTCTGGTGGAAGGACATCTACAGCTGAGATGAACTGCAAGTAATTTGGCAGCATCTAATTTCTTCTTTTCTAACATGTACATAACTGTGGAGGCAGTAAACTGTATGTACTGATCTGCTCATTATTATTATTTTCCCTCCTCAGCCTTCTGGAAAAAATGGGCTAGAACCTAACAGGTGTGGTGTTGGTCTTTGCTATAAACTATTGTTGGTGATCATATCAAATGGGGCTGAGGGAAGCTTTCCCTGATGCATTGGTGTAATTTGTGCCCCACAATCAGCCCTCTCTTCTGTAGACAGTCTTGAAAACAAATGTTTAAAATTTTGTAATAAAATATTTTTCAGTATCCAGATACTGGAATAGGCAGTGAAACAGTTATTACCTTTGTGCCCCTCTGTGGAAATATGTTGAAAATTATATAACTCTGGTGTGCTTTGCTTTGAATAAAAATACTTTCTTCAAGTTTGGAAGGGGGTGGAGGGGGAGACATTGTGGGAAGACTTTTTTTTTTTTTTTTCCCCTCAAACAGCTCTAGTAAGGAACGCTATAGCTCAGGGTCTGAACAGTCTGGATTTCACATAGAATAACAAGGTATTTATAAAGACAAACAGAAGATCCTAAAATGTATCCTAGGCTGTAACAGGGGCATCAGAGGAGCAGAATCAAAACTGTGGACCAGCTGCATGTGAATAAAACTTGTGTTTGTGCATAAAGGTCTGCAGAATTAAAGGCTGAAAGTAGCAAGGGGAAACAACTGTGTAGTTTTCCTGATAGCTGATAATAGTTCAATTAGGAAGATAAAATTCTATTTTGTTCATAATCAGTAGTAGTGTTCCTTCTCTTTTTTTTTACCTTTTTTTTTTCTACACCTGCCTGCCTTGAACTATTTCTCTAATGCAACAGTGCTGTGCAGAGTTAGAATCTGACTACAGTCTGCTGCCCACGTCAGCTGAGCCACTAAAAGGGAAGGTAAGTGTGCTTGCTATGACCATTGCTGAGCCTGTTTAAAATGTGACACTAGTTCTGTTTGTTCCTAATTTTTTTTCATGACCTAAAGGAATTAACTTTCCTTGTAAGAAACTTTGCAAAGTTAAACATTCAATAAAAATAATTTGTGGTACATATTTATGTATATGCATGCACATGAATACACACATACAAAAGTATATTTAAAATTTTATTGCAAAACCAGTTTCCTATTGCTTCTGAACAGTCACTGTGACAAAATACAGGCATTTGATGAATTGCATTTGGAGAAGGATGAGAGGCTGAAGATGGGGCTACATCTTCCAATTTCTTTTCCATTTTTCATCACTTAAGCAACATTAGGTTAAATGTAGCTGTGTTAAGTGTTGCTTCAGAAGTTTCCTCTAGCCATCTTCAGATGACATCTCTTCAGCACTAAAGAGCTAGTGGTGTGCATTCAGGGGCAGGGGGTGGTGGGGACAGTGCTTTGTCTCCACGCAGCCGAGCTGGAGCTGCCCTCCTGCTCCTGCTGCGGGAAATCTGACCTGTGTAGCAGGTGCTGGGCACTGGACAAACGTTGCCCTTCTCAGGCTGTCCAGTTGGCTTGGCTTGGCTGAAAGGGTTGGTTTTGGTTTGGGGGTTTTTTTTGTGGTGGTTTGTTGTTTATTTGGGTTTTGCTTTTGGGGGGGTTGGGGTATTTTTTTTGTTTTTTTCACGGGGTTTGGTTTGTTATTTGGGTGGTATTTTTGGTTCTCCTGTCCTGCTCGTCTTGCCTGGTTTTGTAGTATCTAGTTCCAGACCTAGCTTGAACCAATATGTCTGTTGCAAATATAAAGTTGAATTATTCTACCTCTTCCTGTATCTGTTCTGCCCATTAAGGGTGTCAGCTTTTCTAGACAAAAAAGCAACAGATGATGTATTTGTATAACTGTTAGTATTACATTATGCAGATGCAACTGTGCGTGTGTGGGGGAAGTTGATGGTATTAATGTATTCAGCGTGATTGAACAATAGCAGCACTTTCTATTTTTCAATTAGCAGCTCCATTGCTCTAAACGACTGTGGAGTGAAGGACCCACCTTGTGCACTGAACTTCCCGGGACACTGCCCTTGGATATTTCACGCTGGCATAGTACGCCTCTGCTAGGTAAGACCTGGTGGTGTTGGCCATTTTTCTGTCTCTCTCCTGAAATATAGGAAGAGTTGATAGAACAGTATCATCAATGGTGCTAAACGTGCTGGTAGAGTTTGGAAAATCTATTGTTGGCTTTAGGCTATTTCTGCATGTAATCCAGGAGGCTGAACCATGTTTATAATGCTTGCAATGAAAGGTCTGAAAAGGTGACTGTATCAACCTAATAGGAGTCCCCAAAAGCTTAAGGAACTATTGGTATAAAGCATACATCCAGGTATATTCCTGACAAGATGTTTGCTAGTCTGGATCAAGAGGGCTTGAGTTATGTTCTTCCTATTCACTCTGACTGGCACACACTGAGATAGCAAGTGATGTACTGCTACTTTGCTACTGACCTGAGGTCAGTTCTGGTTTAAAAACTTGAACAGGTAACATAGCTACTGAGAATCAATTAATTTTATTTGTTGATTTCTCCTGCGTTCATAAGGTGTTTGTAGCTCCCTGCAACTCTCGAGCCTTACGAGTATTAAAAACAACCACTAACAGATATGCATTGCAATGTCACAGAACTGCAGATTGCATTTGGGATTTTACAGACAAAGTGTTTCTTCCAGCAGTAAGCTCGTACAACACAGAGTCTCTTCTCACACAAACTGAAAAATGCTCAAATGTAATTCTATGCCATACTGGGGGAAATGGAAGAAGATCTTGCTTGACTGCACATGCTCCTTACAAGAGCACTGCTGCTCTGAAAGGGCTGTTTCAGTGGACGAACTCAGAGCAACTTGCTGTAATATCACGATCCAGCCACAAATAAGGCACGTATTCTCGGCTTGCACCAATTGAGTATTGATACAAAAAAGATGATCTATTTCCCAGCCCTCTACAACAAAGCTGTCCCACATGGAAGTTTCCATAACCTGACTGATGGAATAATCCCCATCCTCAGGTGCTGCAGACTCTCCATCTACAAAATATGTTAAGGCCGCATAACCTACCTTTTCATACCAAAATAGAAGCTGCTTTATTATAAATCTGTATTTGGTTGGTCTGCTGCTTGATTATTTTAAACTTAGTCAAAAACTGATGTAACTAAATCCAACTTTGCCCATGACTGCCACCCTTCACGCTTGTCTCTCTTAACAGATGCTCTGACCTTGGAAACCTCATACCCAAATAACTCTTCTGTGCACAGCTGGGATCGGCCTTGTAGACGGAGCTCTGGCAGCTGCACATTTGAAACCCGCAATCTGCAACACGTGTCCACTTCAGATGTGACATCAGTGGGGTGCAAGTAAGATGGCAGAATTACCTCTTTGGGGCAAAGGGTGGAAGAGTCCACAGGATCTAGCAGGTTCTAAGGAAAAGCTCTATCCCCAGCACATGCTGACTTCAACAGCAGAACGTCTCTTATATACTGGACACTCAGAGGTCAGCTAATGGTGCTGTGGGGTAACATTTTGCTTCTATTCACACAAGTAATATTAAAACCTTTTACTGAGACTGTTGGTATGACTGCCAGCCAGATACAGTGATGGCATTTCCATTTCATGAGGCATGAGGTAGGTATTCTTGTGTCTATTTTCAGCGTTTAACTCACAACTGACACTCCCATTTAGGAGCCAAAAGCCTATTGGCTTTGAGGAGTTACTTTTTTTTTTTTGCAGAGTTTAGAGCAGGAATTCTGAGGTCTTTGCTTGTCAAGCTGCCTCCTTAGATCTTTAAAATAGAGATTGAACTGCTTAAGATTGTGAAAGCTAGCTATTGTCAGTGAATATTTTAAAAGATAAGGATGTTCCTGAAGATGCAGAGGCAGACAGTCTGCAGCAAAAGACTCGGCAGCTCTTGAAGATTTTGCCACTGGTTTTCTGTAGAATTGTGCAATGTGGAGGAGGTTGGGAGGAGGACTGGTGGTGGTTCTTGCTGTTCGGGGGAGGGATTGATGGTTAGTGATGAATTTGTCTTTCTCTGAGACACCAGCTGTCTGACTATACAGATAGTGGTGACTTGAGTTGTTACGTGCTTAAGGAAAACGGGCAATGTAGCTCTCTGTTGTTTGGGCAATATGCAAATAAAATGTGTATTGCCAGGTGGAAAATATGCTCTGCTGCTAACTATACTGATGCAGACCTTCCTGTTTCCATTACAATGACGGACTCTTCACTTACTGAGGTGAGTGCTGTCTCTGATGCCCGAGATGTGGTTCTGAACGGGTTCAAGCATTTAGTGCCTTACTCAGGCCCAGATCCAGAAGCTATAAATTGGCACTGCTCCAAGGTGTAATACTGTAGTTATAGACCTAAATGTCTTGATGTTCACGTGCATCTGGGTCATGCTTTTAGCTGGGGAGTATTTTAAACATGGCTTCAAGGCTTGAGACAGTGCTGTTTCTGTAGTAATACTCAGTTCTGCCAGGGAAGTCTGAGTGATTTTGCTCTTTTTATCCACCTGCAAGAAGCCACAAGATGTTTTAGTTGTGAATGCTGCCTTTCTCTGCACTTTCTCCCACAGCTGCCATGTAACAGCTGAAAAACGGCATCTTTGCTGTATGAAAACTTTCCTTCAGCTGATGTGCTCAGATATACCTTCACTGCTGTATTGAATCCTGCATCTACAGCTTGAGCTGTCAGTTGGCCTTCTCATGGCGACAGCAAGATGAGCTGCAGCTCAGCACACCTAGTTGTGCTCTGTGCTCAGTGTCACAATACTTACTACTGAAATCTAGACCTCAGCCCTGCCATGCAGGGCTTCTAATTAGTTTTACAAATGCCAGTGTTGGTGGTGGTGATGGAAGAATATTGGTCAGTGGTTTCTGTGAACCTGGAAATAACCTTTGTAAGACTGGTGAGCAGGCAACCTCAGACCTAGCCTAGCACGTGTGTGGTACCTGCGAGTGCAGCAGTGGTCTGGTTGTAGTGGCAAATCAAGGCAGAAAGTGCAGTGAGGGTAAAAACTAAGAGTGGTGGGGACTGCCTGTGGTTTCAGCACACTGCTCGGTTGGGGTAAAGCAGGTGAGGAACTCAGTTTGTGCTGTTACTACTTAAGCTACCTTAAAGAGGATCATCTCAAGCGCTCTTGCTTTATCCAGTCCTATCACAGCCTTGCGAAGTTGTCTGAAATGCCTGTGCTTCATTGCTCTGGAGCTTTCTGTAACTACAGCTGGGCTCAGAAATGTCATTTTCCATTTTCGCTTCTTTTTTTATACAAAAAAAACTTTCCGTGTGAGTATTCTAGAGGGGGAAAATGAAAATGTTAAAGCTTGCCCCAGAGAAAAGGCAAATGGGCTGTGTCCAGTAACTGTTCTAAAAACTGTGACGTGCAGCAAAATTTGAATATCCTTGTTTAATAGGAAAAGTCTCCCTAGTTTTTTTTTATTATTATTATTACACTGTGGTTGCAGATATGTTTGAGCAGATCAAGCCCTTCAGCATGTAAGTAACTTAAATTATTTTGTCCAAGCATTGTCACTGTACGAGTTTAGGGGATATTTATTAAAGGAGCTCTTGTGAGAAGCAGATGAAGCTTGAGCTTTTTATACTTGTTTTCATTTATAAATGTGAAAGTTGTATCACAGTCTAAAAACCAGATGATAGGCATTCCAAATGTTATTGCTCGTTTGGGAGGAGTTATACAAGACTGTGGCCAGAATTTGTCTTATGATAGAGAATCCTTGTATTATTATGCTAATCGAAGGGATGGAGGAGGAGGAAAAAGTGGTTAGGGTTGTACTGCAGAATCTTTGACACAATCCTTTTACTAGGAAGAACCACCATTCTCTAATGCCCTGTGCAAACAGATTTTATTAGGAAATCTAGAATGCAAGGGGTTTTCTTGTTGTTTCTCTTTAAGAGTACCCTGTGCAATCCAGGGGAGCTCACAATCCTAATAGTTAGTATGGGGTTTTAAAAACTGAATTGAGGATTTTCCTTCACTGGAAACAGAAACCACTGACCATGTGATTACCTGGGGAGGGAAGGGTATGTAGAATAATGTATCACTTTAGTCAGTTCCAGGTGTTGCAAGGGGTTTTTTGTTTGTTTGGGTGGTGGGAGGTGTGTGTGTGTTTGTTTTAAAAGCCCTTTAGATTTCTTTTGTTTTCATTCCAACATGCTATTCATTTTCACCTTCTCCTTCCCCAATACTCCTGTAGACCTAATGGCCTGAACAAGGCAAACGCAATGCTGTACTTCCTTAAGCTTGATAGAGAATTCAAATAAGAATAAAAATAGCCTGGATTTGCATTAGAGGAAACATCCAGCTGGCTGGGGCAAGGCTCTGTGAGTGCAGTCGAGCTCTGATGGGTGGGTGAGCAGAGAGGAGAGGGAAGGCACTTACTGATGCTGGGAGCAGTCAGTTGCTCTCAGAAGTGACTGGGGGCCTTGGTCACCTCCTTTTCTACTTCGCTGGGTTTCCTGGGTCCTTTGAAGAGGTTTGAGGGAGTAGGGGAGATACCAGAACATAGGTGATCACTTGCTCATATGTTTTTTCTGTTGTCGCAGCCCCCTCCCCTCCCTGACTTCAATAGTGCTCTTAGACACTTGATAGTAGGGAGCTACCCAAAGCTGGCTAATTTCATACCTTCTCTGCTTGGAGACGGGTGGGTTTTTTTGGTTTGGGGTTTTTGGTTGGTGGGGTTTGTTTTTTTTTTTTTCTATTCAGCACTCCTCTTCAGCCATGGGTGGAGTTCATCACAAGTCATTACCGACTTAACCCTTTAAACCTCTGTTTCACCCTGTATTTTCACCCATAAAGAGAGACCAATCTATCAATTGAATAAGCAAGCTGGAGTTATCCAGGGTGAAATGAGGAAGAGGGATACTTTCCATTCAGTATCTCCCTTGCCATATTAAAAGACTTAAAAGGATGTTGTTTTTGTCTGTGACGTGATAAGACTCGGGTCCAGAACAGCACTTCAGTGGCTAAAGGAACATGAGCAAAACTATGTACCAGCCTTTAACTGCTTAATTCCTCTCTGCTGTTTGCATACTGTCCTGGAGGAGGCCTGAAGCCTACTGAAATGGCTAGGTAATTGTTATATATAATATTGAAAACTAGCGTCATTCAAAGACAGATACTAAAATGTACAACGCAACATGCAAGTTTTCTGCATTCTGGATCATCTGCTCAGTCGAGCTGTTAATAGTAACGCTTTTATTTACCTAAACAAGTCTGACATCTATAGCCAAGTGAAGATCTGTGTAACTCATTTGTAGGGTTTGAGGTCAAGACCTTGAAAATTGATATATCTTGATGCACAGCATTAAGATAGGACAATGGTGTGGTAACACATGCATTGGTCATTTGAAAATGCGTGTTAGAAGCAAAACATGAAGTGAGGAACCAAAATACATCTCTAAGTATGATATTCGTGAGAAGATTTCTGCAGAAACATAGTTATCACTCCTAATGATGATAACATGCTAAGCTACATACTTTATGTATGGATGGCTTTAGACTAGCAGATGAATCTGCATGCACTTAGCATCTAGTTCTTCACTGCTGAAATAATTTAGGTACAGCTGGAGGATTATTAAAACCTTGACATACAAATTTTCTACTTGCACAGCAACTGTTTCCCTGATACTAACTCTTCTCTCTTTCCGTTAAGATCGACAGTGGAGAGTCAACACTACCAGCCACTCTGATCCCATCCAGGTCAGGTTTTGTGCAAGCTTGTAAAAGCCTTTATCAAGATTGCGTAATATGGATGAGTATCTGAAAGAATTTTGTTTTGGCAGTGATCACTTAACATCACCCCAAGAAGTTCTTACATCCTCTGTGGAAAGCACTGAACCAGTGACAAGTAAGCACTTAATTTGGGGCACAGATGTATGAACTTTTTGCACTGAAATTGTTGGAAGTGGATATGCTCAAGTCTGCACACTTACTGAACAGTAAGAGCTCTGTCTTCTGTTGCCTGATATATTTGTAGGCTGCCTTGTTACAGAGGAAAAATCACCCAAGTGCTCACGTGAAAGAGAGGAAGATGTGCCAACTTCTGTAGCAATGGAGAAAAACAACGATAAGGATGCAGCTGGTCCTGTATCAGGTACAGTAACTGCTGCAGCACACTGGCACTCGCACAGTGAGGAAAGGGCTTGCTTCCAGCACATCTTTGAAGTGAGGAAGCTGACTAAGAAAAATAACTTGAGGACAACTTATGATTTTCTGTTGTTGTACATGCTTTTGCCTGCGAGTTCTCTCAACCCTCCCTGAAACTCTGAGTAGGCATAAGGCTTTACCTACTTGCAGGAAGCCAGTAGAGTACAGCACTGCAAGAAGTAAACATGGAATAGCTTAGTGAAATACTGATGCTTGCTCAGCTGGCAAAACATTGTGTGGGTACTAAACCCCAGGCAATTTTGGAAGGATAGAGAATGTTTTCATGCCTTTAAAAAGTTTAGTGACACAGCTAGGCAAAAGAACACTTTCCTCGCTTTCAAAACTGATGTTTAGTGCACAAGAAGCTGGGATGGGTCAAGAGGCGGGATGAGGATAGAGGCCTTTGTGTATGGTTCTGTCTCTTGCTATAGCCATAAATACCCAGAAGAATTATTCTTACTAGATCTGATGGTGTTTCTTCCACTTAAAAACTAAAAGCAAAACAAAACTGAAGTACACGTACACAGTGTATTTAAGCTATTTTTAAAAAAGCTGATCTGAATAACCAGCACAGAATATGCGTGCATGCTTCTTTGTAACCATTTTTTAACATTTACCTAAACATAAGGCTTTTTGTCGTCACTTCTTGTTTGGTTTTGTTTCTTTCTTTAGTACTATCTTCCTGAAATCTAATTCAGTCCCCTCACTTAAACATTCTTTCTTTCTACTAGTTTGCCTCTACTGTTAATTTTCATATGTGGTCTAGGCGCCTTTGGCAAGAAGGAAACAGATATGCAAAACAGATCAGAAAGAGTCCAAGCAGCTTTAAAGTCTGAGAATCCTGCTGCCTGTTGTACATCTCTGAATAGAAAGTGTTTCTAGTATTAGAACAGATATACACTGATGAATCTCTACTTGTGGTTTTTGCTAGTACCACACAATGTCTTGTAAAGGTGCTTGGGAGCCAGGTCAGATATGTAGGGCTGCTGCAAAAATCAGTAGGGACAAAAGGGAGTGCTAAGCAGAGGTGGTTGTTCATGTGAAGGATGAAAAGAGAAAGCACTTCAAACCTGAAGGTGGGTTTTTTTTGTTGTTTTTTTCCTGTGCCATTTCTTTGGCTTGCATCTCTCTGTGTGTGTGTGTGTCTGTGTGTATGACTACATAAACAGAACAGAAAAAAAAACAAACCTCTAGATGTTCTAAAAGGTATAAATAGCTACCAGGGTTACTGCTACACAAGAAATTAGGTGACTCTCAGACTTCCTTCAGTTTCTTAAATATTTTCCTTTTTAAATCTTCCTGGAGGTTATTTTTGCTTGCTTTAAAGCTTTTCTAAATTGCAGCACTTGAAAGTTTGTGTTGCATTTGAACTGGCATCATCAGTTCCTGAACATATCAGTTTTTCATCACCACTCATCTTCCAGGAAAAAAATTATTTTGTTGGCTCTATCAGCACTCTGCTAGTTCCATTTTTAGGCACAAAGGACAGTCCAAGCGGCAGACTATGTCTGAAGCTTATGGACACCTGAAATACCACAACTGCATGCATTTCATGACCTGGTTGTGCTCAAGCCTCTCTGTAACAGAAGAGCATCTATTTCTTGACTTCATCTGATATTCTGTAACATGAAAGAAGAGAATTACATCGCTGCTTCTGTTAAGTCTGTGCATGGGATTTTTTTTTTTACATATTCCTGTGCTTATAGAATTCCAAATAAAAAATTAATTATAAACTGTCTCTTTAAATAGCAAACAAACAAAAAAACTCCTGTGCTGCCAGCAAAATAATGAAATTCATTTATCCAAGGGAATATTACTGTAACTCTTACAACTTCTACTAGAGCAACTACAACCAGGAGTAATAGTCTCACTTGTAGACACATAACACTTCTTACTGGAATTTTTTCCAAGCCAAATATAATTATCATCACACTTCTTCCTTTATGTCTTTATAGTGTTCTTTGTGGCTGCCTCTCTTAATGCCCTCTCCTGGCATTTGCTGCAATTTCTTTTAGCCCTGTTGGTCCATGGCTAGTATGCTGGGTGTTGCAGTCTTGTTTTGGTTTTGTCATTACATTTGGTTTTTGGAATGTTTCTCCCCAGGAGCAGATCTGACCAAGAAGGAATTCTGCCCTGTAATGGAAGAACACAAAACCGCATTTCGAAATGTTTTAAAGCAAGATCTGGTAAGAGTCCTAGTGACAGGGAAACATAGAATTGGTTTGCCTGAGCAGTGACAAAGAAAAATACTGCCGGAGGGGCCAGACCCCTCCAGTGGTGTTGTGGCTGCTCCCTTGCTATAACTACTCTCTGATATGCCTTTAGGAGGTGGACCAGGAAAAGAAAAGTAATAAAGAGCAGAGTGAGGAAGCACCAGCCGTGGTTCCCAGTAGGAAAGGTAAGAGTTTTTTGCTGAACACATCTGTGTAACTCACTGGAGGACATGCCTTGGTCACCTGTGTCAAGGGCTGTGTAAAGATGTGCAGAGAGCTGTCTGCTCCACACCAATTATTATGAGGGGTTTTTGTTTTAAGGAATAGTAGCTGCAGTTAGAGATCAAAATGGATTAACAGTGGAGAGAAGGAAAACATTGTGCAAAACCTGCGTCTCTGATTTCTACAGATACTGATTTAACCAGCTCCATCTTCCTCTAGACAGGAGGTAAAATTTCTTAGACGTTGCAAAGGAGTTGGAATAATTGAAACGGTTCTGGTGTGCCTGCCCTCCCCATGTATTTGTAAAGCAGCATCCTTTGTACTAGCTAGAGTTTGGGGTAATATGATATAGATAAGCAGGGTGATGTTTCTACTGAACTGTGCTTAGATGTCTCTGCTCTTCTAATCACCTCACCTTTTGCCTTTGGAGTTCTCTAAAAGCTAGTGATGTAGTAAGTCATGTAACATCCTGAACCTACAGGCTGGGGACTTAAACCAAAAGCTATATTTAATCATTCCTGTACTGATTAAATGCCAGTTGAAGCCAACTAAACAACTAACTCTTGGGGCTTTGTACAAATGACAGTGCTGTGCTGTCTTACTGACGCTAACCCTAATGTACTCTGAGGTACACAAATTGGTTTTAGTGGCAAGAGCTTAACACTGGAAATCTTTAACAGTGGCTTCTGCTGGAGCTTAAAAGACTTTCACAGGCTGTTTGGGAGGGGCTGTGTTTTCATTTTTGCCTGAGAACTTTTTTCCTCTCTTCTCAGGGAGTTCACCTACTGCAGGTGGCATTAAAGCAGATAAAACAAAGCAAAAGGAGCTGTAAGTGTTTTGACTTTCAATGATCACCTGCAGGTATGAACTTAAAGCTGCAGTCTGTTACATGATTGCTTTTTCTCATCCTACAGTGACTCTCCTAATGAGAAAGAAGTGGAGGTAAATCTCAACTGCTTGTATCCTTAAGTTTCTCAGACAACAGGAAGATCTTGTTGATAAGCCCTGATTAATATCTTGTCCTATATAAAACAATGGTGCTGAGTAGCTTAAAGTGGATGTATTTCTATAAATTGGTTTCTTAAATCTGTCTTTCCAAGCCCAATAGAAAATTTGGAAGGGATGGGAAAAGGTGGAAATCTGTAAAACTGAACAAAAGATTTCTCACTACTGAAACATTTGTTTGTAAGCTTGAAGGAGCTTAGCTGTGACCTCCTCCCAGGCAGAATGTGCTGATTTAAGACAGTTTTGTCAAAAGACACAGATGGCACTCTGCGTGCTGCCAGGATATCACCTATTCTGGCTGCATATTATTTTCCCCATCACTACAGATGGGAAGATGGGCTTTGTGGAAGTGGGCCATGTTTGCTTTCTTTTCTGTATCTCTCCTGTAACTTTGTTCGTGGCATATAGTCCCAAATGTCATGTCAGTATCCAAATCTACTTTAAAAGCTTCTGCATCACTTGGATTATTCTGAAATCTTTTCCTTTCCCACAACAGGCTGAATTTCTGAGGTTGTCTTTAGGTTTTAAATGTGACTTGTTTACCTTGGACAAGAGAGTGAGGCTTGAAGAAAGGTCCCGAGACTTGGCTGAAGAAAATTTGAAAAAGGAGATTACAAATGCTTTAAAGATGTTAGAGGTTAGTATTGGCCAAGGCTAGTAGGGTGGATGGGATGAATGGTTGTAAAAGCGTCTGTCTTAATATGGCTTTTTTTTTTTTGATTTGTGTGTGTGTAATATGTTATAAGCAAATCTGAACAAAGTTCTTAAGTGATGCACTCGAAATATGAGAGACTTTGCATTTGAGCGGTAGCCTTCATCTGAGTGTACTGTGTGCTCAGGCAGTGGGGAAATTTTCTATTGCACACACGCTGGGCAAGAACCCCTGTCTTCAGCTGATTTTATGCTAGGTAAGCTGAAGTCTCTGCCCACTGGAGGTCTGTATCCAAGTTACACTGACCAAGGATGTTGGCTGCTTATCTTGTGACTGTGTGGGCCTGAACACAACTCCTCACTGTCATCAGTTGGGTTCACCCTCTTTTCTCTACTAATAGCTCACACTTTTTCTTATCAATATGCCTCTTAGGCTTTAGTTCCTTTGTGTGAAGAAGATAACCAAGCACAGGAGATTATTAAGAAGTTGCAGAAAAGCTTGCAGTTCCTTAGCCAGTATGCAGCCCGAGTCGCCAGTAGAGCAGAGATGTTGGGGGCTATTAATCAGGTAACTGTTTCCATGTAAATGTATTTTGTACAAAGTTAAAAGCTTCTAGATGTAAAAGGGATAGCAGTATCTGTTTGCTAGGCTGCTGATTCCAGAATTAGATTTGAGAACCTCATGTATGTAATGCAGACTGACCAGTACAGCTTAGTCCTGGCTTTCTCTTCTCAGATCACTGTTTGTATTGTTGTAAGGAATGCCAGGCACTGAGAGCAGCTACATTGCACTAGCATTGTGCAAAAACGCACAACAGAAATATGGTCCTGATTTAAAACAAAATGCAAACAAACAAAAATCAAAATAAGAATTTGCAGCAGAGGGATCTATACAGTAGAGAGCACAAGAATGCAGTGTGGTAATAGTCTTCATGCTCTAATGGTATTTCTGTGCCTTATGGAAAGGGCAGCTAATAAGCTAGATCCATGGAAATTTACAAAGACCTGCTCAAATGTTATGTGTAATTGTGTATAATGCCAAAGAACAGCATGAAAATATGACTTGGCAATACTAGCAAATGCGTGGTGGCAGCTGAGACTGTAAATCAGAGAAAGATGAGGAGGAGTTATAAGGGCTCAGAAAATGAAGACCAATTTATTTTGAGATAAGAGTAATCACTGGAGAAATGAGACCTGTGTATCTTGGGCATGTGTTGGGAGATGGGCTGTAGTGAAACTTTGAAAGGGCGGACAAAAATGAGAGGATGTTGCATCATGGTGCTACAAAATGAGAGTAGATGGCTAAGGGCGGTGGGAAATAAACTCTAAACATGATGCAGTTCCTCAAACAGCCACTTCTTTTCCTACTGCTGTTGCACTTGCTCTGTTAGGAAAGCCGTGTCAGCAAGGCTGTGGAGGTAATGATTCAACATGTAGAAAACCTGAAGCGCATGTATGCAAAAGAACATGCAGAACTTGAGGAGCTGAAACAGGTCCTGCTCCAGAATGAGAGATCTTTTAATACTCTTGGAGATAGAGGTAACTAAGAAAAGCTGCTTTGTCTTTCCTCTTTCTACAACCTGCCAGATAGACCCTTATCTAGTTGAAGCTTAACATGTTAGGTGGAGGGGTTATATGACTGTTGTATTTCCTTTCCTAAAAATAGAGGAAAAAATAGCAATTTACGAACAGTATTAGAAACAACTCTCAGAAATTGGACTTGTGTATGTAAACTGTCATGAATCTCGGGGTGGGGGGGCAACACTGAAAGTATGCAGTAACGTTCTGGCTTTTAGAAAAGTGCGTTGCATGTGGTGGTGATAATCTTATTCCTTGTGAGCAGTAAATTTGGGTGCTCACTCACACTGGAGCATTGCCAGTAGCTATTTCTAGGTAGCTGAGCTTTGACTGCTCTCTACAGATGCTTCCGCTCTTTTCTAAATACAAATTACAGACTCTGTAAGTGCAGGTACTCTGAATTTCCCCCTCTAAGCAGATGGTACAGTGGTCACGTTTTCAGATGGCACTGTGCACTTGTGGCTTTGCCAGAGAAGTATTAAATTCTTTTGAAAAATGGAGCATGTACTTTAAAAGCAGAAAGGTCAGTCTTACACACCAGGAAAATCCTCACAGGAGCCTTCTGAATCACAAGCTATTCCTTCCTGACTGTAGAAGATTGTCCTGTAATAGGACACTGCCTCAATATTAGAAGAATACATTTAATGATAGCAACAGAAATTGATGCTTGTAGAGCATGTATAATGTGTGAATATTATGAACTTATCTAATGAAATAGAAAGCTTTTTCCTGAAACCTCATTTCTGCTTTCCAAGAGTACTCTGATATGCTCTTTGCTTAAACAGACACTGCAAAAAGTCAGAGCTTTAGTTGCAAATAAAGCTCACGGCATTCCTGTAAGCCTTTCTGATGTTTGATCTCTTCACAGATGAATCTACGAATAAAAAGCTGCCAAATTCTTTTAACTTTAAGGTAATGGCCCTTGCAGCCTAACATGAAATTTCAAGTGTGTTTTTAAGCGTGTGTGTTCTGTGTTTTTCTTTGCTTTGTCATTTGCTGGTGCTCTGCTACGTGCTTGACTCGGTGGTTTTCTGTCTCAGATATCGGCTGATGTCATCAAACATGAGGATATGTTCAATCACCCCTACCCACCCCACCCCCCCAACCCAAGGGAACTGCATATAGTCCCACTTAGAAAATGACATGTTCACAGAAGCTGAAATGGCTGTGCTGTCATGCAGTGGTTAAGAAATATTGTTCACGTGTTGTTCTCTCATTGGGGTTACAGAAAAAGGATTTAGCATGGAAAGATTAAAAAAAAAAAAAAATAGGTGGGAGCAATTGACTGTAGGAATTCCTGTGAGCACCATTAGGGGAATTTAGACACATTCAGTTTTGGTATTTTGCTGGAAGCTCTGTAGCCAGCCTTACTTCAGGTGCTTGTGGGGGGGAAAGCAGTTAATGTGGAAAAATACTGCTTTAAAGAATATGATTTGATTCTTTTCTGTGTGTTACTTCAAGCTAAGTATCAACATCTATTTTTTTTATACAGTTTGTATAAAAACAGATGGTATTTTATGTGATCAGTGAGTAATCCAGTCATTCCTTGATAGAGTCAGTAATGCCTCTTATTTGTATAGCCATCATCATCCCTACGAAGAGTTAGCATTGCAACATTGCCTAGGAGTGCTGGAAGTGCAGGTATTGGGTTGCCGCTGGTAAGTAAGGGCTCCCAGATGGTGAGGTGCTTTACCTTCTCAAAACTGGCTGGGCTGAAGCATGAAAATGCCAATGCAGTAAGTGTGTCAAACTTCTTCTCTAGGCCCAACTCCATGAACCTGATGGAGATGAACGGAGTGATAAATTCAACAGGAGATCAAGCAGTTGGTAAAGTTACTTGGCCTTGTCTTTGAATAGTTAAATTTTCAACTCGAACTGTGTCTGTGTTAAGCAGCTTATGGAGCATCTTGAGGCATAATAACATTTAGGCTGCATCTTTCACGTTAATTTTACATGCTTCAATAGGTAAATGAGCCTTTGACTAAATGTTACAGCTTTTTTTTTTTTTTTAATTACCTTGACTGTTTTGCATTAGAACTAGGCAGCTGGCATTGATGGATTTGGTTTAAAAAACCCCACACCTTTAATTTCAGGCAACTAATTTTGAAACTTATTTGTCTAAGGCCTACTCAAGCGAGTATGCTGCTGTTGAATTTCTAATTTCCTCCTATATATCTGTTGGGGAAATTAAGACAAATATTTTTTTAAAATATGACAGGGGGCGACTAGGAGCAAAGCAAAATGAGAAGCGTCCTTCACTACAGCGGTTCATTAGCACGTATTCCTGGGCAGAGTATGAAGACGAACATTCTGAAACAAAGTAAGTTTAACAGCAACCTCCTTCAAGGTGTGTGTGCAGGGTTGGTTGGTTTATTTTTAATGAACTCTCAACTGCCCACTGCCTGATCAGGGCTATAAAGTCAAGCTACTGTGAGCTCTGTCAAATTGAATGCTTGACGGAAAAGCTTTGGAACTTGTTGATGTTTGCTTACAGAAATGAGCCATCAGAATCACCTGCTGAAGTACAAGAACCACCATCCAGGAAGGAAAGTGTCTCTGAAAAAGGAAAATATTTGTCAAAATGGAACCTAGAGTCAGTGTAAGTTTTCTCACATCATTGTGAAGTAAAGCAATGTTGGGGTGGTGGACATGGGAAGAGGAAGCAAAGCTGTAGCTTTGGTTTGGTTGTTAATGCCCATTTCTTAAACAAAGCAACTGGGAATGAGTGATCTCAGGTGCCAGAGACTTGCCCCCAGGGATTCATTACCCATCCTAAATGGTGAGGTAAAGAGAGGCCCCATGCTATGATCTCACCTCTTTTGGTTGCTCTGACAGCTGTTACAGCTAGGCTACCAGGTCATGCTAGCATGTACTCTTGTAAAAATGATCAAGGATTTGAGGCCTGTGCAAAACTTACTAGCAGCTTTGGTACACACTGAGGTGCAAGTAGTTATCAAGCCTAACTCCAGACTATTGCAGCTAACTTCTCTGAATATCTTAAATCAAGCGAGAGAGTGCTGTCCTAAACAAGTATCCCCTGGAAGCCCCTCCCTTACAGGAAAGGAGGTCTGCTGTCTCTGCAGAGAAACTCTTTATTCCGTATGAATATACAATGCTAAGCCTCCCCTGTGAGCATTCCTGATCAAGGGGAGACAAGACAATTATGCTAGTGTGTAAAAGTGAGAAGACAGCAAGAACAAATATGATTTTTTTTTTTTCTATTTAATAAAGGATGGAGGTACCCAATGTCATGAGAGGTCTAGGATTTGGATAACCAGTGAGGGTATGACTTCTCCCTAACCTCAAGGAAGGCACCAAAGCCCTAGAAAACAAAAGCCCTACACTTTCAGTGCTTTCTACAAGCAAGATTTCTTGATTATCTGCAAGGCAGCTTTGTGAATCCTCTTCAGAAACCATGTGTGGTACAGAGAGCATGGCTGGACTTACAAGTTGGGTCAGTCACCTAAATAGCTTAGCAAGAACTTGCTTACTGAAGTCTGCATTTTAAACCCAAAACATAAGCTAGCACTGTACACAGCTCCCATAGAGTAACAACCTTGTTGCTTTTGGTAGTGAAGGATCTGTATGTTTGCTTGTGGGGTCTGGTTTGCTTTAGGGTTTTTTGGGGTGAGGGAGGGGGGTGGGAAGATGGCTTCCAAGTTTTAAAGAAAAACTGAACCACTCTTATGACTTACTCTTCTGTGCAGATGCAATTTAATATCATCGTGGGTATCCCATTTCAAGACTTCCTTTTCCAATGCTAACAAAACTCTCTGGGTTTCCGTTTCCATCCTGGTACTGCTTGCTGCTCTTACAAGCTTCATCACTGGGCTGTCTCTTCAAAGACCAGCAGATGCAGCACCTGTAGGAACTGGGGACTCCTGGACTTCACTACAGCAACTGTTGTGGCCATATACAGGACTTCAACACAACGGACCACCCCCAGTATAACAAAGGTTCTGACTTTTGTAGTTATACTTCCAAGTTCTGGATGACAGTATGAGAAGCTGGGATAGTATATTTAAGGTTATATGTTTGGGTTTGTTTTGTTGGGTTGTGGGTGTTTTTTTGGGAGATGTTTTTTTTTGTTTGGTTGGTTTTTTTAAAGCATGACTTGAAATTGAAATTTTTTTTCTTCCTGTTCTGACAAAAGTCATCTTTACGAGTACATAAAAGTGTCTCAGTTCTGTTCATGTTTACAATAAAACAGTAATTCTGAAGACAGCTAACAATAAATATGACTAAGTGGTCTAGCCACAAGAGGATAAAGAAAATATTTTGCTTTAACAGAAATAAAATGTTTGCATTTTAGTCACTGAAGCTATTCCAGTGATTTGAATAGAAAAGGATTCAAGACTTGAAATGTAACTTTATTGAAATCTTTTGATAATAAAGTTTTAAAGGAAAGCATGCAGTATTTAAGAGTATGTTAAAACTCTTGTAGCAAGGAGTAGCTGATATACAACATCAATAAACAGGAAGTTAGTTGTTTCTACTTTATCAATTGCTTCTTTGCTGGCAAAGTCCTTAAGCATATGGTAGAGTGTGGAGTGAAATTCAGAATCTTCTTCTAGCTCTTCTGAAAAAGCTTCACTGGTTTCAGTGATCTTGAGCTTTTGTGCTTTCTGACCATTAAACATATAAAGAGACCAGTCTTTGACAGAATCTGCTTTAAGATGCTCACTTACCTGTTGCAGAAAAAAATGTGCTGTAAGATGAAGCCCATGACGGACAGAGTGTAAGTTCTAGTATGAAATTCTAAATTCTAGTATACTCATGAGTCTAATACAGAAACAAAACTAAGGCCCTGCTTTGAACCCTTAAAATAATATTAGTTCTCCGTGCCTAAGAGACTATGTACCAGGTACTGTATCAACACCAAAATCTTCCATCTAGTTTGCCTCTGTAAAATGCAAGGTTTGGCGACTCCTGTGGAAAGAGCAGCTAGGTGCAATAGGCATCATTTGTTTTAGTTCTTGCTCCTGGGATTAAGTATTAGGCTAAATATTTGTATGTAGCATGCATTTAACTCAAGAGAATGGGAGAGCTGCTCGAGATTTCAACAGTATGGTATGTTCTGTATCTACAACCACAACTGGGAGTATTTTTCTGTCTGTCTGGGAGAAGTTTTAACCACATGTGTTTTAGTTCACAGATGGAAACAAATCAATGCTTAAGTTGCTTATTCCCTCCTTTACAGTATGGAACAAATGAAACCCACTATGGATAAGAAGAAATTTCCAGATATTAAATATAAAACTGGCAGATCAGATTGCTATTCGGAGGAACCCTACAGTAGGACACTTCATGAAAATCAGCATCCAGCTATATCATCCCAGCTTTGGCTAAAGCCTCAAGAGCTGACCTATCAGTTATATAGCCTAGCACATTAGCAAGTGTCTTTGAGATGTGTGTCCTATTAGAGCTCTCACAAATGCATGAGCTGTGAAGCAGTGGAGAAGCAGGCTCTGAAGTTTTACTGACACACACTGAAAGCTGCTGTGTAGGCAGGGGTTGAAGACAATGTTTGAGATGAATGTGACTTATACAAGTTAATTGTTTCTGTCCCTTTAACTGTGATAGAGTTGTATGCTGGTTTTCTCAAGTTTAGTCTAAATCCACAGACCTTGAACACTACTTGCTCTTGACCTGCTTCTAGATTCCACTTGCTCCAGGCAAAAGCAAAAGCAGATGCAACCAGTGCCATCTGTTGATAGGCCCTAACTTCTGCTAGGGGAGCCTGTAATGCAAAAGTACAAGTTAGAAAAAAATATATATCATTCAGTCTAATGCCCTGTGTTATACAAATGTAAGAAAAAGCTTGCTTTAACTGGAATCCCCTGGCTAAGCTGGCAGAACACTTGCATGCTTGCCCTTTGAGTCTGCACAACAGGTCTTCATACAAGATGTTACCTAAGCGAAAAATAGGTGGAAAAAAAAAAAACAGGAAAACCATTCACTCTTGTACTTACCTTCTTGTTCACAGAGACATACTTGTGAGAATATGCTCCTGGGAAAATATTCACACCAGCTTTTTTCAAAACTGCTCTTAGGTCAACTGGACTTAGCCATTTTCCTGTGACATAGGAAAGGACATCCTTCTCTTCCACCACTACTGAAGACAACATACACTGATTACCCTGTTGTACAAACCAGTGAAAGCAACTTACTGGTCATGAAAGCTATTTTCTGCTTCAGGTGTTAAGTATTAGTATCTTTGCTATTCTGGACATTGCATACATTATCTACCACTCTGGGCTGTAAACTTTCATTCACATATCTTGAAGAAAGCCACATTTCAGAAATGACACCTGGTCTACTGGCCCATGCTTATACTGACTCTTTGAAAATCATGTCCGTTACTGAACTGATTTATACAGCAATGAGCATATGGATGACCATGCGTAACAAACCTTTAGAAGGAACAAGCAGCACTAGTAGTTAGTAGGTTGCTTGAAATGCTTTTATTTCTCTTGGTATAGGTGGGAGGAGAGAGGAACAATTCTTAAGTCTCTAGCTGGTGAAACAGTCTTGAATTCAGCAAGGTAGTAGTATCAATATCAAAGCACTTACTGGAACTTTGCAGAACAATCACACAGATGCTTTCTTCTGACCAGTTCACAGAAAATAACTGAAATTAAATCACCAGTACTGTTCCTTACAGGGCTTGGAAAGGAAGAGATCCTCCCTCATTTTCACCAGTACAAAGTGAAATTCAAATTGCTCTTGTGGAAGCACCCCAAGTTCTTAATAAGGGACACTGTAATAATTCTGTATTTTTTAAAAACATCTGACAAAGTTTTATAAAAAAAATTACTTACAGTACCTTAATTTGTATCTGAATTGTTGCAAAGACTGTAGTAACTATAAGTAGTGCTTCATCCATGCCTGTAGGTTGCAATTCCCATGCCTGATATGGCATGTTGAGATGAGCATCCTGGAGAAGTGCTATTGTATAAAAGGCACGCATCTCAAAGGTGATACTCTTGGCTTGTCTTTCATACGTTATGTTGCTGATGCCATCAGTTCTCCACTGTTGGCCTTTACAAAAGGGATGCAAAAATACAAAGATGTATATGTGAAGCTTCTGCTTGTGATTGATACATGCTGGGGAAGAATTAGTTAGCAAAGGCATCCTAGATTAACAAATATTCACAGTTAAGATAAAATATCAGGCACAAAATAAAGATAATTCATTTAAGACCAAAACTTCCCAATTTTAATTGTCTTTAAGTACAAGATTGGGCTAATTTTGACAGGAAAGCTTCTCCTTAATCTCAAAAGAAACACAAATACTAATGTCACTGTCATTTCTCACTTGCTATATAGCAGTCCACAAGCTCATTGTCAAGAGTAACTTCAACTATCAAACTGTTTACATTAATTAAAGAGAGTAGAACCTATTAAAAGTCAGAGGTTTGTTGTATTTATCTAATAACTAGAATATTACATTTGGTTTTTAACATTTAATTTTTACATTTTGACTTAATACTAATTAATACATGTAGTTAGGAGCTAATTTGGCTCAAAGTGGACTTTTTATATAGCTTCACCCTAGCAAAACTTGATTTGTAATGTACAGTTGTACTACTGCCCATTAAATGGTGTGTATTTTTTCCATTCATATTAAAAAGCCTCAACAAGCAGTCCATTATTAGATATGATGCAGAAGCAAAATAGAACCAAAAAACCCCAACCCCAAATGAATGAAGCCCCCAAATTATTTCTGGGCTGTGAATTGGCTGTTATCTTTACAGCTGGATTCTGGAAACAGTCAAACTCAGATATTAATTCCATTATTCAAACTTAAAATAAATTTATGTCTTAAGTTTGTACCTGCAGGATCCCATCGGGCTATCATAGGATCCTCAAAATACATCACATTGTCAGAAAGCCTAAGGGTTATCTGTATTGGTGGATGTGTGGCATCTTCAGCCTCTTCTGGGGGATAGGAGTATGCCTGCAATCCAACATCGAGTACCTTTGGCAAGATGGAAAAAGGACAGATAACATTTTTATGAGTAAAGGCAGTAGTCTACTTTTTTTATCTTCAAGTCCACCTAATCACCTGCAGAGTTTTCTAACACACCACTTCACTTACTTACTTACTTAAAATTTATTAGTATTAACGGTTTGCTAATATTGCACATTTCCAACTACACGGTTGAAGACCATATAGAAGGGTGACTACCAACAGGCCTTTGAACCCTTCATGTGCTGCCAATGGCAGTGCCACACAGTAGGCACAGTCATTTTTTAACAGATCCACAGTCTCCAAAAAAACCCCAAGAGCAGCTGAGAGGCAAAAGTAGATATAATTCCACTTTGCCGACACAGTGTCAAAGGGAACGAAAGATGTCACACATGACTGGTAATCCAGGTCTGTGTGCTCGGCTGGGAACGAAGATCCCATGCCTCTGAATCTGCCCCCAGTCCTGCTTGCTTAGTTTGTATGGGAATTTCACTTACTAAAGGTTTTCAGCTTCACAGTAAAAACTGTGATGTAGGTTAGCAATACATCGGGATCCACAAGTGGAAAAAATAGAACACTTTGGCTATAGTCTTCAAATATCTTGCAGAGCCTGGAACTGAATTGGCAGTAATTTTGTTACCATCCTTCCTTAAGTGTACCTTTCACATATGAAAAACTAAGAACTCTCTTTGCTTTTACTTTGGCCAAGAGCATTTTCCAGCACAATGATCTGTGCTAGCCATGCTAATGAGCACTGACTGAGCACACACCTCTTTAAGTGCAGGCTGATCTGTACCCTCCAGCTGCTCTGAAAATTGGCCAAGTGTAATTGAAAAATTATTTGAAAACTTGGTCCTTTAGTTTGCTGCTCAAGAAATCAGGCACACTGCATACACACAGTGGTGACACACCTCAGGAACAGCTCTTCAAGGATGACGGGGAAGAAAACTGCACACAGTGTAATCTCTTTCCGCACTTACCTCCACCATACTCCAGTCTTTGATTTGTTTGACCTGAGGTGGAAGCTGCAGTGCATCGATATGGTACACACCACCTACCGGTACAAACTGTTGCAAATCAACAATGTTTTCATCAGTTATTGCTTCTTCTTTTTCATTCATCTCTTCCTGTGTCAGCGGATGCTGAACTAAAAAATAACCAAACAACATGAGTTAACTTGGTGCTTAAACTAAGACACTGAAATTTCCCACTTCCATTATTTTTCTCTTTTGCACGAAAAGCCCATGTGCTTGAAGTGGTTTACACTCTGCAGCATTTCAGCACCATCTACTGGTGTTCCCCAAATCTTTTGACAATTCATTAAAATGTGGGGAAAGACAGACAGCTGGACAATGAAAAACACTTCTTGTTTTGGTACTGAGCTTTTTAACAGATTAATCTCTACTCTAACTTTGTAGTCAATTCAAAATGCTTTATACAGGAATAAGGTTTTACTGACAAAATGGGTCACATCATTAATCACAGAAGAATTTCACAAGTATTCAATACAGTAGATTCAGGACAGGTTTAGTAAGATTGTATTGGTATGAAAAGAAGTCAGGCAAATAAAAAGATATAAGGCACCTACAGGTCATGGGCTGAAGGTGAAAGACAGATGATATTTATGAAGAGCAAGAAGAAGGATTTAACATGAAACAAAATTTTCAGGTAACAAAGATGATTCATTTTTTTCTATGCATAATGTATGTATTAATTTAAGTTTTAATTAATTGGAAAATGTTATTAGAAGGCAACAATGCCATGGACAAAAATGTCTAGAAATATTTTCTTTAAAAAGACCAAACAAGCCCACACAAAACATTGTACCGGATGTTACAGAAGGAGGATGGAAGTTACTGTTGACAGGGATCAAGAAAAAGTGTTCAATACTGTAAAAACAGTTACTGTAAGTGCTATGAAATTTGCTTTTAGAGAGTGAGATAATCTCAAAAAATGACAAATATCTGTATAAACTGTCTTCAAGCTTTTTAAAAAACAAATGAAAAGGATGCTGGATGCTAATTTTATAATGTCAAGATTTTGTTGCATTATGCAGAGGTTTTATTGTACTGTATTCACATGAGAACATAAGGTCCTTTTGCAGTTATTCCGAGCAAAAAATTTACAGGAAGTAAAAACCATTTTACTACCAGCCACAGTGGTAGCTTGCCCTTTAACTGGCTTTTTAAAATAATAATACAAAAATATTGAAGTGTCTTCTAACCAAAATTATTCATCCTCCCAAGCTAAATTCACTTCTTAACACTGGTACAATGATGTTAAATCCAGAGAACTGCAGTAGTTCTCACTCTTCTCCTTGCTGCGTTCCTGTTTTTTTCCTCTTGTATACCCAGCTGCCTGTTTTCACTGAATTTGTGGTAACCGAGTATCCTTTCAAACTCTATTCTGAAAAGTGGTTGAATGGGTTTGCCAAACATTAGCATGCCAGCAAAAGCATAGTTTCATAAGCCTTCTCTCCTTATTAAAGGAGATAAACAAGCTTGAAGACATTCAGGTATAACTAGTACACTTCTGGGCACACACATTTCACCTAATACTACAGTAGGGATTTTCAAAGCCTTACCAAAGTAAAATAGCAAATTCCTCCAACTGAAGCCCAAGTCCTTTATATTCTCTTGAAAACCACCTTGTTTGGGTGGTCTTTAGGGTCTAGTCTCAAAACTGATGCTTGGACTGTGCTCAGCAGAAAGTGTTGTGGGCTGGAGTTTGGTTTTGGGTTTTTTTTGGTTTGAGTTTTTTGGGTTTTTTTGTTTTTTGTGGGGTTTTTTTTATTTATTTATTTTTTTTTTACAACAAGGAAAAGGCTGTATAGTTCAACTAAACTATGCTGAATAGTTTGCAGTTGTTTTATTTAAGACAGTACTACAAGAAAACTCACTCTCATTAAACCAAAGGACACTGAAGAAGTTTGTAACTTAACTTATGTAGGACAGAGTTTTACTTCCTAGAATTAGGCCCTCTTTTAGCAAAGTGTATCAGCACATATCTCGCTTTAAGCACACATTTAAGTAATACTCAGTAATACCTACACTACCTGAGTGCCTACCATTACATGCAGTTGAATCATTTTTTTTCTGAGGAAGTCAATCTCACCAGGCAGCCTGGCAGAGTCACAAAGATTGTGTGTCTCACCCACAAACATACATAAACATATGCATAATAATACACAAATATACATAAACAGAAATAATAAATAAATTAAGTGTGGGGACAAAATCCATTTTCCTATCTGTCCTATTTTCTCCCTGCATTTAACAATCATTAATAGAAATGTCAATAAAACTCAAGTGTTATCAAAACATCAATATATTTATAAACTTTGTTCCATGCACACAGATCTATATCACAATGTTTCCATATATAAAACAAAATATTTAAAATAAGTACTTTTGTAATGCTGCACATAAAACCTAACCAAATACCTTGTGACGATATGTCCAAGATTTCTGATTTCTTCTCAATTTCCTCCTCTGTCTCATTTATATCAGCTATGCTATTGCTGTTTTCTTTGAATGAGACAGCACTCTATATAAAAAGCAAAAGACATTTTTTCATTAGTCAAAGACAGACACAATAAAGAAGAGGGTATCGCCTCCTTCACAGAGGCCCAAGGAGAAAAGTACAGTCCCACTCCTCCAGCAAAATTTGCACCAATCTTGTTACAGATATATAGAGATAAACATAAAATAGTTACTTCATTTCCACAGCAAATCCCATCTCGAGCTCCCCAAGTACCATACAAGCACTTAACCTTTTTAGCAGTGTGTGCACTCAATAATTATGTTTATGCTGACTTTACAGCTAGAAGACTGACACAAAGAAAACTAAAGCCAATGTTGAATCCAAAGCCATGCTGAAACTCTGCCAGAACCCCCACCTGCAGTCTTAGCCTGTGCCTTGCCCATTATATTTATTCACTTTCTCACACTGTTTTCTATTTTCAAAACATTAGCCTAGATTTCCAGCCAAATTTCCAACCCAGATACAAATTCATCCCTGTCATAGCAGACTCCTCTGGAAGCACAGCAGTAGACAAATGGCAGATCAGTGTATGAGCCATCCATTAGGAGGCACAGGCACCTCCTGTGCCCTGTGCTGTGCCTGCCAGTGCATGGGAAGAAGTGCACATCTCCTGAAACAGGACAGAAAGTGAGCGGAAAGAGGTGTTTAAGCACATAAACGTGGCGGAACTCAAGGCAGAGCCAGACAGGAGGAGGGACTACAGTCCCTGAGAGAAATTGAGTCTTCAGAGGGAACAGGAAAATTCACAAAACTGGACTGAGAGGAAGAGAGTAAGACCTGGAAAAGAAAAAGTGAAGGAATGAAATGAGGAGCTTGAAGAAAGTCTAAAAAATATAGGTGAAAACTGCCAAAAGACAAGATTTGTCACGCAAAAAAAGAAAAAAGGAACCAAGAAAAATGGCATTTCAGGCACTGACTCACTACAAGGCATCAGGGACTGAAAAGGAAAAAGGCCAAGATTGTTGCTCCAAACATATTAAGAAGGCATAAAACACGATGGTTTACAGTTATTTGTGCAGAAATTTTAGATAAGAGAACCCAAGTCATTTATCTGCAGGTCACAGATGATACCGAAAGTGAAAAACCCAAACCCAGTAAGAAGAATACAAAACCAACCAACCATCACAACCCCCAAAGCCAACATACTCCATCGAGAAGTGTTGATGAAGGGAATCCAGCAAACAGACGCAGTATTGGGAAAGCCATCTAGTGGCAAAGGCTTCAGCACACAGACACGGAGCAACGACGTAACTGCACGACCAAGACATGCTGAACTGAATCCTATTCTGCATGCTGAAAATTCTCCTAATATTGGATTCCTACAGTGATTTTATGGGGCTGTCAGTTTCTCAGAAGCAGAATATATGTCACAGATTTATGGAAATATCTTACAACAATGGCACCTAACATTCCTCACGGCTTGATCCTACTCTTAAACTGTCAACCGAATGCCAACTCACACATGCCAACTGCCCAGCAACTACCACATCCTGTCCAAATGTCCCTTTCAACCTTCTGTACAATGATCTTTGGTCATCCATCTTTCCAATCCCTTGAGAAGATCTGTGACACAGTATTAACACAAGTTGCCTTTTTCTATAAAACGTTTAGGAACCTGGCTCTCAGACACAGGACACATTAAGAAGCTCTTACACTGTGACTAGGCCTCGAGTAACGGCAGCATTGTAGAACACCCTTTTGTGAGATTTTTTTAACTACCTTTCTCCCATCAGAACACATTTCTTCTTCAGTGAGCATGCTGGGCTCTTCTCTGGCTTTCTTTTCCTCTTCTTCTGGTTCTTCTACATTGTCTTTTGAATGCTGAGTTAACTCTTTGCTACCTAAGACTTCCAATCTCGGCACACTCTGACACTGCAGCCAAAGTGGAGATACATGGTCGTAATAAGTATGCAATATACGAACAGCAACACTGCTCATAGCCAGTGACTTTGGAAGATCAAACCCATGCTGTGCATCACAAAACACGTGATTTTTTAACCTGTAAATAACAGTTAAAAAAAAAAAAACAACATTCCCTAGTAAGATTGGCAGCGCACACTTTTATGTTTCTTCATAAGTATTCAAATTGATGTTCTACACTAAAAGTCACCTAAATTCTCTTTTGTCGCATGGCACAGTCTAAGAAATAGAGTGGGATGTCACGACACCCTTCCTGTCTTGTACTGACAGCTGTCTGTAAGCCCCTCCAGAAAAGCTGTAACTGCATTAAGGAGATCAGGAGCTGCAAAAATAACGGTCCTGATAGGATGACAGTGAGGCAGAATCAGACAGCAGCTCTTTTACATAGTATTTTCCTGGTAAAACTGACTAATTTAATGAGCAAATCCTACACAAGTGAAGTCACCAGCTGTCTGTGTTACATCAGTCTCAGCATCTTCCACATAAAACCCGAAGAGATACACAGATACAAAAGTAATTTTGATAATCAACAGTATTACACAGCCACCAATCCTTGTGACAGTGTAGGAAACAGGCTAAGAGCAGGCACAGAAGGCCAACTTGCATCAAATCAATTATCTAACCTGTGAACTTGGATTCTTTCATCAGACATGGAAGTTCGTTGCTCATTACAATTCCTGCCTAACCAAAGCCAGAACAATTCAAATAACACCTATTTTCAGATAAGATCAGCTGGTCACAAGTTCTAAAAATCTTCTAGTAAAGCAACACTTATTTTTTAATTCTTCGCTGAAAATTTTAAGTGCATCTCTAAGCTGACCAAAAGGCTTTAACACTAACCCAGACAGGCTCTTCCTGCAGGTCAGTCTGACATTGCTCAGCACCTAGCCTTCTAGTTATCTTAGCAAAGGCTACAGCAACAGGTCCTTAGTCAAGGCAAAGTCCTTTTACCAATTTATTCCTCGTATTTGCAGAGTGGGAGTAGGAAGTCTGCTCAAAAATCTTGTTTTGAAAAAATATATCAGTTAAACGGTAATCTAATAAAAAAAAAAAATCTTAGATTCAGAACCCACTATGGAGGTTATTTGCATCCCAGGCTCTAGAATCTTTTCTCTAACAGAGAACTGAGCACAAAGCATTATGCACCACTTTGCAAGCAACTGTTAACAGCTTAGAAACTATTTAATGCATCAGCAAGAAACACTACTTCCAGAGGAATTTCAATTCTCTGCATGAGTTTTATTGTTTTCCTTTAAAAATTGTTCTGGCAGTAATAGGGTTCTACTGTAGCATTTTAAGAAACAAATTTTATATATATTTATATGTACATACATATATAAAACACTCCTGTTTCTTTAATAAAACTCTGATGTAACCAGTACCTTCCTTAGCAACAGGTTGGTATGAAATCCATCAGCTGGGAGTCTGTAGAATGAATGCTATTCAACATGAAAAAGATTATGAGAAACTGGTTTGTGGTGTTTACTCAACTTGGGTAGAAAAGGGCAGGCCTCATTTCAGATTAAGAATTTCAGTATGCTGTACCTTACTTTCTTCTTCAGATTGGCCCAAATGCAGAAAGTAACATTTTTGTCCTTTATGACTGCCTGCATATTTCCCATTTCAGAATCTTCATACATATTAGCTGTCTACAAATAAAAAAGCTGATTGAATCATGTTTTCTTCTTATTTATATCACTTTGGTTTACTTACACTTACACTTGAATAAATAATTGAAAGACACATAGGAATAAAAATACACCAGACCAAGCTCAGGTATCATGTATTTATGTACTAGAACATGAGAGTTATAAACTCCAATCTGTTAAAATTTGAACTATGTTCTTTTGCTTCCTCTGACTTCATCAATTCTGTCAAATATGGGACCTTGCATTATCGCCTTCAATGGTACTGTCTATATCTCCCTTAATCTTTTGCCCTCAAAAATACTTCTCAGGACAAGTTTTTTTAAAAAAAAAAAAAAAAAAAGACTTACTGAGCAATAAAGCACTCCTGTCCCACAGTCACTGCACAGATTATTTTATAATTTTGTCAATATAAAACTTGTGAAATGATAATTACATTAGGAGTTTAATTCTAAACTCAGTAAAGACAATCAAGAACTTAACATTTCTTAATTTGCAGAGCATTTTGACTGTGAACATACAACCGGTTCACTATTTCTTTTACTCCGTTTCCTTTTTTGCTTCCTCTAGCAATACTTTTGCTAAACATACTTATATATATGATTAACATACTTAAAATCAGAAGCAAGATCACTATCTATACATGCAACCCAGAAAACTGATTCCCAAGTACATTTTCATTTTCTTGTTTAAATACTCTTTACTCTTCCCAAGATCCTAGTTTAAAAAATATTTTAGTCATATGCACTTGTATTAATGTGTACAAGCTAACCTTATGATCTGCTTTTCACATCTGCAATTTTTTGTAAAGTCAACTAGCTTTAATTTAAATCACTGAGACAAAATAGGAAACAAATTTCATACAGCGCCCCTTGTTTTCAACATCTCCAAACCTCACAAAATTTCACAGTAATTTAATCTTAAATGTCTTAATGATGGGAATTTCCACTGTAAAGCTTAGATTTTCAGGGGTTTTGAAGAATTACAAGTCTGGTATCTGCTATACACATGATTTGGAAACTCAAATGCTAAATCTGGAAACTCAAATACTAATCTCTGTGACAATTTAAGAACAAACAAAACCAGCCATCACAAGACACTTGTAGCTAACCTTATGTGCATTGCGCATGTTACAGTTTCAAAGTAGTAAATGTTACTTACTTTAAGCAGGTGTTCTGTTGCTCCATTGTACTTCTGATGAAGCAGATTCTGCAATTCCAGAATAGACTCCTGGTACTGGACTGTTTCTTTTTCTGTTATCTCACTTGGTGGTGTGTCCAATAAAAGAAACTGCAACTTCTCAATTAACTAAAAGACATTATATATGGGAAAAGTATCTTTGTTTTGATACCACCCTTAAATACTGTGTGTTCTGTCATAAAAAGAGGCAAACTGGCTTCCTTTGTACCCAAACACGTCTTGGTCACAGATATAATCTTTTTCTATACTATCTCTAGAAATTGTGCTAAGCCACCGATAGACAGTCAGCCATGCAAAGTGCTGGAAATCCCAGGGTCAATTCTGCCTTCCTTCATTCCTCTAGTCCAATTCCTTCATTCCTTAACCTGTGGGCTGTGAAATGTTAGCGTGTGAAACGGATCATTTATTGAACCGGATTGGTCATATGAAGAAACCTTTCGGTCAAAAATCAGTTTTAATGAAAAACTTACAGCTTTATTTTGAAACCATTATTTTCTATAGTAATAATCTCAACTATGAAATCTTAAAAATAATTAAAAAAAAAAACAATAGAAAGACATACAGCAATTATGTTTTAATCTTCAGAACAATCCTTAGCATGAAGTTTGGAACTCCGTTGTAACATTGTTTTCTTCCACTACATGCTAGTATCTTAACATCTAAATGCTTTTATAGAACTAAAAAATTCCTAGCTGGCCAAAGTGACCTGCAGCACTGAGACGAACGGAGGATCAGACTGTGTTTTATGCCTCCCTTCTAGACTTGCCAGGTTCTTCTTCCTCCTAGCCTGTGGAATTGCTGTGCAACTGCTCACTAAAGGTGTGGCAAAGCAGCAGCAGAATTGTGACTACTACAGTCTTTTTTATATTGCACCTTTAACGTGGTCTACCTCGACAGTGAGGTGGTGGTCCCTGTCAAGCTCTGAACTGCTGATCTACATGATCTCACAGTCCAGAGGGTTTAACAGTTTATGCTAAAAACATGTAGAACAGGAAAGAAATGCTCAAGTGTTTTAGACCAAGAGAAGACAGACAATCTTTTTGACATCAACTTGCATTTCCAGTGGGGGCAAAACAAAAATGCCTATCTTCTAGTATCACATAATACTCTATTTAGCCTACAGTGCAAGGTAGTATACTTTTACAGGACCTGAAGTAGCTGTAACTGCTTCAGTGTTGGATAGGAAATGTATAGCAGGGAGGAGGAAGCGTGTTTGTGGGAAAGACATAACAGCAGGGAGAAGAGTGGTGAGAACGAATGGAAGTGGGCAATTGCCAGGCTTTTTGCTTGGGTTGCAGTGTAGAAGAGAAAGGGAGGAGCTATCTGTTGAAATTCTTGGAAAGGATTAGCACATTCCCTGCTGGCTCAGAAAAAGGCAGTATGTGGAAGGTGAAAATTGCTGCACCCAGCAAGCATTGCAAGAGAGGAAACCTGACACTCAGAACCAAACCAGCCCAATGAAATTTGTATTACACATGCGACTTTCACCCCCAATTTCTGGAAGACCCCATTTAACTTTCTGAAAAACACTGTAAGTTAGCATAAATGAAAATAAAATCCTAAATTTACAGAGCAGCCACAAATTGCTTAAAATTGCTTCACAAGCCATCAATGGTTGGTGGATTGCATTTTGGGAACTCCTGCTCTTAACATAACACTTCACTGGCTCTAAGTGTTACCCAATAAGGCTGCTGTCCACTGAAGCACCTATACATGACATGAGCTTATATGTTCAGGCTCAAGACTGTTTAAAAGGTACATAGCAGGTAAGATGGATGTTGGAATAATAGAGCTCAGCGTAGAAGCATTACATACAAATCCCTTAAATGCACTGCATATTTAAAGTCAACAGTCATCTTCTTTAGTGTTAACAATAAATCTGTAATTAAAACAATGTAAAAACTGAAGAAAAACTTCTGGGTTTGGAAGGTTATAGTCAATTTCAGTCATGTGGCTGAAAAAAAAAAAGGAAGGGGGAGGGGGCTGTTAAGGATATGTTCTGTTAAGCTTAAACTGAAAAATACCATTTTAACACTTACATTTAGCACCTGTTCCCCCTTCTCCATCACAAGTTGAACGTCCTCATTTTGATCGTCACGCCATAAGCTCATGAAAGTATTTATTTCCTGCAGTACAGTTGGGTCAGGACTTCCATCACAACTGAGGTAATGCTCCCACTACAGAAAATGTTCAAAGAAAAGTAGATACAGCATGTGGTGCAAATGACTATCATTATTACAAGAAAAAAGGAGGATTCTGAAAGACAAATATATTATAGTGATACATTCATACCTGCATCTAAACAGGACTGTAACACCACCTGGCTTATCATTATGTCAGAAAAAAATGGTTTACTTTGATATTATTGTGCTAAGATACTTCTGCCCACCTAACATTTGCTGTTCATACTTACTCACTTATCAGTGGTTTCTGTTCTGCTAGGCAGAGCTTGCATGTCTACAAAAGCAATGAATTCAGTACCTGCCACAAATGAAGGGCTGAAAGAATAAATGACTGAGAACATAAATGAGGAAGTGGTGCAGGTGGAAGAGGCAGATGGTTCTCAAACCAGATACTGCCAACAAAACTGAAAATTCCTATGCTGGCAATAAAGCTGCTTAAGAGCTTTCTACTCCAACATGTTTATTCCTCCTTTCTCTGCCTCTGCTGCTACAGAAACTTCTGGTAGGAATATGAAACCCTAGATCTTTTTTTTTTTTTTTTTTAAATAATTTTATATTCAAATCAATTACCAGTCATTTGGGGGGGGGGGGGCGAATCAGTGACAGGCTAAACCCACTTAACTCTACACGAGCCTAACATTGGCTCATGGGATCAATTTATCACCTATAACGTAATTTTTTTCATCCATATAGTAAGATATTAAGGAAACACTACCTCTCTGTTTACTGTGAAGATTAATAACACACTGTTACTGAAGATTGCATTACAATGTAAAAATGGGTATTTTAAAGCAAAAGTGCTTGTATAATTGCATTTGCAACCACTTCCATAACCATTTCCACTGACTTCAAAAAAAGCAGTAATAGGTGAGTGCTCAGTACACTGGAAATCCTGTATAAAAGATTGATCAGTCTTCAGTAATTAAAACATCTGATTTCTGTTTTTTTTTTGTTTGGTTTTTTTTTACACATCTTTGCACTTAAAAAAGTGCTTCAGTTTCATCTTCAGAAAAACACATCCTTAAAAATAACAGCACTTGTTCTTTGAGAAAAAGGATAAATTTCATGGTAATTTGTAAATGTATCTGTTAATCTGAACTGAAATTGCTCAGAAATGGATGTGGAAACTCAGCATTGCATTTGGTATTATATGTTTCTTTTGCCCTAAATATTCTTAACAACAGACTCATACAAACTCTGGCATTTCCCATAATCTATCAGTATTTTACATGAAGATTTATTTTTAAAGAATAGTTCTATTTTGCCATTATTTTTCAAAATGAAAAAAATCTTGTGTTTCTCCTTCCAAGAAATACTCTTCAGAAACATCCATAAACACCAACTTTCCCCTTTCAAAACGACCAACAGATTCTCTTGTTCACAAGGATAATAAGGTTAGAGCTTGCCAGTAACTGAAAAAGGTAATAAAAATCATCCAAAAGTGTAAAGACATAACTGTGAAGTTATCATGCTGCACCCTTGTGGCAACGACGGGTACAGGCACACCGGGCTACGCCGGGCAGAGCATAACCAGCAAGCCCAGGACTGTTCCCTGTGCAGGGCTCCTGAGGCCACCCCTGCAGCGCTGCACCCAGCTTTGCAGTACAGGAGAAAGAGGGGTAAACTGGAGGGCCCAGATGAGGGACATTAAGATGGTTAGGGTACTGGAGAAAAAGACACGTGAGGAAAGGCTGAGCTTTGTTAGCCTGGAGAGGACTAATGTATGCAATCTGCCAGTACCTAGAGAGGGGTCATAGAGAACACAGAGGCAAACTTTCCTCAGAGGCGCACAGGAATGATGCGTACTGACAATTAGGCAATGATCACAAGCTGTAACAAGGGAAATGCCAACTGCATTTAAAGAAAAGTTGTTACGAGAGTGGTAAAGCAGTCAAAAAGGTTGCTCAGACATGCTGTAGTATCCCCATCCCTAGAAATTTTCAAAACCCAACTGAGCACCTTGATCTAACTTCAGAGTTTGCCCTGCTTTGTGCAGGAGGCTGAACTACGTGAATTTCAGAAGTCCCTTCTAACGTGATTTATCCTACGATTCTAAATTTGTTCTGCAGAGGCTTTACAAAGGATTAAGCAATATACAAGACAAAGAGAAAATCCTTGTGTCCACAAGTCTATTTAAGCTTACCTGGAACCAAACTGACCAAATCTCATATCAGACTGTTACCAAATGATGTTTCTGCAAGCTGGACTCACAAGAGTGAAATGTTCTACTAGTGTATTTCCATACCTTGCTATTTAAAATTTAACTTTACAGGTATATAGTACTATTGGGTGATGATTCAGCCACCCATGTGTCACCCTAAACTGCAGACATTAACTCTTAGCTGCATTTTCATGTATTTCCAGCCCTGATATCTGACCTAGATTTGTGCCATGCCCTTCAAAGTTTTGGCCAACCTCTTTCCAAATTATGACCAGTGATATCCAGGAACCCGTGGAACAAATGTTGTCAATTGTCTCAAATTCTACAAAAATATTTTAAGCCCTGGTAGAGCTCTTTTGTGGAATGCTTAAAAGTAGAATGAATTAAACAAATAGAAAAGGAAGGACAAATACCAGAACATCTGAAACTACAATTCCTCTTGACTGCTGTGGTAAGCTGTGGGGCCCTAATACTTTGATCACCCAGACAGGCTCCTCTTTGCCCATGTTTCATTTCTGTGTACACGAAAGTATAGAAGATAGAAGAGAGTGGGCATGGCAAGTTACTACCTTGAGATGGAACTTGAAAGAAGTTCAGAAAATGGAAGCTCCTGGATCCTGTAATGGAGACATAGCCTAACGTCTCTTCCTTGTTGAACCTCTACGACCCTGGGCAGATTTTGGAAAGAAAGCTTACCTTTCCATATGCTCTATAATCCGTTTTCCACTGCTGTGCAGACAAAAACTTCTGTTCCAGTGAATGAAGTTCTGCTAGTTCAGACTCCCTTCGTTCTTGATCCTGTTAAAAAATATCTCTCTCTCTCTCTCTCTCAAACAGAGGACTTAAATACTTGGTTTACTTCTTAAAATCATTTTATATCAAAGAAAAAAATTTGGGATATTTGAATGAGTTATCACTTAAACAAATCCAAGCACTGATAACTTGCGTTTTTACGAAACACTTGAGAAGACTGCAGTAGTTCGCAATATGTTATTGTCATCACATTAGTTGCTGCGCCATATGATAAACATAATGTGTCATATGATTGTTAACCTCTCACTTGAATGGTTTCCATATCATCATCCTGGAACTAGCTCTAATGAGAGCTGCTAAAAAATGTAAGCATATGTTGGAAAAATGTGTGCAAGATTATTCTATTTTTTTCCTTATAATTTCTATTATTTTAAATTACTTTTCTCCCTAGGGAAAAAAAATCGTCTGTGAAGGACAAGAGGCACAGGCAAGAGTGATTTTTTCAGGGGGAGGAGGAAAAGGAAAAAATATTTTTTTGTTGTAAATGGTTTTTTTTGAAAACACAAAAATATTTAGATGTTACCAATCAGTTTTTGTTCTGAATTCCAGTCTTCTCAGAAAAATAAATATATATTCTAATACAGACACAGATATATATACATATACACACACAAATCAATATATCTGCCCTAACATGTAACCACTTAGAGAATTTATACCAAAATTTTCTTGCCGCAGCTGTGCCAAATGTAATTATGGGGAACACAAAAAATATAGCTAATTGAAAGTATAGTGGAAATGGAAAAAAAAAAAAAAAAAAAGAAAAAAAAGAGGTATTTATTCAAACTGGAGTATATATATTGCAAAAGTTAATGTATTTAACCACAGAATCTCTATGTATCAAAACCAGGCAAGACTATCTCGTCTCAGGGAATTTTTCTGAATCAAAGCAACACTAAGCCAAACATTTGCTTAGTGAAAGAATACTATAGAAAAAAAATTCAGCAGCATTTCCCTTGACTGTGTATGCATTATGTTTTATTACTAATCCAGCTCACTACCTTCTCAATTTGTGGGATTTTAAATGAGTACCTTTCAGTGGCTTGGCCAGATTTTTCATGATTAATTTTAATCTAGTGATGCTAGAAAATTTCGTCTATATTGTTCCCAACACTAAGGACATAAGGAAATTAATTTCTATTCTCATACTAAATTACTAATGTTTTACAGACCTTGTCAAAAGTTTAGAAATAGGATTAGATTTTTTCAGTAAGTACAAACTAACTTTTGCCTCAAGCTTTTCCATCTGTTCTTGTTCAGTTCTCTCCTTTTCACGTCTTGCTGCTTCTTCTTGTTGAGCTTGAAATTGGGCTTCCTCTGAAGATTGGGAAATATACCAAGAGCATAATTATATTTTGCTTAATAAAACCAGACAAATTATTTTGTTATTAGCTGTAATGACGAAACAACCATAGTAATGAGCAACACAATCGTGTATCTTCTATCACACAGAAATCTTCCAAATGAGCCAAATTAATTTGAATCATAGTACTAAAACACACTATCTATGGCGCTGCCTCTATCAGCCTGTGACAATACAAGTGGAGACAAGGATCAGCAAGCCCTCTTTTTCCCCTCAGGAACAGCAGCAGGAGCGCCCTCTCCTTTTATCTACAGCTTCGACAAACCCAGGTTCTTAATCCAAACTCTATGCTGAAATTGCGTGGTTCAGTCCCAAGTTACTCTTCTCCTTTCCTACAACCTTTGGCTTCCTACAACTTCAATGTTACAGCTGTTTGTTCATTGAAAACCTCTTCAGGATCAGTTACTCCTGATCACAGTTTTAGCTTTTCTTTGCTGCCATAGGGACTAGAAAATTAGAGAAGATGTGAAAACTGAAATTCATTTCAACCTCTACACCTTCAGCCTAGGCTAGCACAGCCTATGCATCAATACAGATGTTCCCTAGCAGTGGCTTGAATGTCACTGCCTACACATAACATAAATCACTTCAAGTATATCTGTGTTGCACAGAGGCAAGAGCAAGGGCAGTTCCCAAATCTGCCCATACTCACCTGAGCTGCTATGCCCATCCACAAAAGTTAGTAGTGATTAGTAGTCACTTATTATTACTAGCAGTCATAACATGCCCAAGCCCCCACCAGGTTGGATTGATGGCAGAAAGGGAAGCAGAAGAGATGGATCTGACATTCAGACAGGGGTAGCAGGTTTTGATACTAAACTGCAGAAGCAGACACATTCAGATGGTGAGGACAGACAAGTCATGCAACTGGGATTTCATTTTAAGGGATACAGTGATATACAATAGAAAGATCTTGAAGAAGTGGGTGGAGAATCAGTCACTCAGTAGAGACAAGAAGCCCAAGCAAACTACACTTTAATCTATCCTAGTTTGTAGTCACTTTAGCTGCTACCCGTTCAGAATACCAGCCAGCCCCCTGTCAACAGAAGTATTCTGTTTGCCTTCTCTGGAAAGAGTCCTTTTCAGATAATTTCTCTTGACTACTGATAACATGGCCTGGGGCGGAGGGGGCGCGGGGCGCAGCAAGGAGTGGAAGAAATGCAATGTTTTGTGCTTTTCTAACTTGCTGAGAATATTTCAAAAGGTAATGGTAAGGGGGGGGGGGGGGGGGGGGGGGCGGCGGAATCCAATTCTTCCAGCTGTCCTCCTTCCCAAGTTCCTAACCACAGTAAAAATAACTAGAGAAAAGAGTATGGCTCTATATAGAAAAGTGAGATGTGATAACAAGTAACACAGAATTTGGCCCACACAAGGAAAGAGGGAGGAATCACCTGTGTTTGTGAAATAGAGAGAGATATTGATGCACATATAATTTAGAAAATTATTTTCTATCTATTTATTTAAAATAAGTGATTTGTGCCACCATATTCCCTATAAATGAAGTGCACAGTACCTTCCTCTTTCAGCCTCCTTTCTTCTTCTTCTTTCTGTAATCTCAGTTGTTCAGCTTTGCTGACTTTCTTTTTGCCACTGGACTTAATGTTGCAATAAATTAAAGGAAAATAAATGTCAATATTATTTTAATACATTTTGGGAGGTATTTGCTCTTTATAACTTTGCCCTTCTAATGCGATCCCTGAATTAAGATTTTAGACTCCCTACACAGTCAATGAAGCCTCCAGAACATCAATACACATCCTGGACTCAATTTTCTTCTCATTTTCATGATGCAATATACGCTCTTACAATTAATATATTATTCTATGCTAGACATTCCTGAACACAGCCACAATATTAAAATCTCTTTTTTTAATGTAGAAATTGAATAACAGGTAGATCTGCTAAAAAAGTAGAAGTTACAACTTCAAATGTTTCAGGAAACACTGGGAGACATATTTTGGGCAAGTCTGGCGTTTCAAAGCATCTAATTCACAAGACAACTAACAAAGAGTTCTCTTTTCTGTCATAAAATCCTAACTGCAACTCAAGACAGTTAACTATATTTTAAATTTGGGTTTCTCAGAAATTATCTTCCTTTGTCAGTCCTTTGTGGTCTGGGTATACACTTTAAAAAAGCAAAAGACAAGGTAAGTAACACACAAAATCTACTGTCGTGTAACAGATTAACCAAAATAGAACACTTATTTTTGTCCTGCAATTCATAGATTCCTCACTGATGATACACATAAAAATTTGATAATTGGATCTGCGCACATGAGGCCATGTTGTCTTCAAGAGGCTTGAACAGCTAGGATGTGGAAAGCATAATTCTCTTTGGATTTGAAGATGTTTGCTAATGACCCCTCACTTTTTTTCCTCACCAGCAAAAAGGAAGATTCTTGGATGGGTTTTTATTTTTTATTATCATTTTGTTTGGGCTTTGTGTTCATTTGTTTTTTGTGTTGACACAGTCTTGGGATGCTCAATCAAACATGTAGGATCAGCACTGTCACTACAAAACAGCACTTCAAACAGACACAGAGAAGGAAAATACTGATTTCCTGTTAATGCAGTAGCAAACGCAGCCTAAGGTTGCAGTCCCCACCAAGCACATAGTTACTAAGGACTAAATTATCTTTACTCAGTTTTATTCAGTGTTTACACAGGTAACACTGCCATTGTATTGCACGTATAATGCACTTGCAGTCAATGTGCCTTGACTCCATCTGGGGTTGATGGAATGACACCAGGGAGGAATACTGTTCCTGAAGGCAGATGCTGCAAAGACAACACCTGAATACAATAAATTAAAAAAAAAAAAGGGGGGGGGGAGAAAGATGGGCCAGGAAGTAAATCGAAACAAATTCGTGGAGCTTGTAAAAACAAGGAGGGTGATTTTGTACTGAACTGCAAAATTAATTCACAGCCAACATTATTGCTCATGATTGAGACAGATAAGGCTATTTTTTTTGTACACATGAGAAAACAAACCATGATATTTTGCATAGGCTCCAGCATACGTAGAAAACAAAAGAGTGACAGCAGCCTAAACTAAGGTTGAAAGCGAAGGTATGGATGAATGACAAAAGACATCAAGGAAAACAAATTACTTGCATTTGGTGGTAAACAATGGTATTCTACCACTGACACACAAACGAAAGACAATTAAATCAAATGTTTACTTTTTTAAAACATGGAAAATAGGGAATGTAAATGGTTTAGAGCACGAGGCAATGCAAAAAGAGGAGACACATCCTCTACCTAGGCATCTAACCTGGATGTTGCACATCAGAGTGCTGAATCCCAAGTCCTCATGCCATCACTGGTGAGAGACAAGGGCTTACAAGGATTCAGTCAGGTAAGGTAAAACGACTAAAACGGAACAAGTTTCATCCACAGTGTCAGCAAGAGAATATAATTGGACAGTATCACAATGTAAATAAGTACTAAGGATCAAAGGTATCTGTTAGGAAGCCAATCCTCCTCTTCTGCAGAGAAATGGGTACAGAATGGTACCAAACCAGCACATTAGCATAGTGCCCATCTTGCAGAGGTGTAAAGAAGGCAATAAAGAAAGAGGTCCAACAAAGCTGACAGAGAGAGACGACAAAAGAGGACTTAAGTCCATACAGTTGCAAAAGAACACGATGGTATTATGAAGTCTTCCCATCCACTCCACCCAAGTATTCCTAATAATTTGGTAAATATTGTTACAAGTAATCCAATTGATAGGGAACGTAGTAGAAATCATCAAGGAGAACCTTTGCCATTCATCACACAAAAAGCGTGTCACAAATACCGTTATTTCACATTTTGATTCTGACTAGAGTATTTTCAGATATAACAAACTACTTGGAAAGCTAT
Organism: Harpia harpyja; assembly: GCF_026419915.1. NCBI lineage: Eukaryota > Metazoa > Chordata > Aves > Accipitriformes > Accipitridae > Harpia > Harpia harpyja. Next base: position 10,223,176 of record NC_068945.1, on the reverse strand, counting down.
TCACTTTATACTACTTTGCATGATAATAAATATATAAATAAATATAACTTTTAATACAAAGGTTATCATGAAGCTTGAACAAAAACAATGGTGAAAGTTTAGTGCCAACAAGAAACATACACCCACCAGAGTTAGCGTGCATCTTATGACATTTGTTACCAAAGCCTTTATTTGCAACATTCTCCTAGAACAGTCAGTAAAAACCACAATTCTACCCATTAAGTTTTCAGGGAAGAAACAGTTCCTTCTAGTTTCAAAAAAAAATTAAAAAAAAAAAAAAAAAATCTTTGATTACTTTTCTTCCAGTGAAAATGGAAAATCTGCTTGTTTCAAGTGTTTATAATCACTTTTTAGTCAAATTCTTTTCACATTTTTATGACTTAACATAGTACTGACAAAATTGAGATGCACAGTCCTCCAAGGAATACATTTGAATGTGTTCTTTTTGGGGGGGAAGCGTGGATAATTTCATTATCACTGAATTAAGAACAATCCACGGGACGAATTTATGCAATCCAGTTTCCCATGGACTTCTGTCTGTTGTCCCCCCTACCCATCATGTTCTGTGTCCAGCCTGTGGCTCAAAGCCAGGATGCTGGCTCTCTGCCTGGACATCTGCTACCAGGGAAAACACACAGCAGCTGCGCTCGCCACCTTCTCTCTAGTAGTTCTGCAGGAACACGACTCAGCCTCCTTGCAAAAGGCACATAAGCTTAGTGTCCTGGAGATGCCTGTTCCTCTTTCAAATTTGACTGAGCCTAACCAACTGGCTCAGAGAAAATACAGATTAAAAAATGAAATTAAAAAAAAACAACACCTTTTTTCTTTTTAAAATGCACATTTGCATACTATTAAGGTGTCACAAGACCTTTATTATGACAGATCCTCTTAAAAATATTGTTTTTTAGACATTAAGTCCAGAAGTAACTGATGCTTACTTTAATTTTAGCATTAAGTGCTTTGTAATTTTACTCATATAATTTCCAAAATAACAGAATTGTGCTGGCACGCTATCTAAATGAACACTGCAAGGGTCAAAACGCTGTATGTGAACTAGAGCATATTTCTGCCTACCTACCTTTTTCTTCTTCTTTGGACCCTAGAAGATTGGGGGGGAAAAAAAAGGGGGGGGGGTTAAGTGAGCATCAGAGAACAGGGTACCAAGTATAAAGGAATAATTAGAAGATACAACTATTCTGTAAAATTAGATGAGATTAACTATTGAAAAATTATAATGGCAATAATTTCAATATTGCAGAAAATTAGCCACTAACACAGGACTCCGGACCATCATAATTTATCAGGCTAGATTACACTTACGGTTATAGAACTGTATCTACTTATTCCCACTGTTAAAAAATGTATGTACATCAAATACGTAATTTAGTCCAAGACATAATTTAGTCAAAAAATGTTTTGAGTGTTTTCTGAACTCATCAACTGATACTGTTTGCTATTGCTAATAACACTAAATTACATCGTGCGATGGATGACCTAGAAGAACACAGAATCACTGAGTCTTTTTTCATTCACGGGGAAACTGCACGTGAAGTGAAGCAATATAATTAGGGGACTTCTCCAAACGACTACAGGTAATAAGAACGGATTCTGGAAAGCCAAACACCTAACAGCGAACCCCTTGTTTGACTGACCAAACCACTACCTTTTCCGTGCAACGTCTGAATATTGCCACGTGAATTTACATAACTTCGGCGTGATTAATCACCCACAGGAGAACGTTCCCTGGCGGGTGGAGGAAGGGGAAGGAGGAGAAGACGGGCTGTGCACAGGCACGCAGAGCGGTTCCGACAACCAAGTTCTGGTTACCTCCCGGCGGGGTTTCACGCCGAGCGGCCATGGCTACAAACGGCGGCACAAGTTAGACGGGGGGCTGCAGAAAAGCCGGCGTGCCCTTCAGGTGATTTTTTTCAGTCTTAAATCCTTTTTCCCCCCCCATACCGGTACCTCAGCAGCCGACGTGGACGGCTCCGGTCCAAGCCCTACCCGCCTCACCACCCCACCGGCGTCCCAAGGCGCCCGTTACCGCTGCTCTCGCCTTCCCTCTTCGCCTGCAGCAGCCCAAAGCCCTGCGCCCACCCCGGCACCAGCAAACCGCCCACCGCCCACCGCCCGGGCCGCTGCCTCAGCTGAGGGCGCGGGGGCAGCCCCGCCGCGGACCCCAGCGCACCGCGCCCTCGCGGCCGGTGCCGGCAGACCGCTCACCCGGGCCCGGCGGCGACAGCAGCGGCAGCCGCCGCCCCGGCCTGCCCCGCCGCGGGCGCGGGCCCCGGCCCCCGGCCCGAACCGCCGTAACGGGGAGACACCGCGGCCCCGCCGCCGGCCCGGCTCTCACCATGGCGCCTCCGCCGCGTCGCCCAGGCGACCGGCCCCTCCCCGCGCGCGCTCCCCGCCGCCGATGGCGCACTTCCTCCCACCGGAGGCGCCGCCCTGCGGCCGCCCGCCCGCCCGGCAGAAGGGCGGTGCCTCCCGTTACGGCGCTGCCGTAAAGCGGCGCCGGCGAGCTTTACGGCGCGGAGCTGGTAAGACCCCGACCTCCTTCTCCCCCAGCCCCGCGGGCCCGGCCGGGGCGGGAGGCGAGGCGGGGGGGTGCGGGTTCGTGTGAGACCGGGCGCCGGAGGCACAGGGCAAGGCGACAGGCACCGGCCCCCCGCAGGCCAAGGAGGGGGAGGCGGCAGGCCGAGGGGACGGGCCCCGGCCCCGCCGCCCCCGGAGGGCAGCCGCTTCCCGCGGCGCCGGCGGCTGGACTCTATTCCAGCTGCTTTCATGTACAAAAGCGGTTTACTTCCTTGCTCGCGCTTTTTTTTATTTATTTATTTTTACGTTACGTTTTGCCAGTATGCACTGGCCTCAACTCGTAGTGCAGTTAAAGGATTTTTAAAAAGCCAAATTTATGAACGCAAAAGTTGCAGAAATTCCTAGGTTTTTATACAGATACATACACACCTGTATATATAGATATAGATGTTTCTTTAGCAGACTACAGATAAAGCAGCTGCCCGGCTAGCAGCCAGGCAGAGAAGGGCAAGCAGCTGACCAAGAGCACAAAGATAAACGAGTGTAACAGTAGTTGAAGGTTTTGGGAAGTTTCCTGTTTTCCATTTGCGATGACAGGTGGAAGGGAAGAGAAAGAGAGGCTGAGAGCAGAAGAGACAGAGTAGAACCAGAAAATAACAGAGTTAGAGCAAACCAGGCTCAGTGAGGGAAAGGAGTCTGGTTAGAAACTGTGCAGTTCCTGTGGCGGATGAGGCTGGGGTTGACTCACTCCCGTGGAAGGCTAATGTCAAACTGATTATTCTTCAGGTAAAAAAAAAAAAAATCAGACGGGAATAAAGAGTTCACTGAAATGTGAGAATGGCCAATTCTTTAAGAGGTGAAGTGTTGAATCTATACAAAAATGTAAGTGTCTTAAATGCCACGAGCACTTTCCTTAACCAGACAAAACCCCTTCACTGTGCACCCAATTTATAAAAAAAATTTTTTTTTTTTCTTCAAGCTGCTGTACCTTGGAAGGGAGTATCCCAAAGGAGCAGACTACTTTAGAAGCCGTTTGAAAGCAGCTTTTCTAAAAAATAAAGATGTGAAAGATCCTGAAAAAATTAAGCAACTAATTGCACGAGGAGAATTTGTTATAAAAGAGTTGGAGGCTTTGTACTTTCTCAGGAAATACAGAGCTCTGAAACAGCGCTACTACAGTGACGACAATCAGTAACTGGTGCTAATGACTTTGCATGTAATGATACAAATCCATAAACAATAAAAGAGCTGTAACCTCAAAAGACACGAAACGTAAATCCTTCCAACCCATCTAAAGTTGCTTCCCTTTAAGTAGTTGCTTGAAGGATTTGGGTTTTGTAGTGTGTGGGCAATATGTTTTTCTCAACTACTTTTGACCTCCTTGAACTAAAAACTTAATGTATGAAACAATTTTGCAGGAAGTAGTGGTAACATAATTCTGTTCTGTTTCCTGTCGATACACACGTTGAACAGATAGCTCTTCTTGCCCAATAGCTGTGTGTTTGAATGCCGATTCAAGGTGCTGCACTTCTCTTGTTACTTTGAAGGTTAATCTGATTGAAAGTCTTCCACATTTAATGATTCATTTCCACTGTAGATGAGCACCTTCTCAAAAGTAAATTCTTAAAGATTTTAACTACATCTGCTTAACGTGCAAGAGTCACGTTGGCAGGCTGGCAGAGGCGCTGCCTTACTGTGTTAGGAAGAAGACTACAGGGTCAGGAAAGGGGGGAATTTGAACAACAGTGGTTTAAGCACTTAGACCCTGAAGACAGTTCCTGCTACTGCTGGTTTCTGATGTCGTGGAACTGCTGTAGCAGGAATATAGAACTTGATCCTTTCCCCTGGAAGAGAAGTTTGACTGTGGATGCTTGCTCCATGCCTGACTCTTAATTCTGTAGACCTTGGCTCAAGTAGCACAAACTTGTGTGAGAACTGATACTCTGTACATACTAGGGTTGGTTGGTGTTTCTGCCCCCCCCCCCCCCCCCCCCCAAGAACTAAATAACACTGGAGATAGAACAGTGATCAGGACACACATGCAATTCAGGGGATACTCCATTACAGAGATGAGGCACTGAAATTCTTGGAGAGGAAAAGGAAACTGGGACAGAAACTCACAATAACTATTTTTTATTACATTACAATAAATAGGAGCAGTACAGTTTGACAAAAAAATGACAAATTCCAGATCACCTCACAGCACATACTCCTAAAAACATTAAAAATTTTAAAACAAACAGTGGTCTTTTTTTTTTTTTCTTTTTTTAACTTAATGTCTGGTATGACCAACATTCCTAGGTCACGCAACCAAATGATGGAAAAACTGGATCACACTGCATATGTTCCACATCAAATAAAGCACAATGTACAAAATGTGCATGTTTCAGTTTACACTATACAAAAATAGTTAAAATACATTCCAGGTAAACATATTACATTAAGAAGTCATTCTAGTAAGAAGTTGGCACTCAAGAGGAAAAAGCAGAAGTATTTTCAACGTGAAAACACAAGACAGTGGAATAAAGAAATGTTAGGAAAGATTTACCATCTATGTAGCTTTATGTAAACTTGAGACACAATGATTTGTTTACAGTTTGATGGTCTTTGAAGGTAATAATTGTATTGCTTCGTAGTATAGACAAGAGCAGAAGATTGCGTGTCAGTATTTACCCATTACAGACATCCTGTTACTGTAACAAAATCTATACAGTTAAATTTATTTTTAAGTTAACAAAAATTTTAGGGCAATGAGACTGGTCAAAATAATTAAATTTCAGTTTTGAGAAAACCAATGATAAAGTTGTTTACCAGAGTTACATAAAGCTACTATCAGAAGGCGTTACTCCCTGACACATGGCAATTTAACATATTGACGTGGTAAGTGATTCACATGTTCATTTAGTAGTTGCTATCAGAACAGATAGCATCCAGGTATGTTCTTTGAAAGCATTCCAAATAGGGAAAGACAGAATAATAATGAGATCAACTTGTGCAAGCTGCATCCAACATGCTTCACCAAATCTCAACAAATATTAAGACAAAACTGCACAACAGTGGCAAGGATGTGTGTTTTTTCTTTTTTCTTCCTTTTTTTTTTTTCCAAAAAAAGTAAATAAGGGTTAATCTAAATGGATTTTGTACTAATTTAGATTGGTAGCTACAGATCACATTTACTGAAAGAAAAAAAAAAAAGAAACCCAACTATTTTATATATAGCTTTATATTAGAGCTATATAAATCCATATTTGATGATTAAGATGTTTCAGCTAAAATTTCTCCTAATGGTTTTTAGTTAAATTAACATAAGAATTTTAGACCAGCCCTAATTTTACATGCAGTGTGACTCAGTTACCAAAAATCTTAAAGTAATCTTAAGATTACTTCCATTTGCTCAAGGTATACTATCCTCTTCTGCTACGCTCTTCATATATGATCAAGAGTGTCAAAAATGTGCAAATAACTGTCCCCAAAATGTTTTAACCTTGGAAGCTGTAAAATGTTTTGCAACATTAAGAATCTGTTCTTATTCCTTATTGGTCCTTACAATATAACGTTAGGTTCTCCTATTACTATTTTTCAGAATATTTCATAATCTGAAGTATATTTCACATCAAAGCTGAAAGGAGGGGAAGGGGTCTGGGTTTTGGTGGAGAGTGAGGAATGGGGGGCATAGGCAGGAAAAGGCATTGTTTCTCTCTGCCACATTGAAATTAAAGAACACACAGCAATCCAGATAGTATACATCCCCTGCCAGCTTTGCAGCTCTCCACCTATGAGAGTCACTGCGGGGTTTTTCTTCGTAGAAGCACAAGAATACTTTTCTCATGCAGTTGCACCCTTGACATCATATAAATGGTCCAAGTCAGAGGTATATGAAAATCGTACTGTGTAAAATTTCCACGTAATTGTTTAGGTATACCTTAGGTTAGGGCAATGCTGCTATTCCCTGTTCCAAACTTTCCAGTGTCCTGAACTATCCTACTTCAATGTCTTATGTTTTATTTTTTGGGGTACACCAGAGTCACATTTTCAACTTTACTCTGCAGCTGAGCTGGGTACTAGAAAGAAGTGTACCTTCAGGAGCCCAGGCCCTAATGAAACAATCAAACAATGCAACATTTACAGTAAGACAACAGGAACTGGCAACACTGGAATTACTGGCTCTTACTTTAGTGCAGAATAACTAGACTACTGCAGTACCAAAAAATGAAAGCTTCTGCAAAAATTCTGAACTCCAATCAGAAAAAAAAAAGGGGGGGGGGGGGATCATAAGAGAACTTAATCACAGAGAGAGACAACATTAAAATCTTGGTCTAGCTTCGTGACAGTCTAGACACCGGAATGCCACTCACCAACAATTTAATCTGTGCAACAAAACTAGTACTTCACGAACATCACACAAACATTGACTCTGGAAACCATGTTCTATGTTGACTGTTTGTGCAAATTCCACACCATTTTTATGGCATAGTAGATTTCCAAATTATTTGCATGAAGCAGCTAAATTCAACTCATTCATTCACTCATTTGATATTACTAGAATTTAAAATTCCTCCCCTATTATGCACAAGATGGGCATCTGGAAATATTTAATGCCACTCTTGGGGAAATAAAGAATGGTTTTACTTCGCTATATAATTTAGGATTCATTCTGATTTAATTCTTATGGCAAATTCTGGATCCATTTATGAATTAACCTAAGAATTTGAATCTACTTATCTGTTAAGGCTTTCTAGTATTTCCTAGATACACTAAGGGTGAAATCCTGTACCTACTGAACAAAGCTACTTAAAGATTTGCCACTGGGGGTCAGAAGAGCTAGGATTTCACCTTGGTCTTCAGACACAAAAAGTTAGTGAGTCTTAAAACAACGCATTAACAATAGCAAATCAACCTAATTAGAACTTTTACTTTTTCCATTGCCAGATGTGCATTGTTGTCTTTTTTTAATTTTTCTTTTTTTTTTATAGAAAAAATAGAGTATTTAAGGAGTGACCGTGACAAATTGCAGTGAAAATTTTTTTTGTGAAAGTTTTATCTTTACATTCATTAAAGCTGATCTGAAATGCTACAAGACTAGATGCCTAGAAGCAAAATCTACAGGAAGACTATAAAGGCTTCTGGTCTCTCTATATTGCAGTCAGTCTAAAATAAAAGAAAGGCTGAAATGAAAGTCTCTTTTGCTAACTAGTCCGTTGTCCCAACCAGATTTAAAAACCAAAAAATTAAAGGGGATGTTAGAATGTGTAGAGCATCATTTCATTGTTTGGTTTGCACACAGAACAGAAGTTCACAATCAGTAAGAAAAATAGGAAGTTAGCAACGGTGCATGCACTGAAGAGTCCTAAGACAGTTCTCAGGTTTTTGTGCGAGTTTTTTTTGTTTGGGTTTTTTTTGTTGGTTTTGTTTTTTTTTTCACAGGCATTGCTAGTTCAAGAACCAACAGTCAAAGAATACTGGCACTTTAAGAGGAATGAAGTTTCCACTGTCATTTAAAACAAGCATTCAGGTAAAGCTAACAGGATCATGAAGCAGAAAGTAAAGTAATGCTAAAACAAATGCTAATAATTTAGTGTAATGTACAAAAATTACTTAAGTACTTCTTAAGAATAAGGATAAATTGTATTTACATAATTATACACTTTGTCTTTGTCTTCTTTTTCTTCTTTTTACCATCTTTGCTCATCTTCTCTTTGTGTTTTCTGATTTCTCGAACTAATGTATAAAAGGCATCATCAACACCCTGAAAAGATACATACATGCACATATTAAGATCACATTAACAGACTTACATGCCTGCTTAGGTACAGCCTGTTTTCATCTGACCTGATCAGGTGAAGTGTGTTCAATCAGCAGTCTGTTTTGCTGCCTGCCAGGAGAGGTTACGCTGTCTTCTCCTTTCTGAGGCTTTTATAATGTCCCCTTGAGTAGACCATGTGTTGGAGGAATTGCCAGCGTAACAGTCCTCTCGAGCATTCCTGTTTCTTGGGAAGGGGCATACTGGGGAAAACATTCAGATGGAAGGGGAACCATAGTTGTCTCCTGTCATGTAATAGGAACACGTCTGACCGCATTACTGTGCGTGGGCAGAGAGGCCTGCAGGAGAGCAGCTTTGGGGAGTGGGCTGCCATTGTTTGAACAATTAGTTCTGGCTACAGGCTGTTCCTCTCCTGAGTTCTGAAGAGCACTGGAACAACCACCTGAAGGAGCTGTTTTGGTGCCAGCAATAGCTAACACCTGCCTGCCTTCTTTCTCAGCTATTCCCCAAACTGGCCTTACAGCAGCCTGCAGGTGACACTGCTCAGGGGCTGACCACAGATACCCCTAGGTCCAACTCCATTATTAATGTGGTAAGGAAAGTAATTTAGTGTACAGCCCTCTTCCCCATCTCGAAGAGGGCACATGTTGTCCCACCTCAAACTAGAAAAGTATAGGCACCACACGTTTAGATTGTAAGTATATTATTACCACAGAATAAAGTTGTGAAACATTAGCTAGCTTCTTTTATGCCTTAATAATCTATATGCAGCTTTAAAAAGTAAATACAAGTATTTGTAGCAAGAATTCAATACCAAAGACATACTTATGATTAATCTACATATTCAGGTCATTTCTTAGGCACACTGATAGTAATCACACCACAGTTTTATAAATCTTTACATAATGCAAATCAATCCCATGTTCCAGGGATAAATTATTATTTGATAAATCATGCTATTCAACTTATATAAAGACATGTGGAACACATTATCCATGCTGCTGTAGCATGCACAGTCACTTAAAATCTCCACGGCTCCAGTAGTTCAGCTACAAACACAAAAGCTAATGTTTCTTCACAGTAAGTAGTTTATTTTTGGGGGTGGTAATTACAGCTGACAAAAATTAACTCTGGTCAAAAAAGACCAGCATATCTGAAAGCCCAATATGAATCATCAAGTACAGTGTTATACAGTATACTTTGTAACAACCTATTTACATGAAACAGTTTATTGCCTAGCTTTCAGGTTGCTCCAAATTCTAATCAAGTACCCATGTTGTCAGTCACCCTTTACATTTAATAGTTTGAGTACTGACAGTTATAAAATCATTAAGATAAAAAATGATCTTGATTCTTCACTGCCTTACTCATATATCTTTTAGATAGATCAGAAACAGTTGTATAATGTTAATGTATCACAGCAGCCAGCTGCATCACTGTAGAACCAGGTCTAGAAATTTAGCCCTACAACTGGCAGGCAGCTTCCTACCTCGTCAGTTACAGAGTTTGCCTTCAAGCTGACAATAAAAATTTAACAGTCTCTGTTTAGCCCTGTATGCCTACTTCAGTAAAAGAACTGAAAGTGAACTCTGAAAAAAGCACAACAGAAAGCCAAAAAATCACCTAATTCATTACTGTTTCAGTCAAACACCAAGTGATGATGAAACTTAAGATGGAAAGTCCAACCAAGAGTGAGGTGTTAAATAGCTTCACTTATAAAGCAGTGCTCCCAGTATAATCTAAATTTATTTAAAAATTCAAGTTCACAGTCAAGTTCATAAAACATTTACAAATAACTGATGTTCCATCAAAGCCCTTGGCAGCCTATCTCCCAATACTAATAACACGCTTTTGCAAGGTTTTGTAATATACAAAATACACTTGCAAATACCTTACTCTACATATTAAAATATTCTCAATCAATATAAAATTGATGTAGCATGCCTAATGAAGAGTAGCCTTAGTTCTGGAAAAGGTCATGTCCCCCTTTAATCTTTTGAGATTTAGAAATGCTTGGTATTATTTTACAGAGAGCTAGTGTATTTTGCTTATAACTTCAGCATTAATGCATAAAGTGAATACTTAGCAATGTTTGTGTAGGGAAATGATCTAGAAGTGGTGATGGTTCAAAGTGTATCTACTGCAGTTCTCATCTCAACCAGCCAGCTAGGAGGACAGTATTAAGAATCAATCACAACAGACAGAAGAATAGTTTCATTCCTAGAACACGAGAGTGGTGTAAGGAAAACCACTGCACAATATTCTTCTACAAGACTGTTCACATTTCCTTACAAAACTACCTTTCAGTATTTCACACTCATCATTAATGTGTTAGAAAAATACTCATTACGAGGACAGTCGTTGGCTTTCAGTGGTGTTTTCAAACATGACATGCTGAACAAAAATTGTAATTTAAGCTTTCAAACAAGCAACCCTCCCTCATTAAACTGGTCTAAAAATAAATACAGAGAAAATAACTTCTACAAAGTAATATCCAGACACTATTATGGGCCTTTACACACATGACTTCACAATTTAGGCTGAAATCTTTTATTCTACCTAGTAAGGTGATGATGATCTTTTAAATACAGCGCATGTTGCAAAATACTAGGGAATTGACTTACCTTTTGTCCTTGCATTAACACCACTGTAGATAAAGCCTTTAAAATTATTTATTATGTATTTAGTAGTTTGGTCCTGCCACAGTTCCTCTTAAATTCAGGTAATGAATATAACATGACATACAAAACTATGTTTAGAATGTTTGTGAATTAGAATAGGAGAACTCAAGATAAACTGAGGTCTTTCACTTTTCAGTCTGTGGATTAAATTTTAAATGTGATGGATATGCTGTTTACAGAACGTCCCTAAAGGCATCAGTACTGTAAGATCAAAGGTGATCAACCTTTCTAGTTACTTCTTTCAGTAAGAAGGGACTGCATGCAGCTGACCTTCCTCTCTCTAACAATGGAGTTATTATGTACAAGCTTTTTGGAAAGCGTAAGATGTACTGAATGAGTGCTTTAAATCCAGGCTCAGGATTAGAAACTCAAAATTCACTGTGCATGTTCAGAACTATACCACACTGCCTCAATAAAGGTGCATTGATGGAGCTTGCTCCTGGCACTTGTTTTTCCAAAGGGCAACTACGAAAGGCAAAGAGAACAGAAAAATCAGAACTGTTCCCACAGAAACAGCCTGCTCCTGGCTGCAACTTTTCTTTGGAGCACCACATGGTCCCATGACCATATAGAAGTCTAGATATGTGGTTGCTTGGTTACAAGCACGCATGAGACTTGGCAACTAACCTGCCTATCAATAAGAAACCCTAAATTCATAAGAAATTTGGAATTCCTTCATAGCCCAGCCCCCAAAATAGACCCTTAAGCAAGTTTTAAGTTGTAGAAAAGAGTCTTTTTCATATTTTTTTTAATATGTAATACATATATACATACACACATGTATCAGTCATGAGTAAGAGAAACTATTTGTACACCTCTGTAGTACTATGGAAAAATCATTAAATTACAGTTTTAATCAGGCATCTAGAAATTCTTTAATTCAAATCTAGAACTTTTGTAATTCAAACTTTTTACTGTTAATCCAGCTCAATCTGAATTACATTATCTAGATGTCTAATTTATGCCCTAGAGAAACCTTTTGTTATAGTATGCTTTTTATGTAAAAACTTTAATGCTTTCTTGAAAGAGATCTTTTGAAGATTTTACACGGAGTTTTAGAAATTTCTTCTTGGTAGTTGGAAATTACAAAGGGAGCAAAAGATATTATGTATTTTCTGCTTTACTGTGTAACAGGAATGACCATCTTGGAAAGCATCAGCAGTTAATGGTAATCAGGGTAGTCAAAGATTTCAGTTACTTTGTACAAGATTAATCTAACTAAGAAGGCATCCCATAAGCAGCAAGAAGATAAACTGAATATTCCAAGAGGTAGCATAACAACACTCTGAACCATCAAATTTGATTATCCACAGACAAAAAAGGAAAGTAAATACTGTGTATCAGTAACACAGCAAACTGTGTTATAATGAGTATTTTTTAAGTCTAAAATCCCAGCTGAAAGACTCACGTCATTAGGTGCTGCTGTCCTTAGTCATCTACTATGCATCAGACTGAAGTAATACCTACCTTCTTACTGAACAAGCCAGACTGTTTTCAATGTGAGATTTCTTATTCCACTAGAATCACTACTGAATTACAGCTGTACCACATAATTTTGGAATATGCTTTCTCCAGCTTAACCTCCTAAATACAAAGTTGCTGAAATGACTGTCAGTACTACGTAAAATTCACTTGAGTATAAAGATGAATGTTTCCTGCCCTGAGCAAGCTCTTGAAGTTCTAGAGTCTTATATCCAAGACTATTTTCTAAATAGGGTATGGGGAAAAGAAAACAAAACCCCAACAGTATCCATTGTTGACATGAGATTTTCCCCACCTGGGAAAAAAAAAATAAACAGCATGCACAAAACCCCAAAAACATACTTCTCTTGGACATAGGCAGAAAGAAAGTAGGAAGCTCGTAGAAAGAAAGCATAGGTTCGCTGAGCTATCAAGAATCTTAAATTCTGAAAAGATGCTTCCACTGGAAAAAAAAAAGAAAGCCACAACTCCCACCATCCTGTTCTTCTCTCAAGGAATTCCACAGAAAGGAAAAGCAGACAGAATTCAGGATCTTTAAAGTCCTGGTATACTAAAAGAAATTCTACTTTGAGGTGTGGCTACATTAGTAAGACAGCAAGAAACGGCAAAGTTGGTTTTCAGAAGGCTACAGGAAGCAGGCTTAAGCAATTTAATTCATATTGCTCTCTATTTGCCAAGCTGCTGTTAGTTGGGGTTTTTTGATAACTAGGAAAGAATAAAACAAGGTATTTTGATGGCATCAATTCTATTGATATTTGGATGCAAGACTGGGGAGCCTTTCCAGTTTCCCGCAAAGGAAACCTTTGATACAAACAGTATCACAAAGTGTATCTTTTTTAAGGAAACATCTAAAGAATTCTCAGAGCAGTCATCCACCACTTAAAAGCTGAGAATATAATAAGCCTGAGCAGATCTAATAAAAACTGATATGAAACAAAATTTCTCTTCCCTCCCCCAGAAAGAGGAATAAAATTCCCTTACTGAAGGGACTATTCCTACAGTTGTGACAGTCTCTTTAAGATACAAGTCAAATTCCACTACCTCTCTGCAAGATGTTCTGGAGTGTGAAAATATACCTTGAAAAGTGAACAGTTTTTCTTTTACACAATGGGAAACTCCAGGTCATCCTCCTGTTAGACAATTATATAAGGAGTAGCAACCCACGCTCTGCACTGGTGCAGTAAGAGGTAAAGAATTAGTGGATGGTAATATATGCAAGGAGCTATTCTGATGGTTTGCTCAAAAAGCACTGGAAGTGATTTAGACTAGTACTTCTTCCATATCACAGTTTCTTCTTCCCTCTCCTCCCATTTTTTCTTACAGTGTAGTTACAGATAAACGATTTTGTGAGAATTTGGGTATTGGGTTTTCAGTGTGCTTTTTTTATTATTGTTGGTTTTGGTCCATCCCCCCCCCTCCAGTTTTACTTCACTGTTGCTTCCCTCACACCCCCCACCCCTTGTAAAGGCTCTCAAAAAAAGTGAAACCTTACCATTTGGTCCATATCTGGATTGCTCATTGCACTATAGATAGCAAAAAACAAAACTAAAGTATTTCTAGAAATGGTAGATTTTTTAAGCTTGGGGAAAACAAGGGAAAAATGGCATGGCGTAAGGAAGGGCCTGAGAATTAAGAAATTCTGTACACCAGCTGCTAGCCAAATACTGCTTTGCTGGATTAGGAACCTCCTGTTTCTGCATCTGAGAAGGACTATAAATATTATTGTCCTCTCCCCTCAGTTCATCAACCTAAAGATTCAATCAATATTCACTTCAACAGTATCTGCAATATATCTGTAGTAAAACTTTTTCCTCTTAACTTCTTCACACTCAAAACTAGGTCTCCATTTCACAGGTGAAGTTGATATGCAGTAAAGACTTCTTGTTAATCTATTTATCAAAAACCCATGAAACAAAGCAAATTCATAGTACTTGGGTGTTTGCTAGGAATATTATTCAGGATTACTATACTGAAATCTGATTGGCTTTATATCTTAAATTATGTCATCAATTAACCATAAAATATCTGATTTGCAAGACACTATCAATCATTTTTATTTGGCAAGTGATTTGTAAAACTTACCCTGTTACATTACAAAACTTACCCTGTTACATTACAAAACTTACCCTGTTACATTACAAGGCATTTTTTAATTTTCACGCACCCTGGAGTCTTTTCTTCTTTGCTGATTTTTTTCACTCTGTACTGTCGAATCTCTCGCACCAATGTATAAAAAGCATCCTCCACTCTCTGCATTGTAAAACACAACTCCTTAAAAACTGCTTCATTGACAATCGTGACATATTGGGACACCCATGGCAGGGGAAAAAGCCACAACAAAACTACTGAAATTATGAGCTTTACTTGAGAGAAGTATACGGATCTCCATTCATATATTTAAAATGCCAGGCTTGCACATTTGCTGCTTGATGAATAGTTTTTAATGCAAGCAAAAAAAGACACACTCAAAGAATTTATTGATTACCAATTATTGTGAATATCTACGCTTCAAGCCCTCCTTTTTTCCTGTGCAAGGTAACACTCAGACAAAAAAGCATAGGAAAGATTTTCTTCCACTGCATACCATGCTGAAAATAATACCGCTTATGGTACCGAATCTTCTCACACATTTTTGTGGGCATGGATGTACTTAGCAGGCACAAAACCTTATTAGATTGGTAACTGGGGGGTACTTACAAACACGCAGTTAACCACCTATTTTCACTTCTTAGCCAAAGTGAGAACCTGTTACTGTTTGGGCAGGCAAAGAAAAGTAAGCTCGTTTATGTTCTGTTCTTTATGAAGGTGTACTTTCTTTGCAAAAATCTGTGGAACAAACTAACAAAAGTATAGAAAAAGTCTAAACAGGTAATTTCCTAAGAGGTTACAAAGAAATAAAATCTTCCAAGAATACTGAATTTTGGGCAATATTGTCTTTAAAGCTACTGACTTCACAGAGCAAACGCTACGCTATTAGATTTAGGAAAAGCGATATTTGGGTCATGGCAAAGTGCTTTTAAGAAGCACCCTAAGTATATTATATTTCAGAGTAACTTTCAAAAGTGATTATTGTAATTACAGAAGTTATTCTTCCATGCAGAAAAAGCAATAAGTTCATTACTATCATGTTTAAGAGCTTGGTTCACATCAACATACAAGGCACACCTAATCTGTTCTCTCTGGGCTAGACTCTGGGCAAAGGTCCCATAATAACCACTAAGTGCAAACAGCCCGTGAAGTTCTGCTGCTCAGATTTTTCTCTGGTTGATGAGAGCTCTTCAAGTATTCCAAGGATGACACAGAGCTACACCAGATTCTCTGGTTTCACACCCTACCTTTCTGCAGTTCTAAGTTTAGGCTACTTGGAGATGATGATACAATAAGCATTTAAAAAAAGAAAAAGTATGAGAACTGAAGATACCTTTAAGTAAATACAAGAGAAAGAAGTACAGCACCAGCTTTAAATTATGATACCTGTTATTTTAAACTGATTATATCTGTGCATAAACTTAAAAATTCAGGTAGATCTGTAAGGATGTTCTTGTCATAACAAGATACAAAATGTTTAGCTGCAGCTTTTAAAGGGAGAGCAAATCTCTCCTCTGCCTTACTGTCAATCTCATTACTTGTCTCTTCAGTCAGATCCAAGGTTGTTAATTTAATACAAACACATTATTTGAAAATAAAAACAGAACAGACTGATGATCATGGAAAACAGTACAACCATTTAAGCCTCAAAACTTTATTACTACCCAAACACACAATCTGGGCTTGCATTTGGCATTTTCCGTAAATTATGTCTCCAACTTATCTTCATATTATGCACCTAATAACAAAAATAGCTGACATTTACTGCCACAGTTACTGGGTCATTTTGCATGAACTGTGCCACAGGTTATCACATTTAAGACTCATTCTTAACACGCTGCTGCTTATCTGAGGGCCCTTCTGAACTACAGCCACTTGAATTTAAAGATTAATTTAATTAGATTTATTTATTTATTGGATTGTATTTCTCTGGTATATACAATGTGTCCTGTTAGAATGTAGTGAAGTATTGACGAGGTGTGAAGTCTTACATTCTAGGTCTGAGAGTTTGCAAAATGTAAAGGAAGCCATTAAAAAACAGCAAAAAAACAAGTAAAGCTCATACTTTCATGTTTTCCTGGAAGGAATGGAAGTTTATTCCTGAAGAGGAAACAGTAAACATTGATCAGCTGCTATGTGCCAAAGCACAGGCTGTACAAGAATCAACATTTTTGCAAATCTACTGTTTTGCAGTAGAAATATGTAATTTGATTATGGAGCTTTCACATGAATAATTAGATAGCAATTCTTCAGTCAACATTTATTGCCAACTTTCCCATCACCAATGTGAGCTGTAATTTGCTTTAGCAATGCAGAGAGAGGGAGAGAAACAGACAGAGTGAGAAAAGAAATTGCTACTACTGCCACCACCAAGAACAGTCTTATGAATCCTGCTGCAAGAAATTATTCTGAAAGAAAATCTGTACAGAGACGCATTTGCTAATTTCATTAGCACAAGGTGACATTTTAAAGAGCCAGGTGCCAGTCTTATAAACTTAAGAAGTCATTTTAATACCAATTTCTTTTAAGATTCTTCAGTATTTTTTCCTTAAATGAGCATGGACCATACATCTAAAATATGATTAACCAGTTCTTTTAGCTGTCAGAACTGGAAGCAAAAATATCCTTTGGCAGACATTAAAACCTTCAAAATCTAAACAGCCCAAAGAACCCGTGACCTTGAGGCAATGTTTTCAAGATGCTTTTGACTCCTAGGAGACAGCCAAACATTCAATTTAAAATATGACTATGTGCAAAGAAAGACTATTTCAAATACAGACCAAAGTACAAACAGGAATTTTCACATGTTCTGCTTCTGTAAATAGCACTTAAAGTAATGAAAGTTAGCCTTGACATCTCAAAAGTGTTCTGCGTCCACCTTTATACACTTTGTCAAGAGTTGGTCTCCTAAAACCAACTGTTAGACAAATAAAATCAACATTATTCATGAGGACATGAGCAAAAAGAATGCTACTGACTTGCATAGAAGCACTCCCAACATAAAACTTTGTAGTGGTAAAGTCAGCTTAGCCAATACTAGAGAATACACAAACCTGCAAAAATCTACTAGCTCATGTAATATTTAGCTTATAGGTTAGGACCAATTTTTTGTCTGTCTCTAAAACAGACATAATACTTCAAAGGACTGTTTGGAAACAGTTACTATAAGTCAGACACATGCAGAACCTCCACTGGTTTGGGGAGGGAGGGTGTGTTAAGCTAATCATGTTATTATCTTATGAGGGTTAAATACCAGATATACATCAGTAAATTCACACTAAATACTGCATAAAATCATGATTAAAATTACAAAGGTAATCACTCCAAAGTTAAGAAGTGCCAGAATTATAGCTGTCCGTCCTACCTGAATTTCACCCATTGTGCACATGTAACCTTTTTTTGCTGCGCCTATTTATGTTAGGTAAATAAGAAACCTGTTTCCTCAGCATCCTGGAGTCATTTAGCACACAAGCGGGATGCCAGAATGTGTTTCAACATCATCAAAACTTTTTTTTTTCCTTGGGGCCTTGTTCTTGGGAAGGACTAAGCTTTTTTGGAAAAATTTTCCCTTACAACAAACAAGCAACATGAAAAAAACTCAACCCACATTGTGAAGTCTGACAAAGTTGTAACTAATTGAAAAGAAAGTTTTAAAATGGAACCTGTACACATGAACTACATTAAAAATGGCTTGGAGTGAAATACATACAGTATCATTAAGCAGATAGGACAAATCCCTAAAAAAATGGCAAGTTGGTTCAAGCAAACTAAGTTATCAGTTATTCATAAATCTTAATTGAGATGTAGGAATGAAGTTTTTTAAATACTGCACCGATTACTTCATCAGACCAGGCACAGGTTCTCAACTTCTTTTTGTCACAAGTCTGGGGCCTAACCTATTGTACATCAGACAGCTGAAATAACTATAATGCCTTTTTAACAGCATCCTTGTGATTTAAGTCAACTTCTTCATTACACACTTCAAAAGTGTGTTTAAGTATATATTCTCAACAACGAGACCTAACGCTTTGGAGAATCCTTTACTATGCTTACAATAATGCCCATCTATCTGCTTTTCCTCTGAATTCAATACTAGCAAGACAGTTGAAATGTTCCAAGGAAAACAAAATCCTACAGTTAAACCACATTTGGGCTACAGCCTTACAGCTTTTCCTTGTGTAACTCACAGGCAAATGGAAGCCCAGTAAAGAATACAGGATGCAGCCTTGGTGGGGATAAATCAAGTTTGCCTCTCATCTCTCATTGATACTATTGATATTATCGGGAGCTATACGCTCATGTGGACAGAGAAGAATTTGAATGTAAAGCTTATGTCAAACAGAGAAAAGCAAAAACAGCTATCAAAATAAACCCAAGAAATTCATACCCTTCTGCATAAGGATTGTGAAAGGATGAGTATAAGTGATGCAACATGCCTTACAAAACCACCAGTATTGACGCATTTACATTTAGAAATAGGACAATCGCTATTTTTCATAAATTGCATTATATTAATTTCAGTCAGTGATCCAATTAAAAAAAAATTAATAATCTATAGCCTTATACTCAAGTTGCAGGGTCCACTAAGCAAACATTTCACTGATGAACTCAATGATTTGTATGAAAATTCACACAGGGATTTGGCTTAGAACACGACCTTTTTGCAGTAAGTTAATCTTTATTGCAGTCAGAACCAAATAAAAACAAATACACTAACTTTTAGAACAACTTATTTCTGCACTTCATTTCACTTTCCTATTTTTGACCTTGTCTATGAATTTTTGAAAAATCTTAAAAACTGACTTAGTTGGAACTGAGACATCATTCTGCACGAGCATACAATGCCATCATTTAAAAAAAGTGTCTTGGCAAAACAGACTACATGGACAACTCCTTTCCATTTCCATCTCCCCCGTTTCCTTCCCCAGAAACCTTTCTGATTCTCTCTGAGCTCCAGCAGAAGTGGGGCAAGGGGAAGGGCTAAAGCAAGAAGATGGCGAGGGCCCCTTCCACAGTGCATTAGTGCTGACGTTTCCCTGTGGTGGGAGGTGCATACAGGAAAGGAAAAGAAGGTTCCTACTTCCAAATATTCGTGTCAGACTTTCTACAGACTCCAGAAGTTGCCAGACCACCAACTACATCTGTTCATACTTGGTAGTTCTGCATGTAACCAGAGAGGACCAGATTTATTTATTTATTTTTAGCCAAGGACCGAATTCTGCCCAATAAAAATAATAGTCCATGGACCACATGCAGCTTGCAAAATTGTTTGAATCCCCTAATTAAAAAAGTTACTTTGGAAGAAGGTATGCATATATATGTATGTATGTATTTTTTATATATGACAATGTGACTGAAAAATTGTAATATGTAAATGCATACGTCTACACATATATATACATAAATACTTAGATGATCTTGCTATAATTAAAGATCAGGTTCTTCCTCCAATTCCATTTCGTCTTCTCAAAAATATTTTAACAACACAGCATCTTATGAAGCAGTTTCATAACACAACGTGTTACTAGCAGCACTGCAAAAGAACCAGCAGCCATACCTAGTGGTTCCAACTTTTAGAAGCCAACATTCTCAAAGAGTCTATTGGGTATCTTTATTTTAAAATCCATGAGACTACTTTAGGGACTCCTTATCTGTAGAGGGCGTAAAGCTCAGCTTTGAAAAACAAAAGCCAACAGTCAGATCTCTTCTGTAACGTTTCAGCTGGCACCTCCAGAAATATAAAGTCACAGATAAAAGCAGTCAAATTATAGAATGACAGTCAAATATGACTGATCTATTGTGCTCTGAAACATGTACAAACCTCCAGCAGACCTCTTAAAAGTCTGAGACATAAAAAAAGCAGGTACTACTTTGTGTAAACAAACATTATAAAACTGAACAGAAGTGGTGATTTTTGAGCATGTGATTTTGTATTGGCTAAGCATGATGGGGCTGCTTGTAGGAGTAAACTGCAGGTGGGGTGGGGAGAAGCAATCTTTGAAAATATACCATTGTACCCACATACTTTTATTAAAAGTGGCTATGCAAAAGGAGTATTTCCTCAACAAAGCCTGACACTCTGTAAAACAGGCCGAACAAAGTACAATCTAGATGTTACTACAGAACTTCCATTATTTCAAACCTCAAATATAATTTCAGAGTTCTTCCTCTTTTATCCTAACATCTCAATGCCAGCCACTAATACAGGACCTTCCAAACAAGAACCCTGTAATTATTCAAGTCCACTTACATGCCACATTCTTCACAACACTCTTGTGGCCTAATTTTTTCTCAGTCATTAAAGTTAGGTAGGATTAAAAAAATGGAACTACACAACAGAGACTTTCTCTATTGCCAAAAGTTAGCATTCCTTTAATTCCTCTGTAAAGTTTTACTAATTAGTCCAGGTTTCAACTTGTCAAACTTGGGTGGGTGTAGCAAATTTGCACTAATAAAATACTCATTTCTTATATCCAAAAGTAACTTAGGTACTGCCTATGGGGAAATTCTGCCAAGTGATGCAGCTGAATCTATTTAGCAGTTACATTGAGCAGTTACTCAAAATGCAGTATTCTGCTCTTATTTGCCTCCTCTGCTACACCTAATTCCTGATTCATAACTTCCACATAACACTTCTGATTATGCAGAGAGTATGAGTTATTCGGCCATTCAGGCCTGATCTAATTTGTACTGATATTAAGTCTTTACTCTTAAAAGAAAAAACACAAATCAGCATTTTTCAAAAAGAATGCTTTCTTCCAGAAGTACAGAACCAGTTTCATCTACATCTGTATAGCTTATCTCCTCCTGAATGCACAGATGTACCACTATGTTCACCTTTGTCCTAGCAAACCCTGAGAGAAGCACTGAAAGGACCCTAATGGCTGCCTCTTTCACCTATACCAGTGGGGTACGATAAACCAACAGTGAGCTCTAAAGTCTTAGAAGAGTATCAGTTTACACAAGCAATTAATCCAGTAATTTCAAAAAATACTTACGGTCAATCGCTTAGCTATAAAAAGGTATATCAAGCACATCCCACTAACATTGAATCAATGCCTCAAAGAAAAATTCCTTTTGTTATTAATGAAAAGACTTAAAACAGAATAAACTGATTAGCTGTTTGTCTACTTAATCATCTTGCTGAGGAAAAAAAGCACTTCAATTCTATTAAAACCTTTCACAACATTAAGAACGCTGCAACCATCTGACAGTGGAGAGTTAATGGCAGGCCAGGTCTCATTCTTTGAGTTTGCTCAACTGAAGCAAATCACTCATTAATAAACAATTACCAGTTGTCAGTGAGTTGGCAGAAGGAAGAGACACCACAAGAATTTGTACTCTGGAGAAAAGTATCTATTGATATGACCAAGCAATTGTCAATGCCTGAAATGATAATTCAGATGAGAGTTCTGCATTTGTATCTGGTAAGTTTCGAGTTTTACCTGTCTTGTCTTTGCTGATGTTTCAATGAAAGGAATTCCATAACTTCTTGCTAAATCCTGAGCTTGTTTTGTATCTACTGTTCTGGAAGGCAAATCACATTTGTTTCCTACTAGCACCATTGGGACATCTTCAGAGTCTTTAACTCTCTTTATCTGTTCCCTAAAAAGGAAAAAAAAGGAGAGATTGTATTTAACAGGTATTAATATTAATAGTCTATATGGTAGATTTTAAAACAATTTAAAAAATTCAATTAACATATTCCAACATCATACTTTAGGTTAATTTACTGCACATAACACTACTAGAAGCCACCAAAAAATAGAGTGACTAATCCTGTCACCATCAAGTTTATCATCTTATTTAAAAAAAAAAAGTTGACATTTTGCAAACTACTATAGATTTTGACATCATGACACTTTTTTTTTTTTTTTTTTTTTTTTTTTTAAACAGCTAATGCCAGAACAAGCCTAGGAGGCTCTGGTATAAATCTTACTACTTCTCTCTCATACTCAGCACTCCTAATACTCAATTCATTTGCTAAGGTAAAAGCGCTATGCCTGTTGTCTCAATTTTGGTTTGGTTTTGGGGGACTTTGTTTGTTTGTTTGTTTTTAATTAAATACAGCATTACAAACTCTGCATTTAGACCGGCAGGGTTAAAATTTGAAGACCCCTGGTCTGGTTCTCTACAAGGAGAAATTTGGTAAGGGAGTCTTTTCAAACAATAGTTAGAAAGCATTTTGAAATACTAGTTAGATGTACTTGTCAAGAATCTCAGATAACAATCATTCATTTCATTACTTTTGCCTTCCCAAATAATCTAGCCGTATGTTCCTTAATTTAGTCAATGTTTTCAGTTATTTATAAGCCTTCAGCTTCAGTCTGCAAGGTCATTCACAGGTGTGTGAATGCACAGTAGAAACTCCAGCATTCAACTCCCAACATTCTTTGAAATAAACTGGGAAGGCCTTCTTATGCAAATCTGCAACTCTCTCTTTAAAAACAAAAATTCCACATAAAAACCTCTATGCTCCTTCTTCCCCTTACATCAACATCTATCCTACCCTCTTCCCTTCTTCCTCTACAACCAGAGGAAACCCATTTGTAAATAATCTGGTTAGATAATGAAGAGGAGTTTATGGTTTTTCTGAGAGCAATAGATATGTTGGTTTTTTTCATTTGTCATCCCTGCTGTGCTAACTCTTACCTGTTTGGGTTTTTTTTAAGTCACCAGTACCAATACATTCAATTAGAACATTTTATATGTAATGAAATTTATACAAAGGCTGGCTATCTCAATTCAAATATAAAAAAGAAACAGTCCTGAAAGAAAGCACCCACGTTCTCAATATTGATCTCTCCCTGAGTTAGTATGCAGCAGCAATTTTGCCCCTCTCATTTGCAACAGTACTCCCCTGATCCCACAGCTCCCCAGGGAGATAAGCCAGCAGTAAACTATTTCTGTAAGTAGGCATCTACCTGCTTAGCTACCCACATTAGCACGCTACACAATCAAACAAGCTGACTTGCTGGCATGCAGGAGAAAGTGAAACTGTGATCAGGGCAGTTGCACCTGATGACTTTGATTACCTTGAACTGCCATGGTATCCCACCTTAAATAAGGAACTGTAACTTCTATTCATAACAAAAATGTGCAACTTCAGCTTATGAGTAGATGTTGGGTTTGTGGGTAATACTGATAGCAAAACACTCCTCCACCATACAGCAACATAGATCTGACAGCATTATAAATGCCTAACTACGAATAGCTTAACGTTATGTGTTTGGGACTAATCTTAAACTGATGCTGCTAAACTCAGTGATCTTTGGTGGGATCTGCATTGCCTTCTAACAGAATACCTAAAGAGAATTCAGTATAATAGTAAGCTACTAAGTTATAAATTATCTGGTATGGTAATCACCAGAGACTGCTTCTACTTCTACATTAATGTAGCTGACAAAGAAAGCATGAGTTGAAATTTTTAACTAAGTATTAAAAAAGGAAAGAGACTATGAAGAAACTACTAACAGGTTTTTTAGCAGTCATCCTGGAACTCTGATTTTGTGCTTGTCTGCCACTCTTAGGTGCCAGGGCTTACACATGTTACTCTTCTAGTAACATTCCGCAGGTATTTCCCCTCCACCCCCAGAACAAAAGCTAACAACTGACATTATTGTCTGTACAATTTCAATTGCGTAAGTTTTTTCCCTCTTAGCACACAATTTTATCTATGGAATGGGCAAAGTTTACCTTTAGGTAAGTCTTCACTACGAAGAGGCAAAAATACTAAGTCACATTGGTTTATATGAGAAGCGCTTTCAGATATTCTAACTTGTGAACGAGGCAGCAGATTTTCAGACCTACAAATGCACAAATAAGTTGCAACATTGCTAACTTGCAAATTTCCCCTTAGATGCTATTTCATAAGAGATCATTCTATTATTTAGTGGAAGAGCAAGCAACCTATCCACCTAATAGAAGAGTTAGTCAATTATCTTTCAATATACACACCTATAATGGTGAATATCTTCAAAAGACTTTGTATTGTTTATAGCAAATACACACAGGAAGCCTTCCCCTGTTCTCATATATTGGTCCCTCATTGCACTGTATTCTTCTTGACCTGCTGTATCAAGAATATCCAAGAGACAGGTTTCTCCATCAATTACTACTTGCTTCCTGTAGGAATCCTAAGAAAAGAAAAAAACATAAACCTTGGTTAAACACAAACAAGTAAGGTTTCAAACACCTATAACTCAGGAGATATTGAAGTTGTTTACAATTAATCGAGCATGACTGAAAACAGTTAAAAATCCAACTTTACAGATGGACAAATGACAGTAGGAAAATAGTGTTCCGTATTTACATGTATACAGTAATCCAGAATTGGAAAGAGCACTGAAAGAACATGTTCTTATCTGTATTCTGAATCTTCAGTGAGTAACAGTACACGTGTGCACGCACACACACACACAAAAAGGGCAGTGTTCTTATTTCTTATTTTGCACAAAAGGACAAAAAGTACAAATTGTATTCAGATCAAAAGCATCTCCCCTTTGTCTCAGTTAAAAGAAGAACTGAAGAAGCTTGTAATCCTGATTTTAAAAGGTTTGACTTTGTTTAAGCTTACTCAATTTACCTTTTTTTTTTTTAAAGTAAAATTTGACCTTCATTCTATGGATGTTTACGAAAGCGTTGTGCCACAACAATGTACAAAATAATAAAATAGAAAGAGTACACAAGTGAGACAACTCCAAAAATCTATGCCACTGAAAATGAAATTAAGTATAAAAAGCTTTCAGTGTTTGGGACAGGAAATCTGTTTTGTATGCCTAAGCAGGTACCTATAATGGTATTTGTTATTAAGTTATCGAAGTTGTGTTAATATATTTGAAGATCAAGCTTTTTAGCCAAGACAGACCAACAGACTCATATAAAAGCCCTGACGGGTTGGTTCACAGAGATGTTGGAACAAACAATTTCAATGCTATCAAAGTTTTCAGGTCACTGATTCAAGTAGCTAAAATCTGTACAAAGTCTCAAGCAACTAGATATTCATGTCTATTTACAGCTCTTTTTGGTGCTAGGCTTCTATGAGTACATAGTTTTAGCGATAATAACATAAGCATTACTTTCCCAATAACTTCTATAAACATCTATATATTTGAAATAAAACCACGTCAATAAGCTTTTAAAATAGGTCTTTGAGCAGTGCCATGAATTATTCTCAGTAAACAGTACTTGTAACAAATAAAAGGTATAAGCACAAAATCTTGGTATTACCTTTCAGATCCCTTAGCTAGAGATT
This sequence comes from Harpia harpyja, assembly GCF_026419915.1. Taxonomy (NCBI): domain Eukaryota; kingdom Metazoa; phylum Chordata; class Aves; order Accipitriformes; family Accipitridae; genus Harpia; species Harpia harpyja. The sequence continues at coordinate 10,197,375 of NC_068945.1, read as the reverse complement.
AACACAATATTGCTATTGTTCTTTTTAACACTATACAGAAGTGCACCTAAGCTACTGGGAAGGGAATCAAAAGAATTAAAGCTGCAATTCTAGCCAACTTCAAGATGAATTCAGAATGACCTTCCTTCCTTTGTACCCATTTTAAGGCACTGTATACCTACTCCTGTGCACTTTCCATCTACTTGTATTTTTACAAAAGGCTCTCTTCTTTCTTGTTGCTCACGCTAAAAAACAAGCAGGAGATAATGGTATAGAATCAATATCTTAAACTAAACAAACTCTGTAATCTCACATTTATCTTGAGCCTGGATGACATTTAACAGTATCAGGTAAAACAATATTGACTGTTACCTTAAAGATAAAAGTTTACCTCCAATATGATTTTCAAAATATTTATTTCACAGAAGTGCAAATTCAGTGTTCAAGTAAGAAGTAACTTACTTTATGCTGTTTATGCTTTATGTTTCAATACTGTTTAAATATTGATAGAGCCGAGACAAATACACAAGCTCCAACATGTTTTAAAATAAGGTTAATAGTCCATCTCATTGCTTAAAGGAAAAAAAAAAAAAAAAAAAACCACCACACCAACTCCCCTCCCTCCCCCAAAGGACACATCTTTATTCTAATTCACTTAAATTCATTAGCACACCCCTCATGTCCTATAATACCTTTAGCACCGTTCACAGTGAAGTACTGGTAGAACTTCTATCATTATACTAGGCATATCTACAAAGCTTTCATTTTCTCTTCTTGCAATTTGACTGCTAGTTTAAAAATATGAAAAACAGTTCTTGAAAAGCCTGTATTATTCCTTTACATCTCAGCACTTCAAAGGAAAAGAAATTCCCCTCAACTGAGCTCTAAACAAAAGCTTTAAGTAATTTTCATCAAAGAAAAGTCATTTTTAAGAGAAAAGAAAATCACTTTTAAGAACTGCTGGCTTTAGCATGCCTACCATGTTAGCAGTAGCAGCAAAGATGCACCAGCATAAAGCACAGCACAGGTACAAAAAGAAGGAACACTGAGATGATAGTTGTTTTGCCCACTTCTGGAGAGAAAATTTTGTCACTAACTAGAAAGGTGATTTGAGGCAGAAGAAAAAGAAAGACGTGGGAGAAAATTCAAGCTTATGATTTCCTTCCAAGCTACTGAAATAATAAGCACTTTGCTTTTTTGCCTTTTTCTTTTTCCCCTGCAAAACATCAAACCTGAAATCACATTTGTCACTGTAGGAAAGCAAACTGAAGCACCACATTAAAAACTCAGGCTACTGGGACCCCCACCCCCATCATGGTGAATACCAGCGTAAACATACCAAAGATAAAATTTGTTTATTTAAGTGTTACCATACAGTAAAAATTATCAAGTCCTACAAAATATAAAAGTAGGATGTAACAAAAAGTTATGCCACTGTACTACTTGTGGCACTTCTACTTCAAAATGCAATTGCAGAACCCAAATGGCCAGACTCCCCTTCAATAACAAAAAACCCCAACCTTCTAATCTATAAATTTCATAACTTATAAAAATCCAGTAGCTTTACTGCACATTGGAAGATTTGCAGTAATGAATGCAATGGAGGAACAATGAAGAAACATCCAGTACACAGCTATTAAGTAAAAACAAAATGCAAACTAAAAGTTAATTTTGAAGTAGTACCCGACTCCAAGTATGAATTTGCAATTTTCCCCAGAATACAGACTCAGCATATCTCTATAAAAAAATTTTTAATTTCATTAATCATTTAGCCTGCTTTTATTGGCCTTTCACAAGCCATAAAAATCACCATGAATTATGCTAAAGGAGTAATAATTCCATCTGTTCACAAGCACCGATTAGAAAATGTGATAGGAAATCTCAGCTATATGCTACATATGGAATTTATCTAAAAAAACCCCACTGCTTAATAAATCCCATCTAAGCAAGTAACTATTATTTTGTAAAAATCCATTATACCAGTGATTTAATGTTAAAATATCACAGCTACTAAGACTAAGCTATTACTAAATATTGGTGGAAGTTTCACAGGTGCATAGGTCATTTAAGAACACAGACTTAAATATCAGTATTCGTAAATCAGCCAAGGGATTTTGCTAATCCAATTGAAAAGCCTCTGACAGGCAACTAGGAAAGCTGTTCTTTCTTTAGGACATTGAAAAGATGACATATATTTAGCACTAAACATGCTGAAGCTGTAGAAAAAATAAAAATAAAATAAAACATTTAGAAGTTGTATTATCACACAAGAGAGCACAAATATTTAACAAACCTCGACCGGTAGAGGGCACTAGTCCAACTGGTCTGTGTATTAGGCCAGATTTACAAGGGTTAGTGTTAGTGTACATACAGTTAAGAAAAACCCACTTAAAATCGCTTGGCTATAAATCTGTGCTCGGACATCTACTTCAAATAAGATATGAAACTGTGAAACACATATAAAGCACATATATTTGAATAACAGTAGCCACCCAAACATACATTCATTTTAAACCTCCCCCTCCCCCCCATCATCTGCTATGCTCAGATACAAGTAAATAAAATACTCAAGCAGGCCATGCAACTTCACATTTTCCAAACAAGTTATTTGTTGAATCATTAATTCTATTCCACTGAAAACAGCAAAAACATTAACATTGTAAATGCATCTGTGATTAAGTAACTAGTATATTTTTTTTCCTCTCTTCAACTGCGTTGTCTTTACAACATGAGAATTTTAAAAGTGTTGAGTTTCGTTTTGTTAATCACAGGAAGGATTTAAATTATTCAATAACTGTGTCTTTATGGAATCCGCTACAGATAACAAACACTAAACTCCCTTCTCTGTCCACCCCAAAATATTTAGCTTGATTATGTATCTGTGAGGGAAAATGAGTATTTTGTCAACAGCCGCGTGGCGATGAAAGAAACAGCAGTAAGTGAGAAACAATAGTAGTGACACTACTGAGCCGTCTTAACTGTTATTATTTACTAGTCAAAGCAACTTTTGCCTTATTTCCTCACACTGCATAAAAAACACTCTACAGCTATTGTTCTTTCACCAGCCCCTACCACCACAACTGCATCTATACAGGAAGCACAATCAAGCAACCCTTCTCAACTGAATGGGATTCTGCCCAGGCAAGGACTGAAGCACTTAAACCCAATCACAAGCCCATTCTCTGCAACCTGCTTGCCACTCCAAATCACAGACCACTCTTATTATAACTGAATTCTTTCTTCCCTACAAGCTTACCTACATGATTATAGCACTGTGAGCGCACACAAGGTGATTTACCAGGAGCAGGAAGATACAGTCTCCATCCTCAAGGAATTTACAAGACAAAAAATCGTAACTAGTACTCAGACAAGAACTTGTAGAAGTTGCAGAAGATTAATACTGTTGCATGCGACAAGTTGTGGATGCTGGTAAAACCCATTGGGTTAAAGGTTTCTTTCTTTCACAACAACATACTGATTCTGGACCACACCACAGTGTTACAGTCATCCTGCACACAACCAAATAAAAGCCACAGTTCTGGGATTTCAGGTTCTTTCTATAAGGAACTGTATTTTCATTTTATTATTTTACATTTAAATGTATGTAGTATTCCTCAAAATACTCAGCCTGTTGATTAGCAAAATCCCTCAAGTGATTCAGGAATACTGGCATTTAATTTTTTGTGTTCCTAAATTGTTTACGCAGTTCTGGCTTTATATGACAACTTCTAACACAGAACCTCCACAATACTTTTTTGTAATGCATAAACATGCCTCTAACCCAAGAGAAACCCAGATTATTATGAACAAGTATTACAAAGACCAACATCCTCCAAAGTTCCTTTTGCAGGAAAAAGTAAAATCCCATTTTGCTTGTTCCTCTCAATGAGTTTTGTGTGTTTTCTGTTTAAGTGTGTTTTGGGTTGTTGTCTTAAAATTTCACATCTTAGTAATTGAAAGAGCTGCTCTCCTAGTGCAAGTCACTCTTCCTTTCTCCATAGGTCTATTCGCAAAATCTTCTACAAGCACACAACAGGTTACTTGGCCATGCAACAGAGAAACAAGACAACACACAGACAGGTTAAGGTAAACTCAAACTCAAGCCAACACATTTCTATTTGGGGCACATTAACTCAGGCCTGTACTTCGCTAAAATAAGACAGCTTCCTACCACCTCAGGGCACCGGCTCCTTTTGCTTATGTCTACCTGAAAATGACTACATAGCCATTTTCCGAGCCACCATTTTAAGCCTAGATTTAAAACCTTGTGATTCCTTCAAGTGAGCTTGGAAGCAAGTGCCTCATTGTATAAACATATAAATGAAGTCATAAGCTACAGAGCTTCAGTGCTGGGAACATAAAAATCTTGGGTAAATTATAGTGTCATTTCTCCCTTTATATGGTCTGAGGTTATTAAATCCAACGATCCACAGGAGATTTCAGACAACACTAGTATTTTTCTTATATTTAAAAGGCAGAGCTTGCCTGCTCATTAAAAGCCTTTAAAATATCACAGCTTTTAAAGCTTAAATACAATTTCAGATTTTGAGGAACTGTGCCATGTATTTCAAAGAATCCACTACAGTAGCTATCTTAAAACATTTTTTTCTAGATACAGAAACATGCACTGGTGTGTTAAAAAAAAAAAAAAACCAAACAAACAAAAAAACAGGCTCCAAATTTTGCTTCATTCACCATAACATTCCAGGACACATTTCTCACCGTGTGAAACAGATCCTAATGATAGGAGCTGAGAAAGCTTGATGCATGCATTTCAGAACAAATTTTCCTTCCTGATATCAAAAAGGAAAATCACATTTAAGAGGTTGCATGCAAAGCCATGAAAAGTTTTGCCAACCACTTTCAAGTGAATTCGGCAAATACTTTGTCACCCAAGATCCTAAACACATGCATCCAAACTGTCCAACAAGACATGGCAATTAACACCATACTTTAATTGATAAAAATTGTTAATTCTTTACTGCAGATGATGTTCCATGGCCAGATCGAGAAGTGCAGCTATTTCCTCTCCAATGCTGGCCCAGTGCGGACCATTATATGTTTGAGCTCTTTTTATTATAAAGCCTTGTTCTATGTTTTTGTGGTAACTGTCCAAAAGTAAACAACTACCATTATTACTGATAATCTCTCTTCACAAAAAGTATAAGATGAAGTTGTTTACCTCTATTGTAGGGTCATATTCATCCACAAAGTGATTCTGAATTAGCTGTATTGTCAAGGCGCTCTTGCCTACACCACCAGCTCCAACGACAACAAGTTTATATTCTGTCATTTTTTAGCAGACCTGATGACAAAGAAACCAACATTAAGCAGAGAGAGTCAGGCTCCGACTAATGAGGATGCTGTTGGTGCGTTTTCATTCAATATCACGTTCCTTTGCTATTACCGGAAAGCAACTCCCTCCCTGAAAGACAAGACAAAAAGCTGTGAGGGAATGCTATTTCTCAAAGTCATACACAGGAAACACAGCGTGGGCACTAAGCTGAAAGGCACCGATTCCAGAGAGAAAAAAACCCAAGGATACACTAAATTCTGAAAAAGGTCAAAGAGTATTTCTTGCAGGGCACAGATATCGTTCTCCACCGCCTTCCCCCAAAGCCCCAGCGACTCTGGGAGACCTCCTGGTTTTTTACGAAAGCCGGGCCAAACCGAGCGCCCCTCAGGCTGGGCCACAAACCCGGGACCCCCCCCGCTCCTGCAAACGATTGTGGCGGGACAGGCGCCGGTGCGAGCACAGCTTCACCTGACGGCTTCACCGCCGCAATTATTTTTTTTCCCGGGCGAGCCCGGCGCGACCGCCCCGAGCTCCGCCGCGGGGCCGGCGGCGGGATCCCCCCACCTTCACCGTCCCCGGGGCTCGGGGTACGGCTGCCCGTCCCGCCCCGGCTCCCCTCAGCCAGGAGCCAGCGACGCGGCCGGGCCGCCGAAAACTTTCCGGCCCGGCCCCTCGGCCCCGCGCACGGGGGGGGGGGGGTTAAAGATTTGGGAGGAGGGGAAAAAAATAAAATAAAATAAAATAAATCTATGAGGAAAAGGGGAGGGGTGGGGGGTTGCCTCGGCATAAGCCGCCGGGTGCCGGCTCCCGGAGGGCGTTGGCCACCTGTCCCGCCGCCCCCTCCCGCGGCCGCCGAGCCACCGCCCGCGCCGCGGGGAAGGACGGCGGAGGGGCAGGCGAGGGCTGCTCCGGAGGATGCCGGCGGAGGGGAAGCGGGGCAGGGCGCAGCCCCGCGGGCGGCAGCGGGACAGTCGCCGGGAGGCTGCCCCCGCCCGGCTGCCGGCGTTTCTTGCCCCTCCGCTGGGCGACGCCGGGAGGAAGAAGGGGGACGGGGGAGGGGGGTGCCCGGCTCCGGGAAGCCGCAGCGCTTCCCCCTGCCCCACCTCGAAGGGAAAGGGAGGAAGAAAGCAAGCAGGCGCGGCGGCTCGTCCCGGTTCAACGGGCTAGGGCTAAGGGCTAGGCGGGTACCTGCCTGGCGCTGCAGCGGGCCGCGGGAGCACGCCGGCGCCTCCCTTGCCCGCCCCGCCGCGGCGGTCGCTCCGCGTCCCTTTCCGTCCCGGTCTGAAATGGCGGGGGACGGGGAGGGCTGGGGCTGGAGCTGCCGAGGGAGCCGAGCGCCGAGAGGGTGGATGGCTGGCTGGATGGATGGACGGGCGCGATCGATGCGCTCCGCGCTCCCCCGCCCCTTGCGGCAGCCTCGGCCTCGGCCCCTCCCTCCCTCCCTCCCTCCTCCTCCTCCTCCTCCTCCTCCTCCCCCTCCTCCCGCCGCGCCGCCTCAACCGCCCGCGGCCGCGGGCGGTTGAGGCGGCGCGGCGGGAGGAGGGGGGAAGGAGAGGTCGGGGCCGCCGCCCGCCGGCACCGGAGGGGCTCGGAGGCGGCGTTTTGCGTCTCAACCTGAGGGAAAGCCTGCCCGGGAAGTGCGCGCTCTGAGGGCGGTGGAGGGAAATAAGTACAATTCCCAGCGTTTCCTCGCCGTTTCCCCCTCCCTCATCGCCGGCGGGGACCCGGCGCGCACCGCCGCGGCTCCGCAGAGCGGGGGCACTGAGGGCGTGAGGCGTAAGGGCCGCCGTAAGGGCTTTCTGCCGGTTCATCCTGAGGGGAGCGAGTTGGCTGCCCGGCCGGGGCAGGCGTAAGACAGTCCCTGGCTAAATATAAAAAGCATTTTTATCCGTAGCCGGTCGTGAAAGTGTCAGCGGAGGCCTTGCGGAACTGCTGCAAAACTTAGGCGCCCGTTAAAGTTGGTCGGCTTGCACTCCTTTCAAAAATTGGCTGCCGGGATGCTCTGTATAAAAGTTAATAAACACAGGTTTTTTTCGGAAGGAAGTTAACAACTGCATAGTGAAGCCTGTTTTCTTATTAAAAGGCCAAAACCATAATTCCCTGTAATTGAAAGGCTCTAACGTGTTGATTAATATACTGTAATGTCATTTATATGCCTGTGGTTTACATCCCAAGCAGTAAGATTTTTCTGAAACACGTCGCCAGGTCTCAGACAAAGGTAGCGAACCTTATTCCTAACAAAGCTTATTCGGAGGGTAACTCCAGTGGTGTCGACTGGCTCACACAAGGGATTAATTTGCCCAGTTTTGCTTTCCCTCTTTAAATTGGAAGGTCAAAAATAAATATGTTGTGTCTACACATCTGGTGTGCAAGAGTTTTAATTTAAGAGGCTGGAGCTTTGTTCTCTGCAACTGCGTGTGACAACTTCCAGCTTCTTTCATTATCAGTGTGCAGCTAAGGCGCTCTGCTTTTGGGCCATACCCAGCCGAGCATCGAAGGCATTAACCCTCTGGGACTATGCTGTCTAATTTAGAAAGTGTGTTCCTATGATTAATACACGTAAATAAGCCAAAGCCCCTGTGGTGGTGTTCAGCACTACTCCCTGATGCTAAGGTGTTAAGACTCAGGTGGAAAACAAACACATCTTTGAGCTGTTGTGTGAAAAATGGTGTCTCTTCAGGCAAAGACAGCAAAAGATCAGACAAGCTTTTCCTGTGTTCTTGAAACGAGTCTCTTCTGTCACTGAAATCAGTGCCAAAAGTCTTGTGGACTCCTATGGGAGCTTCTGTAAGGATACTCATATACAGTGGGAGGGTATATACTGTCATGAGCTGCGGAGAAAATGAAATTGGGAAACTCTTTATGATCCCCATTTCTCATCTCCCAGGGATTTAGGTGTTAGTAACCCGGTCATTTTTGTGTTAAATCTTATTAGATTGTTTCCCAACTGCCTCAATAAAAAGAGACTCACAAAAACACATGTGACGGTGTAACATGAAATCATCTCACAAATTAGAGTTAAAACTGAGTGATTCAGTTTGCTTATTAAGTAGGCTACCTCACATGAGCAGATGTAAAAACCAAAAGAAAGACCTGCTTTCAAAGAACAAGTAGCCTGGTGGTAAAACCACAAGCTTGGGATGTGGGAAACCCACATTCCCATCTGTGGCGTGAAAGAGGCAAAGAAAGGATTTGAATGCAGATGTTCGGTAACTGAGGTAAACGCCCCGATCAGCAATTTTAGGATAGCCGGATCTCACTTTCGTATTTTGCCTCCCCTAGGAAAACTATTTGAGTGTTGTGGTTCTTCCAAATGCAGTGGGAAAATGTCTGCGTAGCAGGAAAACTTGCCCAGTTCTGCACATAATGCTGGTGTTCCACAAACAGCTTTGATGGTTTGTTCTCATCTAGAGGGCTTTATATGGGGAGAAGCTGTTCGTCTTTAAACCCACACAGTCACAGCTGGGATCAGAAGAGTATCCGGAGAACAGCTGCCTTTGTTAGAACCTTCCCTGTGAAAAATTCAGGTCCTGATGACAGCTTGAATTGTCGTATCTCCATACGATCTCAATGAAATGTGCAAACAATCATTTTGCATATCATTGGGAGGAAAAAAGAATTGTTCAGATTCTGGAAAAAGCAAAATGCAAAGCTTGATTTTTTTTTTTTTTTTGTGCACAGATTTGTTTATAAATGTCTATTATGAAACTGCTGTTTGCTTCAATTAAATTTCACTTAGAAATAGCTTCTCAGGCTTCTGTGTGAAGTGGTTTGAAAACAAGCTGAAATAAATGAGCTGATCAAAAATATTAAGTGCCAACCCATACACTGCATTGATATGAAAGCTGGTGAAAAGTCTGCACAAGTGATGCAAGACCTCCTAGATTTTGCAAAAGTGCTGCTCTCTAAGTTACTGACTTCATTTTAGTGATTGTTTCTTCAATGCAATTTGCACAGAGAATTCTGCACACAGGCAAGGAAGATGCACGTCCTCAAATCCCAAAACACTTCAGTGTGCTAGAGCTAAATACTTTTGTGAAGTTAAAGCATATTCATCAATTCAAAGGCTTCTTCACATTTGCATTAAAATATTCCAGTCCCAGTCTTCTGGATCCTCCATGGATATGGATCTTTGAGGGCAAACCACCAGTCACAACTCCTTATTCTGACAAAATGCTTCCCTTACGATATCAAGCACTAGGCCAAGTATAATCCCATCAGACACATAATTACGCTACTCAGATTTGCCCAATCCCAAAGATTATACAATAAATTCAGTGACATTTTAACTTTGAGAATATATGAGCTTTCACCACCCATCAGCAGTTGCAAGGTGGGGGGGAGGAAATGTAAAATACAGCTCCAGCTTCAAGATAAATAGTAATCTTTCCCTGTTAACAGAGAGTGTCAGACAAGCTGAGACAAGAGTTAATTTTCCTGTGGCTTTTCCTGGCATTGAAGTCTATGCAAAGCAGATGCAAAGCCAATGTAGAGTTACTACAGGAAGATAAGTGGGTTCGTGCAACTTCAAGTTTGCCTGCCGTGAATTAGGAATATTAGTAAAGAGAATTTTTCAGTCACACATAGATAGGCCAAGGGTCCCTGGCCAGTATGGCCAGTAGTGATCCATATACATTGTCAGGCAACCACCAATATAGATTCAGTCCTGGCCATGCATAAGCAGATGGTTATACTTCAGTTCGTTTAGCCAGAGGCCACAATACTGGCTTTAATGGTAGTTTCATGCTTTTAGGCCACCATTATGGTACTTTGCACAAGGACAGACACTACCTGATCAGTCTGCACATGTTAAGTGTTTACATGACAAAGTTTCTGAAGACATTTGACCTGGCTGCATGGGTTTATATAGGCTGTGTGTTTTGTTTTATGCAGGCACGTTATTTTGCTCTGGTGTAAGATTCCATGCATGTGTCACTCAGGAGCAGCATTTGAGACATTCCTGTCATTTGGGATGTACATACCACCCTTCAGTTTTTACCTTTTCCTCTTCTCCTCCCAGGAAAATTAAGACTTTTAAGGAAGTCCTGCCAACTTCATTATGCTGCCCTATTATTGTTAAGACCACCTACAGAAGATTTTTCTTTTAAGTCCTATCTAGAGCAGTACAAACGCCCTTACAAATTTTTGTTTGCTGACACAGCAGGATACAATTATATTCCCCATGACTTTTAACTCACTAACTCTACTCAAGACAGGATCTACAAGACATATATAGGACAGCATACAGTGAACTTAAATATATAAATATTTACATCCAGAGATAAATATCTCTATACATGCAATTTTAAATATGTGAGTTTATGTTAAAATAAAGGCTATAGTTCTCATGGGGTGTTAATTTTTGTTCCCTATCAAATTTCCTGTAGTGGTATGGACCTCCTAGAAATTTTACATGAATAGATTGATGTTTAACATAGATGAACTCACATGGTATATGAACACAGCATATATGGACTCACACTGAATGTGAACACGTTTTGCCTTGTCACTGCAAATCCTTTTCAAATTATCTGATGGACCCCAAGAAATCCACAAACCCTAAACCAAAAATTACCTTTCAAATGCTCAGCTATATAAAGCACAAGTCTAGGTTCTGCTCCTTCAGCTTCAGTGGCAGCTAGGTTGTCCACTATCCACTTTAAACACAAGAATAGCACAAGGTCCTGCAAACCTTCCTTCTTTTTTATATGTAGGCACTACGGAAACATGGTTAATGTATTTTTCTGCAATAACATTAGATTTGGCTTGAAGGAATCTGCTAAGATACACCACATTACTGGTATTTGTAAATGGTTTGACTTTTGGATTAATTCAGCTGTCTCTGAATTTTTGAATATAGTTCTCTGCTAAAAATGGGGTGGGGAGAGAGGAACAGTTCAACTGTGAACTATTCTTTAGAAAACTGGATGCTTTTGCCATCCTACGAATGTCATCTGGCATTAATTAACATAGCATCTCTCTAATTATATTGTCAGCATACAGCCACTAAATTAAAATACAAAGAGAATTGTTACAATTTCCCAATTTAACTTTGGTATTTCTTTTAAAGCATAATTTTTCAAGTTTTGTGTATATAGGAAATCATCCAAAGCCCACTGAAGTTAATGGGCTTCATTCCGATTAGGCCCAGAAATGTTTGGAAAAACCAGTGGGGTGTCCAAATTGCCTCTAAACCAAGCGATTAGATGCCTCATTTCTATTATTGGCACCCGCAGCTCACCACCCAAAACTAACTGAATATGCAAGACTGCAGATCTAATGGGCGTCTCAAGGGACTGAAGACTACCATGTGGGGAGAAAAAGGGAGCATTAGACACAGCGGAAGTTCACCATCCCGCTGCACCCATGCCTTTAGGGTGCCAAAAAGAAATACTAGGAAGAAGGACTTAGTAGATCTCTCCTACCTGAGACAGCATGGAAGAGCAGTGTGGGGGGCTCCATACCACACACTTGCAGTGTGACTGGACCAGCTGCAGCAAAATGTAGTCCTGAGACACACCAGACATCTGCTTCTCAAGTGGAACCTGCAGGAGGTGACCAGAGAGTGCCAGCCCTGGCATGACCCACTCCTCGCAAGCGGCTCCCACCTTTCTCCTGCGTGTTTTGTTTTCCTCTTCCCATCCTCGTGAGTCGGCATGGCAGGCACAGCACAGTGACTGGCTCTGTGAATTGCCCCTCAGCTCTAGCTGGTGGGAGAAACCAGGTAGCTGAGGAAACATGGCAGTGCTACATCCCATGCTTTTTGTGTCATGCTAGGGTCAGCTGGTCCCTGACGCTCTCATAATGAATTTTGTGTCTCTCTTTCTTTGACTGGGGAGAACTGTGGAGAATAACTAGTGCCTTAGCAGAGCTTGTGCTCTCAGTGCAGAGCTGAGAGGCCTTGAGCAAAACCTTTGGTTCCACCTAAGTCCATCCTGCTTAAAAGCACCCTGTCTGTGGGCAAGAGGAATCTGCGTATGTGGCTGAGCCAGGCTGGGAGCGACACCGAAGTAAAACACTGGGTTAACTTTGCCTTTTGGAATGACCTAGAGTTCAATCCTGCTCTCAGTAAACGGCAGTTCTGCCACTTGCTTAAGCCTAGGTTTACACGTTAGCATTGCCTACCCTTCAGCATCACTAGCCTCCACACATATCCGTTGGTATTATTAAAATCTTTGAGATCTAGCTGATTTCTAGCTCACCAAGAGTTTTATTTCTCTGGAGTTTGGTAAAACTATACATCTCCCTGAGATGATCAAAAACACATGGAAAAACATTAAAACGGTGCATAAAGAGAAAAAGAATGAGGTATTTTCTTTCCAAGACAGCTACTTTTTTGCTGCAGACTTTTTACTTCAGGAAAAAAAAATCAAAATGTTGTCAGCACTTTGGAAACTAAGTCCCTTTTTCCACCCTAACAGTCTTTTGCCTATTTTGCCTAGACCTGTAAGCCGAGCATGTTGCTGCAGCTCAGGACAACGCATGAAGACCTAATGTTTTTCAAAGGAGTAAAAAGCATTCCAGCAGCAGTAGCAGTTCGCATTCTTCTCGGACAGGATGTATTTCCCCAGCTCCCCTAGGAAACTGGAAGCACGATCCCAGGGCAGCCCTCCTCAGAAGGTGCTGTGCTTGGGAGTCAGCTATTTCAGGGATATGAACCAGCCTGAGAGACTCAGCCACTGGAGACACTGGACAACTTGCAGATTTAGGGAAGGCTGGAAGCCTCTGATCTCAGTGGTCCACAGACCTCTCAGACAGCAGAAGAGCTCGGAGACTAAAAAGCTGAGGCAGCCAGGTTTCCAGTCCATGGAACTGCCTGGTGGGTTTGGAGCCCAAGATCCTGGCAAGGCAAGGGACAGGCAAGCGAGAAGTTTAAATTGAAATCACTAGTTTCACGCAGAAAGTTCTGGTTGGCAAATCCCTGTTTCTCGATCGGGGCCATCGTCTGGATGCAGCTGCTTGCCAGCTGTAGCTTGGTCAGCACAGGGCTGCATTAACTCCTGCTGGGATGCCCTGAATGCAGATGGCAAGGAGCGTGCTGGCCTCATCTTATGTAGCCCCTCCCACAGAAGATGTGGTGCTGCCCCTTGTATGAAGAAGCACGCATACCTTGCTGTGGTACCTTCATGACCTGTCAATGATTTTCATTCACTGCTGCCCTAAAGGCTAAAATATGGCCCATTGAATGGTATTTTTGGCCCATCCAAATGATGCAGGACTGGACTCTCTGTGCCCTGTGACTTCTGCATTCATGCACACCAGTGCCAAAATCTGTGTGGGCAGGGTGCATTTACAAGGCCACTAAATGAAAGTGGTGGGATTTTACACAGGGAGAGGGGCAGGCATGCACCCATTTTCCCAGTCATGGGGTACTTAAAACACATCTGGTCTCTGAGCAGATTATTCTGTAAATCAAAAACCAAGCTTGAATATACCAAATTTTGTGCTCATACCTCTTGGTTACATAATGCATTAAGCTAGATGGTAAATGGCCTGGCACAACCCCTGTGGCCAGACCCTCTGCCAGTGTAAAGGAATATAGTGTGTGTGGAGTGATACCAGCACAAGCTGTTGCAGACAATTCTGGGCTTCCCAAGGCTATAGGTGAAACTGAGTTTTGCAACTCAAATGATACAGTGGCCAGGGGCAGAGAAGGCCTTGCCACTTCTGCAGTGGGAGACAAGGATGTGTGTAACTGGGACAAAACCTCTGGTGAGCTGAACTGTCCATTCCCGTCGCTCCCAAGGCACAGGGAGGCATGGGGCAGTGTTTGCTACTGCTGGGTATGGCCAGCCCCAACCACATTAGTCATCTTTATCCCATATAACCAAGCTCTTACTCGGCACAGCAGCTTCCACACACTGTCACAGCTGTGGGCAAAAAGGACAGTGGGGCCATACTGTTCCTGCCTCTTCCCTTACTGTCCTGGTCTGCTGTCCTCGCACTAGAGCCAGCCCAAATAAATTATGTATGTTAATCTATGTATTTTGTAGCAACCTACAAAACAATTCTTTGATCTCAGTTTAGGCCTTTGGTTGTTACTACAATACAAGCGATAATAAGTAAATAAACACAGGAAGAAGTAATACGTATCCAGCAGCATCAGTTTGGTTACCGCTTCCTCACACATACACACACTCCAATGCTAGAATTTCATTTTAAGAAAAGGTCGCTATACTCGAGATCACAGGTCCTACTTTGCTGTGCTGTAATTCAGTTTTCATCCCATTTCATTTCAGGAGAATCCACTGTACATTTATCAGCTTACACACTCAGAATTACTTGTGAATGGCTGTATTTACTCCAGACTTGAATTAGAACAAGTTATAGCAAAATTTGTCTAATGGTCTTTAGTAAGTCCAATAGCAGTGTACAGCCCTAGGAAATGCACCTAGAAGCACTGCAAGAATGTGAATACAGCAGGAAGTATTGCTGAGGTGTAACATGTACACTCAGAAATGGTTCTAAAAACAAAAGAAACTTCTGTTTAATCACAACAGTGGGATTTTTAGGATCACTTGCTCTTGCAGAGGCAGTTAAATAGATCCTGACATAGAGTACCAAGGAAGGAAATGTAGGTGTTTATTTTGGAGTGTTTGGATCATTGAATAGAAAGCTTATAGGAAAATGGAAAACATGCAGCAGTAATTTATTTCTAAAGGGAAGGGGGAGAAAAGTCAAGGAAATTCCCTCACAGTCTGCTTGGAGCCAGGTTTTCAGCTGGTGTAAATCTGCAGGCTAGGTTAAAGTTATTGGAACCAGCTCATGTCCTGTATCAATAGAAAGCAATACAGCAATGTCGATTCACATTAGCTGGTGATTTAAGGTTCTAAGGAAAGTCAGCATTACCAAACTCCTACATCAGGATGAGACAAGGGCTTTGTCCTAGGATCAGATTCAGCTCTCATCTGCAGTGGAGCAGTGCGGCCAGGTAGCAGTCCCTGTCCCTTGTTAGTGTCAATAAACATCAGCTTCTTCCTCTCTTTCCACCACACTGGTAAGTCCCTCCCTGACCACATTAAAATAAAATTTGAGCTTTGCAACAATGATTCCCGTTTGCTTGTCCTTAGGTCCCAACTCTCAACAGCTTTGCAGACTGAAAGTGTATTCTTCGTGACCTCCTCAATATGTTTGCATTATCAGCTGTTACATTTTTTATTACACATCATTGAATTTAACACATCAAGACTTTTATGCAGCTTGCCCCTGCTCTCTAGGAATTTCACAAATAAATCACTGACGTGCAGTGCAAACTGTCAAAGAGCTGCTGACATACTCTACAGTAGAAAGGCATTGGATAACCTTTTGCACTAGAATGCTATTTTTAAGTGCTTTAATAAAGAGCACTATTGTTTTTGAAAATATATGGCTATGGTGAAAGGAGTTAATGGTTTGCACATGATGTATCACACCCATGATAAAATTCTTCACAGAAAAGTTAAAAATCCCAAGCAGTAACCACACACACAAAATTGTTAAGGATACTCTGTGGGTTGAAGCTCTCGTCTTTGTCTGAGCATTTAGACCTTTCTGAGCGTCCTTTGTGTAACAGAGCACAGATATAAAAGCCAGGCTTAATGATCCAGCCACTTTTCCACACCACAGGGTCACAGCCTTGGGCAAAGGTTTCCCCCATTCAAAGGCAGGGACGGAGGAGAGAAAGGGGTGGCTGGATGTGTCTAAACAGCTGCCTCTTGGTTTTGTGAGCGCCCTGAAAAGAAAGGATACCAAAGCATATGTTTCTTGGGACAAGGCCGTGATGTTTCTGCAAAGGGGAATTGACTGTGTGCTGTTTATAACCACCCTTGTGGTAATCAGCAAGTGTCTGTATGTTCTTTAAATAGATGCATTACCCTAAGGAAATACCCAAGTCAGCACCTCTGTATCCTGCTCTTAGAGAGGAAACCTGACCTACAAAGCATCAAAATTTGCTGCTGCTTGGTGAATGGGCAGAAATATTTTAGCTAATGCCTGACTGCTGCTTGCTTTTCTTGGAGAGGTAGCTTCATCATGCTTGGTTCAGCTCTCATGTATGTCAGTTCTACTCTGGGGTGACTGCAGTTATTTAGAAGAGTTGCTCCATAATTACACAAGTGGCAATGAGAAAAGAAGCAAGCCTCAAGGAACTGCTTCCTAAGTAAAGCAAGAAGGATATGATATGATTAATTGATTTGTTTATAGATTCCTCATTTATTCTCACTAATTGCTGTTAAATATGGAAATACATATTTCCAAATATTTGTCCCAGGAAATTACTGCTCTTTTATCTGATACTAAAGTCTTACTGTATGAATCACTTAAAACCAGACAAGACAAACCACCAGAGAGTGTGTTAAGCAAAATGAGGATAGAGTTGCAGATCAGAAGAACAGACAAGATAGTCTTCCTCTTTTCTCAGTGCCTACAGAAGAGAGTTCTGTACTGTAGTTTTTTAAACTGACATGGTGCTTGGGACAGTAATTCTAAAAAGAGCTTCACTGAAATACTTATCTCTAAAGAGGTCTTTATAACCAGGTGATGTCTGGAAAAATGTGACTTCTAAAATATTATACAAGTACACATTTAGAACAGAGAAGGAAAAAAAAAGACACTGAAAAGGCGTTGCGAACTGGAGCATTACACTCATCCATTAAACTGCATTTTGCTATCTCAGTGCAGTCAGAAACTTTGCAATTATAAACAAGAAACAGAAGACAGAGATTAACATGCTAGATTTTTTACATAGTAGTTTACATCAGAATCTGGTTGTATAAGCTAAAGTGAGGATATTGAAGTCAATGAAGCCACTTGGGAATGACCCTACCATAAGTGAGATCAGAACTAACCATAATAATATATGGTTAAAGCTTCATTAACACCAGAATGAGTGGGGGAAAGGAAATTTTTCTAATGCGTTTCCTTTATTACTTGCCAGATTTTAATCAGCCTTTCCTGAAAAACCTGCCATTTATAGAAATACATATTTTGGAGGAAATGCAATAAATAAGCGAATTTAGTTTTGCAGATGTACCAAGGATGCACATACACTTAAAGATTTCGCAAGGCTTAGTCTAGGGGAATCAGCTTTACAAACATACACTTCAGCCTGTCAACCACTAACACTTCCTTACATTGTCCTCCTGACATAAGGCCCATCTCTATCCCAAATTTGCCCTTTGAATTGTTGATTCACATTCTCACTTTCCAAAGACATCTAAATAACTCCTTGTGAACAGCTGGCATCTCACTTAATTCATGTCGTAGAAAACTTCTGTATTTAGAATAGCTCCTTGTCAGTGGACCTTCCCTGAACAGGTAGAAGGATGAAAAAAGTGTTGTAGTTAGGAAACATGAGTTATTTGGTTTGTCGCCCTGTCAACTCTTAAGTTGCTGCATTCACACTCATATTCAGCTTGAGATTGAGCATAACTGAGCTGTGGCCAAGCCATACTTCTGGCCATGTCTTAAGCCTGTCCAGATGGCAGGCATTCCTGCTCCTCACAGAGGAAGGATCTTAACTTCAGTGACAGGCCAGGGCTTCTGACTCCCACAGCTCCCGCTGAGCACAGCAGCTGCGGAGAGGTACAGCCAATCGTGGAGGCAAAAGCATGTGCCAGGGACAGGAGCAGAGGGATCCAGGGAACAATACCTGATAAAGTAACCATCTTTCAGTCCGTACCTTGCCTCTGCGGGAAGGCTGAACTGAGACCTTACTGGGAGTGGGGAGCAGCAGGGCACTTTCCTGCAGGCCACTGCCAGTCCTGCAGGAATTTAGCACCAGCAGTGGTGCTGATGGGTGACTTGAGTCCTGGCTGCAACTGCAGGAGAGGACACAGGCCTGCTGTGTCTCAGATGTGGGGAGATAAGGCTGGCTTGCAGGCATCCTTAGGGAATGTCACTTATATGCAGTCTGGAGCTTTTATCCATTTGGATGCAAATAGTGTTAAAACAATCTGGAGAACTGAGAGTCAGGCTAAACTGACTGTGTAGACATAGCATATGTGCTTCTGATGTGGACTTCACTGTATGAGCTGCTTTTTTGCTTGGCCCGATCGGAAGATGTAGTCTCTGGTTACTGATGTTAACTGGTGTTTAAGGAGCAGAGACTGTACAACTTTACGGAGGACATAGCCAAAGAGTTAATGAAGGCCTCAAATGTTTTCTTTTTCTTATTGGAACCTCTTGGCTGGGATAAACTACATATCATAGGCACTGTGTAAGTGTTTGGAAACCTTGTTCACGAGAGCTGAGAAGGCACATAAAGATGCATGCTCCTGAGCACACTGGCAGCACGCGACTCTGAGGTTCTATACAGCCTCCTTTAAGGTTCCACATCTATTAACAGGCCAAGACCATTTCTGTGGCACTCTACACATGTGAGTCTTTGTGGGCAGGGAGCGGCTACACACATTCACAGATCAGCCTGGAAGGGACAATCATGATTCATTTACGCTCTCTGTTACCAGTAGGTCTTCTGTGTGGGTTAGCGGCCCTCTGTAATCAGTAATCCTGTAAGACATTGCTAGGCATGAGCAATATGACTGACGTGGTTTGAACTCTCTGCATTTGCAGACGGTGGCCAGTATGACCCTTTGCACAGCACCGAACAAAGCTCACCCAGGCATTTCTGCCGCAAGCTCTGAGCTTGTCTATGAGGTTTTACATGTCTGTAAAGGAGTCACCTACTAGTGCTACTAAATCTTTCTTTATGCTGTGGACTGATTTAAGCTTTGCAGTATAAAGGGATAAAGCCACTGAGGCAAATACATCTCTGTAGGAGACATATTTCTCATGTTCTTTCCCCCAGCACGCTTGCCAGGGAGGCTTCACCTGCCACCACTGCTGCCAATGCAAGGAACAGCTCTTAGAGAGGAGAGAAATCTGCTTCACCAGGGAGTGTGGATGGGGCAAGGGGAAGAGTGAAAGCCTCTTGATGTGAAAGGCAAGGATAGCAGTAGATCAGTGGAAGCGTATGAGCTGACAGGTATATTTTCTATCAAGAAGACAAAGAAACACAGAAGCATAGGTATGCTTTTTGTGAACAACAATTCTTCATATACAAGGAATGTCACTTACTGACTTAAGAATTCCTCTAAAATTCCTATTGAGCATCACTGCTGGTAAAGCTTATAAATCTGTTTGAGACCCAGGAAAGGAAGATGTATAGGACTGCAAGATGTCATTGTACAAATGGTGTAGTTCACCAAAAATAAGACCCTGAAGACTTACCCCTGTCCTCACCCTACAATTATGGGGAGGGAGTGACCATGGAACACAGCGTTTAGGACACCATGGAATATATTTGTCTTCCAGGCAGTTCTCAGAGCACCTTGACATACATAATTAGTGAGGATGTTGGTGTTTATTGAGGGCTTGTGGTTGTGAAAAATAGAACAAAGAGATTTTTGGGGGGTGGGCAATAATCAAGGCAGTAAAACAATTTCTCTCCTCTCTTTGCTTTTTCTCTCAGATTTTCTATCATAGAAACAAATCGAACCCCACCCCTAACTAGCTAGTTCACTTAACTCAGCTTTCTTGACAGTTAACACATGCTCTGCAAGATTACTTTCCTACATTCCCTTTTGCCTTCTACCCTTCCATTTCATTCTTACTGTATCATCTTAGAGCTAGAAGATCTTACAGTTTCAAACAGTTTTTGAGAGCCTATAGTCAGACTGACAGAGGCAGCAGGGAATGAGCTTAGCTTGCTATTTTTCTCAATAGCTCTCTTTGAGATGAAAATTCCTCTTTGCCACATACAGTCCTAAATGAAAGAGTAATTTCTGACTTGCTTTCACAAGCCTTTTGATTTACGTCTTCTTTAGTCCGCACATGTCTCACAGATATTTCTCCAGCCCCTGCTCCTTATGGACCAGTATCATCTTACATCACTCTTACATTTTTATCAAAGCTTTCCTTTTAACAGAGATGTTCCTTAGAAAAAGTTCAAATCTAAGTCTCCCTGAGCTTTGTGAGAACAATCGGCCTGGAATTTCATTTTTCTGTGATGCTCAAGTCAGTGTTTTTCTGGGATTTTGTTTTTGTTGGTTTTTTTTTTTTTAATTTGGAAGAAAACTTGTTTGGGCTAAAATTAACGTTACTTTTTGAAAATATAAACTCATATTAGCACCTGAACTTTGTAGCTTATGCCCATCCATTCCTTCCAGTTCATTAGTAAAATACTCACTTACTGAAGGCAGAGAAAGAATTAGTATCATCTGACATTACAGTCAGAAATAAAGGTTTTGTGTATATATATATGTGATCAAATAGTACAATTAGAGTGGATTACAGAAATCTAAGTCAGCTGACTTTATTTAAGCCTGTTCTGCTCTGCAGTTCCTTTGTTTCAAGGAGAACCAAGATAAAGGCTGGCTAGGTGAGTAATAAACTTATATCACATACGTTAATATACAGTAATCAGATAGTAAAATCTTATTCAAAAAGGCCTATTGTGCAAGACACTGTACAAACAAAGACAAACATAGTTCCTGCCTGGCAACTCAGTAAAGGCAAAAGGGAGAATGAATCAATTTTAACAGAAGTAGATCTTCACATGGAGCATAGTAAAGTCAGTGCCAGTCTTTCCACTCACTTCCCTAGATTTCAGATCACATGTGTCCATATGCACGCGTGTGCACACATATGCACAGAAATTTGTTCCACCTGTGTTTACAGATACACACATTTTACTCAGATGCAAGTCTTGGAGTGACACTATATATGCACAGCAGTGTACGTGATCATACCGAAAAAAGAATCCAGGCTTCACTTGGCAAGGAAATCAATACCTAGTTTGTTTAATTGCTGCCACTCTCCTGAAATGCATTTGTGTCTTAACAGTTGTACAATGACAGAAGCAGTTAGTGAGGGAAGATCTGTCTTGAACAGAAGTAGAGGATTAGATTGTAGAAATAAGATATTTCTGTTGAGAATAACAAGCATGTATTTTCATTCAAACAAGCTGTTCTATGAAAAGGAGAAGGAATTTTACTATTTGAATTTTCTGTTTTTCAGTGTAAGCTGAGGTACTCAAATCCTACGCTGAACGCATGAGCTACAAAGGCTAAACCCAGCAAAGCACAGTTTTAGCAATGTGGGTGCAGGGTAAGAATGTATCTTTTCTTTAGCAGTGTTTCAAGAACTAGTTTTCACAAATTTTTGAAATATTTGTGTGGCATTTAATGAAATCACATCAAGGCTCTCTCCTCAGCCCTTAAGAGATGCTATTGTCTTATTCAAACATGCTTTTTCGAAGCATACTCCTTCACTGGTAAACTTGTTTTGATAAAAACAAGCATGAAAGAGAAAACTTTGGATAAATTAAACATTCCATTTTTGTGGCAAACAAGTAGCTCAGAAACTTGAGGAAAGAAGCCAGTGTTACAAAGTCTAATGCATGGAGGACAATTTTCAAACTTATGCTCAACAAAGTTGGGTGCCCTACCCCATACAAAAAGATTGACCAAAACCAGTGTGAAGTACTTGTGTCAGTGCGAACTTCCAGACACAGAATTTTATGCTTAGATTTAGCTTTTATTTGTGAACGCTTACTCCTTATTTGCCCTTTAGCCCATTATGTAGGAGGCTGGCTCCTACATAAAAATCACTGTACCTCTTACCTAAATCCTACTTCCTAGCCTATTCCTAGCCTTTCCTAGCCTAGCAGAAGTAATGTTAGTCTCAAAATCCTATCCAAACTTCAGCAAATAAATGCACTCTGCCTACCTAGCTTTCCTACTTAGTTTCAGTTAGAAAAAACTATGCTGCAGGTTCTATATTGCCATGTTTTACAAAGTTTGTACAACATAAATGTACTGAGTCTTTCTCAAAACGTGCTGTACTTCAGACACAGACACAAAAGTGGGTGAAAAATTGCTCAGTGCACAGTGTACATCGATGGCCCTGAAATCTCTTTGTGTGAAGGAATTTCTATAAATTATGTATAAATCTATTTTTGTTCATTTAAAGGCATTTCTTTTTGTGGTTTATTGTCTCAGGCTAATGTAAGTGGTTATGCCACTGTTGTGCATTTACAAATTAGGGTATGAATAAATAAAAAACTGTTTATACTTTCATTTCCAAATTTTATATTCTACTGGCAATGTGTAACTTGAAGGTTGAATCCGCAACTGAAGAGTCATTATAAAGGAAGGATGCACATGGCTAAGTACTGGTTTTATAACATCTTGCTTGCAGATATATCCTTTTGCAAACTCTAATGGGAGATGAGGGAAGATCCCTGTTTCAGTTTATCTGAACCACCAAAGTTTACAGAGAAGGAAAAGAGTGGGTGGGAGAAGAGGAAAAGGGAGGGGAGGCTGGGGAAAAAAAAACATTTCAGCTGTTGTCTATCTATGTTCTAAATACAGGATCCTCTGATCTACTGATAGGTAACTCATACCAGCAATCTAATACCTTGAAAATATTTTGCACGGACCTGATGATGTTATGGATATTCTTCCTCCACCTCCTTTAATAAACAGTGCCATTGGAGGATTTTCCTCTCTTAGCCTGAGTCACTTCCTCTTCTGTTGCTTCAAGCTCTTCTAGCCTACAACTGACACTAACGACCTCTCCGTCACGGGAGTCCCTCAAGTCTCTGTTCTCAGCTGCAGTTAGCTTGCAAGAATTAGGCATTACTGTTTGGGGAAGCTATTGTGACACTTGCCAGGGTGTGAATTTAGTTATTGTGGTTAAGTGCCCATGTGGACACTCTAATTCTGTACTAAAAGTGCCTTTTTTGTGGTTTAGTTTGATCCATTTCCAAAGTAGCCTACGCTAAAGCCACATGGACACATCTACATGGAAAAATAGCTTGTAATAATTTGTAATAGCTTGTATTCCTCACTACCTCCTATGTGGAGATGTTTATTCCCACCCTAATTACACTCTGGAATTGCTTACTTAAATCTTGGGTAGTTTTACATAAAAGATGTATTTTGTCTCTATTATCTCTTTTATGCTACCAACTGCCAGCAACTTTATCCAGCTGCATAAAATGCGATATTCCCTGATTTCCCTGTATCACAAGCATTTTGAAATGCCTTCAATGAGTGATATTTTATAGACTTTACTGTAATACCACAGATAAAACACAGCTTTTTAGCAAAATTCATGCTGATGAGATGTTGCTATAGAAATACTTACACTATAAACAGTTTTAATCTGCAGCCATTGTGATGGGGAAAATAATGACAAATACTTACAGCTTTTACAACTCCAAAAAGCTGCTCCAAACCAACAAACAAGGCTCTTGAAGATCCAGTTTTCCCTCTGATGTGCCCTTTTCTTCTCCCAGCATCCCATCTGGGCACACTTGTAGGAAGTGCAAGCTGAGCCAAGTCTTCTGCAGTTCCCATGAGAGCAGGTCTATGGTTTTGGCATTTATGGCTGAGCCTGGCAGGCAGGAGTATGACAGCAGCAGGTAACAGGCAAGGAAAACAACGTGAGGCAACAGCATTTCAGCAGGCAGAGCTGGAGAAGCCAAGAAGACAGAGGCAGTGCATTATTAGTGAGAGGTTGGAGCTTCTTGGGTATATTCAGAGGAAGGGGTTTGGGCTCAGGAAGGAGCAGAGTGTACTGGTGGGAAAAGGGCTTTGGAGGAAGGACAATCCTGGCAGGAGGAAGGGGGAAGTGGGGAACTGGAAAGGCTGGAAGGTCTCTGCAGGGGTAGACCTCTTTGTGGCAGGCAGCGTTAGGCAACCAAAACAGAAGTACTGGTGGATGGGAGCTCTAGCTGGGAAGTGCAGGAGGGCTCTGAGACAAGATGGGTGGAGAGCTGGGATGCCCAGGGCTCAGACAAAGTTGGATTTGCCTGGGATGTACTCCTTCCCAGGCATTCCCAGTTACACCTGGGGTCTAATGGGGGGTGACTAGGGTTACTTAATGCTACTACCCTATCAATTGCCTTCACCTTCCTCATCCTCATTTTTACTGTTAGGAATACGGTAGCTCAATTCAAAACTCTGTGCTTACTGCTGGTGGAGCCTCTTTGAACTTTGGGGACCTCAGCAACAGACTTAAAGGACTTGCTGCAGCAGGCTCTGGGGACCAGTTGCAGGAGTGCTGGGCCTCCCCAAAAGCTGTGTGAGCCACATATCCATGCAAAAAGCTACTTGTTAATGACTTTGTTCACTTTTGAATTCAGAGTCGAACATGAGCCAGACTGGGACATGAGGCATATGAGGTACTGTAAAGATAGCTTTATGTACTGGAAAACCACCGTAATCCAAGGGGTTTCAGATTGTGGTACACAGCCAGTACCACCCCACCCACCCCCACCCCCCCCCGCCCCCAAGGAGAACATCAAAAGAATGATATTCTCCCCAGGAGTCCCACAGACCTAGAGAGTGAAATCTTTGTTCCAAGGGGCTGGAATTTTATTTGCAGAAATGCAACTAAATGGACTACAGAGCAACAAGTTAAATGCTGCTGCTGTGATTGCTCAGGAGCCCACTTACAACCACATTCGGCAACATCATAAGTTAGTTTTCATTATTTTGTTTAGAGCATGGAAGACCTTTAGAGAAAGACCTGAATGATAAGTTGCTTTGAGGTTTTTTTTATGTTAAAGAGCTTTATCTTTTAACAACCTGAGTTACGACATATTTTTAAAAAGCATTTGTCTCTATACCTAGCTTTTATAGACAGCCTTTACAAGAGTTGGGAGGGAAGAGGGAGAACACCAGACATTTCATCCTGAAACACAAAGGAATCGTGTGGATCTTGGCTGAGGGATGTTCAAGTTAATTTCTACTTAGGTGATAAATCTATTTTTCATGGATTTGTAACTTGGCTATAAAAGCATACTTGAAGACTTGAATCTTGGCAGTCAACGCTTTCAGGTCAGGAGAATATTTTTAGCAATATTTTATTAAAAAAAAAGAAAAACATAGAAGGTTGGTTTTAAGTTTAGAAAGTTAAAGAGAGAGTTTTAAAAAGCATGGGTTGGGTCACATTTTGACATTGATGTTTGGTTTTTTTCCGTTAAAGAAGAGCAACAAAATCCCCATCCAACCTGCTTCCAGCTTGACAAATAATAAAAGATATTTCAGATTTATCCTTTTAAAATTGCCCACAGGCCTTTTTTATATTCAAGAGTAAATAATCCATCTGGGCTAATAATCCTTAAAAACTGAAATCAAGGCACTGTTGTGAATTTTAATGGTTATGTTTAATGAGCAGATCTTCAGCTCATACAAGTCATCATAATTCCAGGAATGGCAATAGAACTACATTAACTAGCACTCGCTGAAGATGTGGATAGTAAACATGTACTACACTACCTCCCTCAAAACATGTGACTAATTCAGTAATACTGAGGCAGTAAAGTAATTAAAGTAATTAATACATTAGAAGGAATGAAGAACCAATGAGAGGACACCAATCAGCTCAGCATGCCACGTACAAAAAGCATTAGGACAATTTTGGTCAAGCATACTGGGGCAAACACTTTGCCACAAAATCTTTGGTTTTACAGTTTTGTTCAACCTCAGAATTACAGAGGGGCTGAGTCAATCCTGCCAGGATTTGACTTAGTGGTTCCAGGGAGACTAGGAGCTAAGCCACTGGTAGAGCTAAGCAGGAGGGCAGAAAAGGTGTGGAGCAGGCAGAACAAACAGGAAGGTCCATTTCTCTTCTTTAACTTACACCCTCTTGTTTGCTCCTGCTGCAGTCTCCCTTCTGTGATTTAGACTCCCTTTAACATTGTGAGCCAAATTCAGCTCTGGCTGCTAGTGCTAACCTCTTTGTGTTGTACCAGCAAGGTGAAGGGCTGTCCTAAAAGAGTAGCTGGTGTTTTCTTGACACTAAAAGAAATCCAGATTTGGTATAAAGATGGCTCATGCCACCTGCTCCCAACCCAGACCAGGAAACTCTTCAGGACACTGACTGGGCCAGACCTAAGGCACTCCCTGCAGTGGAACCACCCATATGAGACCATTTTAAAGAAGCTATGGGATTAAGTACCCTGGAGCCAAATTGATCCCAGCCCTGCAAAGTTTTAAGGGAACAGAAAGATGACTTTGACAGATTTAACTCTCACCATAGGTTCTGCATTCAGTTCAGCTCATTTGGGCCTGAAAATCTAGCTCTTCTAAGGTGATGAAATCAGCATTTAAGAGCAATTCTCACCCCCTTAGGCACCCAAAAGGAGGCCTTTGCGTTTATCTTCAGGTGTTTTACATCCAGCAGTGACTTTTGTAAGCCCAATTACTGTCTCAGTCTCTGTTCCTCCACCCCTGCTCTTTCCACCCTCATCTTCCTTTGCTCTCCCCTCCCTGTCTCCTTCCTCCTGTGGCTGGGTTCCCCCCTCTGTGCTGTACACACCCTACTAATGATTTCTGCACATAAGCTCTTCCAAGCACACATCCTTCGTACAGCATGTCACATAACGCACCTCCCATTCAGAACAACAGGCCTTTTCTTCAAGCTTCTGTCCAACGAAACAGCTTGGTCCGTACACCTAGCCACAGCCCAAAATAGAATAGAGTAAGGGGGGAGACAACTGGGCAAGGTTTGGGCTACGTTTTAATGGGCTGGGTTTCATGCACAACAAAGCCGTGGGACAGCAGTTAGGATATTTGCAGCCTGTTTGAAATTAGCAAGGTAGCTATGCTCAAGGAGGTTGATATGTGCATTCACTTAAAGCAGAAGGTATGGTTCTGCTAACATCATTTAGATGGAGACTCTCACCACTCAGCTATTCCAGCAAGCCTTTGAGCTGCTGTCGGAGTTCTTTCAGCTTGAGACTAGGTATTATATAGTCCCCCTAGCTGTAGTATTGGAGCACCTCCCAAGTATTTAAAAATAGAAGTCACAGTAACAATCTCCCTTTCTTACTTGGCAGCTAGAAGGAGAAATACTTGGCGTAACTTATACATTTGTTTGCATATTCGTGGGTGGGATCAAGTTGTTTGTTGATGTGTATATGGGAAGAATTAAATTTCTCTCAGTAAGTTGAAAAGATTTTAGCACAAAAAATGATGACTTCAGTGGCAGTTTTCCACGTATGCATACTGCAGCTCAGTGAGCTGCCTTGTGTCCCCTTGGATTCCCTAGGTTTTGCCCAGAGGGCGAAGGTGTGGTGAAGGCCATGATCTGGAGTGTGTCATTCTTGCTAATTAGCTACTGGGGTCTCCACAACGTGAAGAACTTTCTGTTCTCTTATTTCTGCTTCTGGGCAAAGCACACCACGGCTTCTGAAACACTTCTATGCTCTGGAAAGCCTTTTAAAACACCGGAGCAGCCCACCCATGTGGCACAAACACCAGTTGTTTATTTGTAGAGGACTCTCTCTAATAGAATGTTCTTCACCCCACACCCTTTGTCAACCAGAGTGGCTGACTGCCATGGGATGTAGTTTCTATCAAGAGATTGGTGCATGAATCCCAGATGTGAGTGTGCATGAAGTATGGTCATCAGTTCACACATCTATACATTTAGGGAGGACACACCTCAGACTGAGGTCAGCACATTGCTGAGAAAGGCAGAGAGCAGTTTAAATCTTCATGGGTTATCAGGGATCAAGCCCAGAGGGTGACTAAGACCAGCTAATCAATGGGAAATAATGAAATTGCTCTCTGATCAATATTTGGAGGGGAAATGGTAGAAATGGAAGAATTCAATCCAGTTGCCTGCCTTAAATATAAATTGGAGGTAAATACAGGGTACATAAATAAATGTGGGGAGAAATATGAAAGCTAGAATATCAGACTGAGATTTTCCTATCTGAACACGACGTAAATATATAGGATGTACCCTAGGACTGAATGTCTGAATATATTTATTAGGAAGCTTCTACAGACTATCAGCTAGATGTAGGGAAGGGAGAAAGAACAAGGGGCTTTTGCTCTCTGGATGCGTTCTTGAAAAGAGTAGATAACCTTAGATTTCTTCCCTTTCTGTCCCCTGTTTAGGCAAAATGCATTGTTTCTTACTGCTATCTTGTTATTAACTAATTTCTTAGCATAGATATGAAATTTAACATATAATTCCAAGACACCTGCATCCTTTTGCTTCTTGAAGCTTCAGATTTTCTGTTGAAGTGTCCCTGGAACAATGCAAAACTTTGGCAAAAGAAGCCTCTGTAATACTCATTATGGACTTACAGGCCTGCAAACAGCCAAACCTGCTCCTTCTCACTGTGAGAGTTAAGGCAGGTAACACAGACTCATCCCCAGCCTTTTGAAAGATGTGAGATATCACCCTGACAGGAGCCTTCCATGTAACGCAGTCCCCTACAGACAGATGATGCAACAGGTGAGCTGCTCCTGAGATGCTGGGTGCTAATTTGCCTCTGTTGCAATGTGTCCTACTCAGCCTGTCTGGCTCCTTGTCCCTGTTCCCGCAGTTCCACTCACCTCCCCAAACCTTGCTTCTGAGGCTTCCTGGTGGGTGTCTGCTTTTCCCACACTTGACTGAGAATAGCTTAAGCCTACCATGTTTCCTGCTTTGATTTCAGTCCCTTTTGCCACACCGCCAGACAGGTAAGCTAAAGATGTTTTTGTCTATCCCAAATTGTGGCTGACCGACCAGGGATAAACCTGACCCAACAGCCTCTGTATGGTCACATGCAATTAGCAACACTCTGAGTTCATTATGGCTTTTCCTCACACTATCAATGGCTCTCTGTCTGAAGAGCTTTCTAAATTTTTCAGTCTGGTTTATTGGCTCCAGGCACCCCTGGAGATCAGCTAGTCCAACCCTCTGCTCAAAGCAGGGTCACCTAGAGCAGGTTGCTCAGGACCATGCCTAGTTGGGTTTTGAGTATCTCCAGATACTCAAAGGACAGAGACTCCACAACCTCTCTGGGCAACCTGTTCCAGTGTTTGATCACCCTTACAGTAAAAAAGCTTTTTCTTATGTTAATGTGGATTTTCCTGTATTTCAGTTTGTGCCCATTGCCTCTTGTCCTGTCACTGACCACCACTGGGAAAAGCCTGGCTCCATTTTCTTTATATCCTCTTGTCAGTTATCTATATACATTGATAAAATCCACCAAGCCTCCTCAGCCCAAAACTCTCAGCCTCTCCTTGTATGACAGATACTCCAATCCCTTAATCATCTAGTGGCCCTTTGCTGGACTCGCTCTAGTATTTCCATGTCTCGCTTATGCTGGGGATCCCAGAACTGGACCCAGCACTCCAGATGTGTCTCACCAGAGCTGAACAGAGAGAAAGGATCACCTCCTTCAACCTCCTGGTAATGCTCTTCCTAATGCATTCAAGGAAGTTCTTGCCGCCTTTGTCCCTAGGACATGTTGCTGGCTAATAGTCAACTTGTCCACCAACCCCAAGCCCTTTTTTGCAAAGCTACTTTCC
Source organism: Harpia harpyja (assembly GCF_026419915.1). NCBI lineage: Eukaryota > Metazoa > Chordata > Aves > Accipitriformes > Accipitridae > Harpia > Harpia harpyja. Next base: position 10,167,798 of record NC_068945.1, on the reverse strand, counting down.
AGCTGGTTGGCCCCCAACCTGTACTGGTGCATGGGGTTATTCCTCCCCAGTTACAATACTCTTTGTGACACGTGGGAGGTACAAGATGGTATCTTCTGTTCCCTGAGAAACCAAAACAAGCACCTCTTAGGATAAACAGAAGCATATCTTTCTCTCCCAAAGGTTTCCTCTGTGACTGTGCCCTACCTCCCTGGAAGAATGCTGCTTCTTGAAACTGCATTTTCTGCTATCAAATGTATACACCCAAAATAAACAGGAAAAACAAAACTACTGTAATTTTCCCTTTCTGTCACTGAAATACTACAGCTATCACTGGACTTATCAGGAGTAGACTGTGATTCATGCTAACTGGCAAACAAACACTGGTCCTACGCAATTCTACCACAATCATAAAATCCCTTCCATAGCTCTGGGCTTCTGGCATTATTCTGACTATCACGATTAATGCCAGCCACCAGAAAACACTTGTACACGGACTCCTGAATTATGAGATATAAACAGCCTATGTGGACGACTAGAGATATACTGGAGAGCTTTCGGAAATCCTGCAGAAAGGTTTTTGAGCTGTTGGGCACAGTGACAGTACTCTAATATCCTGGTTTTAAGATTGCCACTGATGCAGGTAGGGTATATCTTGATGGTAGACCCTTACCTTGCAATGGCCTTTAACATAAGCCGTAGTAAGGTAAAAGCAAATAAGAGCATTTATGTACAAAACCCAAAATCCATAACATGTTGTAAGGATTTATAAAGGCAGAGGTGACAGAGAAGAGAAAGAAAACCATTTATCCCATGATTAAATCCTTAAATCATCCTCCTCTCCCCCTTCTCCCATAAGCTGATAAACTGTAGATCCACTCTTAACCCACATGGTCACGAGTCATCCTTGTTCACACTCCTGCCCTCAGGAGTGTGCACAAGATATTTGCAGGTGGTAGAACCACACTAACTCTGCAGTTTTACCTTTGGGGTTTGTCTGGGCACTTGCTCAGATTCACATCTCACACTTCTTCCATCTTGGCCCTTCTTCCAATCATTATAGATCTCTTCTTAAAGAACTGGTTTCAAACCTCAAATCCAGAAACTGAACCTTTTTTTGAAATACTAATCCCTTTGCCAGGCCTGATGAGTCACAACTGTCCCTGAGGAGGTGTAAAATGCCTTTTCTCACCTGACAGGACCAAGTGCAATACTCAGTGAGGAGCATTTCCCTACACTTGAACTTACTTTTCACATGAATATGCACATCGGCAACCACGCTTAAGACAGATACCTCTGCAGGCTTATTTCATGCAGTGCTGGCTCCTGACTGAGATTTCACAGAACAGTAATTAATTACTTTAGACAATAATATACTTGGGAAAGGTGAGCAACCAATTGTGGGTTTGGGGGTGTTATTTGCAGGTGTACATCAAAAATTTGCCAGGGTAAATTAAAACCAGCATTACATACCTAAATTTAACACCTGGTACCTCCTCGTTTACAAGCGTAAAGTGGTGCCTTGATTTTACCCCCCTTCACATGCCTGCAGTTGCGTGACTGGGCAAGATGCAGAACGGTTCCCTCTCTTGAGTAAATGTTTTCCCTTGATGATAATAATATTGAGCACTTAAATAGCACTTTTCATCCACAAGGTGCCTCACTAGTGTTAATACAATTAGCTAACTTAATTCTGCCTCCTCCTTCCCCCTGAACGTGCATAGAACAGGCAAAATAAGACACCAAAGGAAATGCTAGAGTCACTGGCATCCAGTCCTAAGTCCACTCCCTCTGTGAAGCAAGTGATATAAGACACCCCCTACAAAGCCTCACTATTACAGCTGCAATTTTGTAAGCACCTTTTTATAGCAGCTTTTGTTCTTTATCATCCAACGCATTGAGCAAATAGCTTCTGGGAAGGAACACACTTATGTTTACCTTTCCTCTATGTGCCACCATCAGTACTATCCGAAACCCAGACAGATATGAAACAGGTGCCAGAGTTGCATATTTGAGTCACCATCAGTAAAGGCTGACTCATAATTACAGTGAACGTATAGTCTGTTTTCAGATCTTTGGGTAGAAAAGTAAAAAAACAAATGTCACATTAAAAAGAGGCTGTCAGCCCTCTAGGTCTCTAAAGAAACAAGGTTTGACAGTAAAAATGGGTAATGATATTATTTTTGGAACATTTTTTAGAGTTTATGACTCCTAGACTTTACACAAATCAATTAAGCTTCTCTCTGTACCCCCTACAGAAAAATATCTAAAAAAATACAGATTTATGGAAGAAGTCTTTCAGTTGTCCCCAGGAAAAAAGCTTTCATTTAAGTGATTGGAAGTTAAATTGGGACAAAGACCACCGACTTTAGCTTAGACTGAAGTCAGAGCTGATCCAAGGCTATGTCAGGCATAGGTGAGTCTTCAATACGGGAAAGTTAGTTCATATTCAGGCACTTCTTCTGCACAGTCTGTGCTCTGTTTGCTCTCATTACAAAGGATGGTCTCTATCTTTTCCAGGATACTTTCAAGTTTAGAGAGCGTTCTTCCTTCCCCAGGGAGCAAGGAGGAAAATTAAGTACAAAGGTCTTCTCAGGAGGCAAATGAGCATATAGATCTTTAATTTCTGCAACACAGAGCCTTTCCTACCTTTAGACTAGCAGCACTTCACCCCCTTCCCTTCTTTGCAGCTGGCAGCTGGGACCAGCAGCTGGAGTCCAGCTGCAAAGGTCATCACCACATTAACGCCTGCTGGTCTGGTTTCCCACTGTTCAGACCAAGAGGAACCTGGACTGGGGAGGTCTGACCTGTACCTTGGTGAAGGAGTACCAGATGACTTGGCCCATCCAAAATACAGTGAAGAGTATATGTCCTATCACAAGGGAGCTATAGAAGTTAATGTGCATGCACAGTACTTTTAACTGCAATAGCACATTGTCCAAGGATTACAGATCACTATTTTTAAATAAAGGAAATACTATTATCCCCATCCTGTAGAAATACAAGGCACAGGAATTTGTATGTAAACTTCTTAAATGGACATAAAAATCAGTATCTAAGCTGCAAACAGAACCCAGGTCACCTGCTCTAACTTCCCACTGCCTCCTGTACTCTGTTTATCTCTGCTGGGTGTATTACTTCAGATATTTCAGAGGCAAACTATTTCAGAGGTTAGATATTCTAAAAGTTGCAGAACACCTTGATTACTCAAAAGACAAGAGCAAAAATACAGACTCACATTTCATCTTCATTTCTTCATTCCCTCATAAAAAATGTACTTGAGAGTGTAATATCTACTCAACATCTGGTTACACACCAGCTAACTTCCATTAATATAACCTTTGAACACTGATCAAAGAATCCCACCAACGAGCAGATCTGCAGCATAACAATCCTGTTTCAGTGAAGCAAGAGCCACTTTCATTCACTATGATTGTTACACCAAATCAGTTCCCTGGGAGACAATCTAATCAAATCAAGTGATCAGTTTGATCAGAGAGGTTTCTATTAAAGTTTTATATGCTCCTGTCCAGCATGAATATATATATTGCCAGCCAAGTTCTGACATGTTTGAAAGATTGAGAAATAACAGATTCCGGGAGTAGCAATTCAGAAGACTTTTTGCCAGCTAAGGCCCAGATCCTGCAATCAAAAGTAGGCAAGCAACCTCCTACACCTACAAGCCATCAGTGACTTAAGTGGAATTTTGCACTGACTACAGTTCTTGCCCATGTGTTCCCAGTTATTACGCTGGAGCCAAAGACTGCACCTCCTAGCCAGGGGCAGATTCACAAGGAAACAGAAGGGCTACAGGGGCAGCATTCATACCATGCACATGTATTCCAGCTGCCGTGCAGCCCCACCTAAATTGTGTTTGCTCTTGGCAGAACAGAAGGCAGCTTTCTTGTATCTGCTAATGAGGTCTTCCTCAAGAATGACTCTTTGCTTTTCCTTTTCTTTACTTTCTGAAGTTTTGCACATTCATCTAATTGTCTCACGGAAACCCCTCGTTGCTGGCTTTCATACAGTCCCTTTCTGCATCTACTTCTCTTTCCACAGTACTGCTAAATATTTGCAGACTATCTGAAGACCACATCAGTCTCCTGCCCTACAGCATCACCCTCACCTTCTTAGTACCATCTTTCATACCAAACAACAGTATTTCTCCCATCACGGAATATCACACAGAGAAAGAATCAAGTACTTCATCTCCTATGTTTAAACATATTGTCCCATTTTGTTCTCTACTCTTCCACCCATTGTGGTGATGGGCTGAACAATGCACTTTAATCTGAACTAAAATAAAACGGGGAACTTGAAGTCTAGAACTGCAGCTGAGATCATCTCTATAAAGCAACAATAACAACAGCAGCAAGAATGAAAAAAAAGTTAGACTTACCAGACATATCCAACATTGCCAACGTCCAAAGAACTGACATGAGTTTGCCTCAAAGTCAAGGTTATGGAGCTCACCTAGTTCACCATCAGTATGATGGCATAACCTCTGCAGTTTTAGCAACTCCTTTCTAAGTTAGACTTACCAGACATATCCAACATTGCCAACATCCAAAGAACTGACATGAGTTTGCCTCAAAGTCAAGGTTATGGAGCTCACCTAGTTCACCATCAGTATGATGGCATAACCTCTGCAGTTTTAGCAACTCCTTTCTAGGACAGGAGAGTCAACACAGACCAGAGCATCCCTGAGCTTTATAACCATCCACTCCAACTGCATCAGGTTGTCTGGGAAACATTAGCAGCTTTGGTGCTAACCTCTGAGGGCTCAGGCACATCCTGTTGAAGTTCCAATGAAGAGGCTCAGACTCATTCCAAAGGAAGAGGAGGAAGAAAATTTACCTTATGGAATGGGTTTTAAGAAGCATACGCTCATTTACTTTCTCAGCCTGTACATGCAATTACATAGGCAATTACACATGTAAATTAGGCATAAAATAGAACTTTGCATGAGTAAAAGTTAGTCCTTACATCACGCCTATCTACAACTGCTAACTGTGAAAGTGCTAAGTCTTTGTCCTGGTCTGCAGTTAAAAATGAAGCCAGTATAGTTACAGAAGAGCAGGAGTTTCTGTGTGGATATGTGGGAACAAACCACTTCTTTCCAGCACAGCTGTCCCTGGAAAAAACACTTTCTGCTACATGACCAAAAGAAAGCCCATCAGCTGGTATATCTTAGTGCTTCCAAGTTACATAATATAAGCTGTCAAAAAATATGTGTGTGACTACAAACTGGTTGTGCATTAACTGCGAAATTTAGCCCTATAATGCATCTATCCAGACAGTTCTCTTTGGGTAGGCAAAGTCTCTTTATGTCCTGTGCGGCACTGAAAACAAGTGCACTTAGTACTCAGTTCTAATGGTCCTATGATAATTTCAATGAAGTAATGCAGTGTGATTCAAGGTCAATGCTCCCTGAATCAATTTTCCATGGTCTATAACCTTTGCTGTAAACAGCCTGCTCTGCAACTGAGAAAGCAGAAAGGGTTTTAATGCCATCAGTTTCACCCTTAATACCTTCACATTAAGCTCAAAGAGCTGAAAGGATTTCATATGGTTTGTTCCAGGCTTGTATCAGACTCTACATCAAGGCACCTCCCTTATTCTGGGCCACCACAGTGGCCTCTAATGTTTGGCTTTTTGCAGGACCAGCCCTGTGTTCAGCATAAATTAAAACAGCTGAAGGATTATATCTAAAGGAGTAGGCAAACACTCTCAGTGTAACCTCTGCCCCGTTCACCCTCTCCATGCTTGGCATGTACCCATGTTGGGAGCAAGACAGAAGGACCACAGGCAGCTGATGACTGCTTTACTTTCTCTTGCAGCATGGAACTGCAAAGAAAGCCAGTTCTACTGTGTGATGTCCCCTTTGAACAGCTCCACAGGCATTAAAGGGTCACAGTGTTGGGGAGGGGTGAACTGGTCTCTTTGTTTCTCATTTCCACCCTGGAGTCAAACATCCATTCTCTTTTTAGCGATCAAAACTATAACAAAGTCTCCAAAGGCATTTTCCCAATGGTCACCCCCCCCCAAAAACACACAAGAGAATGCCACAGGGTGCTAGAAAGACTTTGAAGTCCCCGTGAGAGCACTTTTCTGTGATGTTCTCTCCCTTATCATGCCAAAATTATGCTTTTAAAAAGATGACAACAAAAGAAAGATAGGCCATACCCTCCATTTGCTACTGTCTCCATTTTAAACTGAAACACATGAAAAGCTGTAGATAAGGTCTGGCATAAATAAAAGTAGAGACTAGGCTATCTATACAATCACAAGATAATAAGATAAGTAAAAGAGCATTTAATAAAAGAGAAATCATCCCTGCAATTCTCCAAAACCTCAGTAATACAGCAGGTTTTCCACAACTTAAAGTAGTGGGGTGTTTTCAGTATTACAGTAGAATACCCTGAAATAATGACTGCGTAAATAATAGCAATTAATCAAAAGCTCCTTACGCTGATATTTCCCAAAGCCAGGGCGGTAATATGTCCTGGTGCAGGACAAGTCAAAGCCTATCCTATTGCCCTCCAATACACCCACTCCAAGCAGACCCACCACCTGTGATGCAGCAAAAGACAGTATTGCTGAGTGGAGTAGCACTGTCACTATGTGATAGAGATTCAGGGGAAATTTTCTATTGACAGAACAGCCCCCCCCCCTTATTTTTTTTACTTCTGTAGCATCTCTTTGGAAGGAAGAGACTGCTCAAGTGGCCACTATAGCTACTGAAAAAGAATTAGACAAAAAAGGACAAAAGGTTGAAGAAGAGCGCGCCAAATGTTAAAAAAATATTTTTGACATTTCACATGGTTCTGCCTTATTTTTTAAAAGTCTGCAGTACCAATATTTGGATTTCAGAAGTCCTCAAAAGTGTTCAGTGTTTGGATCTCAGGTTCTGGTTTGAATTAGCTTTTATTTGCAGACTCTGTTTTCCCTTACCATCAGTGTAAGTACATTTTTACTCTATAAGGCCTCACAATGATTAGCATGCCTTTTTGATTTTTTCATTTGTCTTCTGTATGGATATGGAAAAAAACCTCAACACTTTCAATTTAGATCAAAGAAACCTTTTTATAAAAAAAAAAAAAAATCTCTAAAAGGACAGGTTTTTGCTTCCAGAGTCCTAAATCTTGCTATTATTTTATTTTGGTAATTCCCAAACCAAAAAACAGTGTTTCAAAATTAACTGAAACATTTAAATTTTCGACACTTTTTATTTGTGTTGAATGAAAGTATCCAATGAACTCAGAAACAGGTCCCTGTCCCCACCAACACTACATTCATTGGATGGATGGATGGATAGATGGATAGATGGATGGATGGAAGGGAGGAAGGAAGGAAGGAAGGAAGGAAGGAAGGAAGGAAGGAAGGAAGGAAGGAAGGAAAAGTCAGCTCCACTTGCCCTGTGATACAAAGTGAAACACGTAGAAGACACTGTAGAAGTACACTGTGTCTCGTACTACAGGCCTTTGTGCGAATCAACTAGCTGTTAATGGAGATGGCTGTACAGAAAGTGTGGCAGCAGACATGTTTTCAGCAACACCTCACATACCACACTGTACATTTCACAGAGACAGTGGGTATTGGCCAGGACCTTGGCCTCATGTGTAGACTCAAAGAAATGAGGCTGATTTTTCATTATGATCTTTTTAGAAACAATCTGTGGAGTAACATTTTGCAATCTTACAGGTGGGCTGTTTCAACAAAGACTCTCAAGTTGCTTTTGCAAGCTGCTTCCCAAGGCCAAATCACTCCCGTGCAATAGGCGTTGCCTCCACTTTGCAGCAGGGGAAACCGAGGCACCACAGGCTCAAATCACTTGCCCAAGATGACACAGTAAACCTGCAAGAGCCCAGCAATAAAGCCCAAGAGTTATGAGATAATGATAGGAACTGTCAGCGTATCATTTTCTCATTACTTCATAGTTTGATGAGGGACAACACATTACAGAACAGCAGCTGTCCATGTGGAATTGTTAGCCTTAACTTCTTGTATGTGTGAACTGTTTACTGAAGCAGTCAGTAATTGCTGTGTTTTTGTTTCTGTATTCCTTGCCTGTGCATTTTTCATGCAAATGCCAGCTACAAGCTATTGTTATAGTGGGGGTTGAGGGGAAAATACAAATATTTTAATATATTCAGTTTGTTCAGTTAATCTTTTTGTCAGTCTTCACAGCTTTTCTGTGGTAGGTTTCTGCAAGCACTTGAGGTGCCTGGGCAAAAACGTTCAGTCAGTGCATTTCCTCAGTTGTACACGTAAGCATTTGCAGAAAATTAATTTCAGATTTGACTGTGCAAGAATTCATGCTCCAAGTGCATGCACACAACCCAGCCAGGCAAGAGAAGAGTGCTCAAGGTATTCAAGTTACCCACTGTTTTAGACGTAGCACTTCCCTACTCTGTAAAATGTGCTCTTCTTTCTCAGTGTGCCACTCCATGCAGGTAGCTCAATGAAGCTTTTGTCTGACCATTAAAAACAGCTCGCCAGACTAAACTGGGGTTTGTACTGGTGGTGTTTTGCTGTCAGTTGTGAGGTCTAGTAAAAACACTTGGCCAAATTAATTCTTGGCAAAATTTTAACTTGCTTTACAATGAAGTAATCATCCCCCTCCAAAACCTATTACTATTAGTAGTTGTGACACCTGTTTAAAAATCCCTGTTTTGATCACTTATAGCCAAAATCAATCCTGTGGTTCCCTTCTGGGGCTCTCCAGGAACCATGGGCCACTAGAATATTCAGGGCTACACCAAGGGTGGGGGCAGAAAGCAAGCCAGCTCTGGATGTTCCTCCAACAGAGGCACAAAATGGGGAAAAGAATGAAACAGAAGCTCCTCATGAATTTGGAGATCAGTGGGAGACCCTGCAGGGAGCCTCCATGGAGCAAGGGGGCAAGCAGGGGAGTGCTGAATGACTATTCTGCCCCAGACAGGAGCATGCCTTGCTGCAGTCTTGAATATCCTGTACCCTGAACACAGCAGACTGAAAGTTCTTGCTTAGCTGATCAATAGGAAAATAAGGTTAGCCTTACCTGATGAACCAGGAACCTGACTGTGTAACCCCACAAGCAAGCTATCAGGTTCAGGCTTCAGAGCAGCAGGTTTCCACTGAGCAACAGTGATTCAGCTTCAAGGCATCAAATGGAAATGCACAGAGCTGGGTCCAATGGAAGTCTCATATGCCTCATCTTCAGGGGTCTGTTCCCTGGAATGGGATAAGAAATGCCAAGCCTGACAGCTAAGGTGCTTACCTATCTGCAAAAGGAACATTAGGAAACTTGGAGTAAAAAGCCTGAACTTGCAGGGCCTTCAGAAGAGGAAGTAAAGAGGGCCCTTATTCAGAATATCTGATATTACAGTGGTAAGAGCACATTCCTGGGAAGGGGAGATACAGTTTTGAACCTCCTTTGGCTGAGAGGGTGTAACGCCTCCTCATGTCTCATCTCTGTGCAGGTGCTCTAACCACTGGGCATTACATCCCCTCTGCAGAGTTGATGGAGGTGACTAAAACACCCTGACCCTCTCAACAAGTGCTGGGCATGCGTTGGGGTGGCCTCCCGAGCAGCCCCAGCGTGAGCCAGGCGAAGGGCTGCCTGGGGTGTACAACCTGCTCGGCTGTGCCCTGCCGGGGGCAGGTGCAGGATGGCTCAGACTGGGACAGCCGTGCAAGTGCCCGAGGCAGAACCCCAGGTGCTGGAAACCGCACAGCCAAACAGGGCAGCGCGACGTGAGTGCGGACACCTCTGGAGTTGAGTGGCAGCTGAACAAGGGACTTCTGGGTGGCAGTCTTAGATTGGTGTCCCTTCGGTTCCACTTAAACACTAATGTGGCCCCTAACTCATAGATCAGCTATAACCCTGTCTCACCCAGTGAATGAACTCACTGGCTCTTGCTTTCTGTGCTTTGCATAGCTCCAAGCATTGGTGAACACCAACGGCCCACCAGGGTAAGGCAGCACCGCACCGTTCATGCAGTGGGTGTAACCAGGGTGCCACCTGATGCTGCAGAGAATATGCTTGACCCAGAAATCTGAGAATGCATCTTTGTAATAACCAAGGAGGTTCCTCGTCCTGGAGAAATTCAAAACTTCTGCTCTCTTACAGATAACACACGTGAAGGCAAATGCTGAGGCCACTGGCAAAGGAGTGTAAATTACTGTAGTTTGAAGTGTGGCAACCTACACCCTAACCTACCCAACAGGTTTTATTTAACTGTAAAATAAATGAGCCCTAGCTTTAAAAACGCATTAACCAAAAACACTGCTGCTCATTTACGTAAGAGAACTTTTGTTTACTGATATTGAAAGTATATATGGAAAACTTATTACAACTGCCTGTTCTTAGCAGAGTAAACGTCACAACGTCACCACAGCAAAAAGTAATCTCTAAATGCCATCACTAATGCTTGTTGCCTGAGATTCAGATCCTGCTGCAGTGGTGCATGCCGAGAGATCCTTTAGCCCTCGAACACAATTGGTGAGCTTTTCAAAGAGTCAGGTTAACATCTGATCCCAAATAAGGTCCCTAGTCTCAGAAGCAGCAAGAAAGAAGGGCAAATCAGAGGTGTTTGTAAATAGCACGTGTCAATGGGCCTGAACATATTTGCAAATTTCACACTAGATTTCATGCAAATTTCATACCAAAAAGTATTATCAACGTGGGATCTCTCACTAAGGGTCCATAAATTGGGCTGTATTACTAGCACAGGAGAGGACACAGAAAGAACTATATACTTACCCTTTGAACCATACACTCAGGTCTGCCGCAGATTAATCTGGTAACTTTGGGACAGCTTTAAAAAACTATCTGTAACTCTGAAGGTTGCAGTTTTGGGGAAACCCACGTGTTAAAACAACTGCTTTCCTTGCTAAGTACTGAAAAATGTGAACCACTAACTTGAGGCCACTTTCAGCCAAACTTCTCCTCAGCTTTCCCATCTATAAAACAGGCACAGAATTACCCTGTATTGGGCTTTACCCTACAGTCCCTTATGTAGGGGGAAAAGAATGAAATTAAGCTAGGAGAACTATTCTGAGTCTATTCATAAGAGAAGCAGTTTGCAGAACAGAGCTTAGCGATTACTGCATGGCACATCCTATAGACAGAGACGTAATGTTGGAGAAGACTAAATATGAGATCTTTAATCCCAAGACGTGTTTACACAAATGTGTTCTATTTCAAAACCGCCTCTAAATTATTTCAAGCAAGCAGAGAACGCTCACTCCCTAAAGTGTTAAATTATGCACAGAAATTGCAATTCAGTTCCAGTAAAATACTCATTCTGATGCTAGATTTATTTTTCCCTCCTGATTAATTGCATGTGCTGAAAAGACCGCAATGTCCACAACAACCTGAGGCCAGTTTACTGAACACTGCAGAGGTCATTTAAGAAAGCAGCATAATGGATAAGCAACGCAGTTCTCATAACACACCACAAGGCTTGGATGCCACACCTTCTGTACACTCTGCCACCTGGGTTTCTTTCAGAGTACAATATTTTATGAAGGAGCAATTTTAGTCCACAGACTAATAATGCAAGACAAGTTACCCAGGTTGGAAAGATGGGAGGAGTCACTCAGAAGAATGTAGCTCTCCACACACTGGATTAATCATTAACAAGACAGGAGGACAGAAAGAAGAAGAGAAAAGAAAGACCGCATTGAGCGCCACATTTAGGGCTATGTCCAGAAGGCCAAAATCCATTCTCACAGTGAAGTATGCTTCATTCAGCTAAAAAACAGCAACTCTGTTCAGGTTCCTAGCATAAGTGAAAAAGCAGCCACCTTCCTCAACAACTCCACTGGGTTTATGTTTCCTGTGGGATCCTACTCAGCATGCCCTTACTCCTGCATTTCCTTGATGCTGTCAGACAGATGGCAAGCCAAACTCCACAACTCAAAGTCCAGTTTTTGTACTCTGGCTCCTTTTCACATGCTCAGATGCCCTCAGACCCACTACTGATAGACACAACTCAAGTTGGTATAAGGATCCGAAGACTAGTGCAAATTACAGGCAGAAAAATTCAATAAAAAGTACATGAAAGTAGTCTAAGTGCTACTCTAAAAAAGGCTTGAATACTGCTTTTTGTAAGGGTATGATGTATTTTGGATCTAGAGGTGATTTTTTTTTTTTTTTTTTGGCTGTGAACTTATGTCATCTCCTGAATCTGGCTGTGCCGGTAAAATCTGTTACCACCCCAAGCCCCTCTGCTGGATGTTGGCCTCATCCAACTGCCGATGGAGCAGTTCCAGCGAGCACTCCTCCTTTCACTTCAGATGAGCTCAGACCGACTATTGCAACTATTCAAACCAGCCTGCCTGATTTTTGCCTGAAAAGAATTAGGATGTGCTCCCACAGATTGGCAGCTCGATGGGAACAGCAGTCTTCAGCCAGGAGACAATTACAAACAGCCAAAAAGCTATATGTGAAAAATGACATCTTCCTACAGCTTCACTGAAATAACCATACTGGGAAAGCAAATGTGGCAATTCTGGTACAAAAATGCTTGTGCTGCCCAGCCTCATCTTGCACCTAGCTAGTGGCTTGTGGCCTCCAAAACAGGTAGTGCGTCCCCTTTTCCCTCTCCAGGCTGCCCTGTCTGGCCCCTTGCACTGCCTTTATTGCTCATCAAAACATGGGGGAAACAATTCAGCTGTTTAATCCAGCAAAGAACTAGCGACTTTTTTCAGTGATTAGCCTTAGTACTAGTAGTCTTCTGCTGCATGAGTGAATTCAGCCAGCTTTACCTGGGGACAGACAAGCAACAGAGACAGTGAATGTATGGGACAGACCAGCATCACCCACCCTGGAGTCTCATAGGGAAGGGTAGGAGTGGGTCACCTCCCTTCTGGTGCCAACAAGCTATTAGATCTGCACACTCCCCGCCACATAGCTACCAACTCCAAAGAGTCACATTTATTCTGTTTTGATCTAAGAGAATAAATATTAATAGGAAACACTGGTATAACTTAATCCCTGTCACATGCTCCATAGTGCTTTAATTCTACCAATGCAGTTCAAACCAGACAACTTCCATGGTCAGCAAATCCCCAACTTACACCTTTGTGAAACATTTGCAAAGAAGTAAAACCAGATTTTTCCTGTTATATATATACCTATATATTTAAATATACACACCCCTCTCTATATATAGACCTATATATAGGTATAACTACATTGATTAGTCTTCAGTATCTCATACTAAAGACCTTTATTGGCACAAGTCTCAGTGTGGGCACAATTATGGTAAGCAAGTGCGTGCTGTTCCCAAAGCTATCGGGCACTTTATACCGGTGGAGCTGCATGCCTGTTGACAAGACACTGACAGCTTGAGGCATCCACAAGGCTATTCAGTTTTCAGGGGTAGTGATTAATAAAACCCCACAACTGTATCAGAACTTTTAAGTAGAATGAGTCTTTAGTAGAACAACAGGTAGGCAAACACACACAGGTGAGTACCTGGGAGAGGGGACAGAGGGATTTCAGCATCACTCCCCGATTCAGGCGGCTCACCAGCAAGTATAAGTCCCTGCCAGAACACACCAGGAGCTGTTAAATTTCAGCACAAGCCTTTCGGAAAGTCAGCTACCCTCACAGGCTGCACTACCACAGATGGAACTTGCTTTCCTCTCCTCTGCCAGCACAGGCCCTGCCTCTCCACCTGATCTTGCCCTGCAGAACAAAAGCCTTCTGCTCAGCAGCCACGGGGGACTGGTATGCACGTCTGTTCCTTGCTGCCCAGCTCCATCACATTTAAACTGGGATGTGCAAAAGCCTCCTTCCTTTCTTTCCTCCCCGCTGCTATCTGGTCATTTTAAATTTGAAAGCAGTTCGTTTCTTTGTACATACCGAGTAGAGGGGTGGGGAATTGGGAATCCTTTATACTGCCAACCAATATGACTATGCAGATGGTATTTGCCAGTGACGCTTCACAACCAGTTTAACTCCACTTTTTTTGGATCTGGTAGTTTTGTGCTTTCATTTATTACGAAATATAATTCAGAGCACGAAGAAGGTGCAGAATTACTGGCCTCATCAACTTCATACAGTAAAGCAGTCGAGCAGTCCACAAAGTAAATTTCCCTATATTCACTTGATTAAACTGCAGAGGGTATTAAATCCTACAGCTTTAAAACTGAATGTAAACATTGCAGTCATTTTTCATGTAGATGCCAAAAGAAGTGCAGTTCAGAGAAAAAACCCCAACCAAACAAAAACAGATCACTGGAAGCACATTCTACCTATGAAATACATTTCTTCCTCTCCCACTGTGGCAGTGATGAGATCCTTAACAAGAAAGAAAATTGGGCAGCTTAAGCATTTCAAAAAGCCCTTGTAAAATGCACTTACCCATCACAATATTTTATCACACAGGTTCTTCGAGGGCCTGACCCAAATTCTATTAAAATTACTATTCTAGTAAGTCTCTGCACTGATTGAATGGGCATTGGTTATAGTTTTAAATGCACAACAAGAATGAGTAATCTGTTGTCCTTTTTACTGATTTACTCACAGCGTCTCTCCCTTTCCCAGATCCCTTTAGGTTTTATCCTGGAAACTACTGCCATGCTCTAATAAAACAGGGGTCAAGTCAATCTGTGCCCTTACAGTACCGTCTAAGTAAACCACTTGCTAGAAACTAGCAGCAGGTATTTCAGGCTATTCAAAGCCCTGCAGTCAGTCAACTCTCAACACAAGGGTAGGCTTTAAGGTTGTTGTGGGGCTTTTTTAAGCTTTAGCATTTTTTTGCTTCTTTTCCTGGTTTGAGGCAAATCCTAATAAAAGCCAGAGGGAAACCTATCAGTCTGCCTCTGGTCGGCCAAACAGTAAGAGCTGGAGCAGTTCCTGTCCCCATCCTTCTCTCAATTATGCATTAGCAGAGTAATCAAGCTGTCTTGCCAACAGCACGTTGTGGAGGTTTTCTTTAAAACAGGAGTGAAGACATTTGCAACTGTCATTACATAGTCAGTGTTCAACAGTACTACGGGAAGGAGACTGCGGGTATCAACTGGATGAGAGGATTTGTACAAATACAAACACACCTAGAAATAGAAGGCTTAGTCTCCAAGTGAAGGGGAAAATGCTGTTGCTTGCAGTAGGACTGCAAGCTATAATACAGCAAATGCTGCGTAAGAGAGGAAAAAAAAAAAGCATTACTTATGGAGATACAAGTCACAAAGCTGCTGTTCTTCTCATGTCTAAGTTCTGACAGAAAATTTCTCGTGTCCCAGTGCCTCAGAGGTGACTTGTGTAAGAGCGAGCTTGCAAGATCGGGTTCAAATCACCACTGCCGCTCGCTTACCTTAGTCATTTATTTCAGTGCAGAAGGATTACAAAATCCTGCCGCCCCGTTAACGCCTTACAGGCCGGAACAGATAGAGATGCCGGGAAATCTCAGTCAGCCCTAAAGCGTTATGTCTCCCTTCCAACTCTCACTGCACAAAAAGCTCCAATAAAGAGACTTTTTTTTTTTTTAAGAGGGTAGAGAGAGGAGCAGCAAGAAGGATTTTCACGTCTCTAAGTTCTTGTCCAAAGTGGATGATCCGAAAGCAAAACCACCACCGTTTGGAAAATCGGTCGCTTTTGACTGAAACTACCTTTGACGAGCCCTGGATTTTAACTTTAGGTCCGTCCGTACTGAGAGGACACATCCCCAAATTCACCAGAGGCTCAGGCCGGGCCGAAAACGAGGGACCTTCCCTTCCCCGGCGCAGAGCGGCCGTGCGAGCGGGCGGAGGCGGCTGCAGCGGAGACCCGAGCCGCGCCTCAGCTCCCCGCCGGCGGCGGCGGCGGCGGCCGCCATGAGCGGACCCTCCCGCCGGGGGCCCGGCCGCTCCCACAGCGCCGGCCCCCAGCCTGAGGCGGCGGTTGGGCTCGCGCTCCAACGGCTGGCCGGGCTCCCTCCCCCGCGCCCCTCCGGGCGCACGTGCCCCGGCCGCCACCGCCCAGCGCCGCGCGGAGACTCCCAGGGGCTCTTTAAATAGCGTCTATAAATACAACGGCGGAGGCCGCCTTCCCATTGGCCGCCGCCGCCCGGCTGATTTGCATGCCGGGGCGGGGCCCGAGGGTCACGTGGGGGCGGGGCGGAGCGGAGCGGGTTGTGCAAGCGCGCGCTGACCCATTTCCCGGCGGGGCGGCGGCGGGCAGCGGCGAGGGCGCAGCCCCGGCCCGGGGCCCCCTTCCTCCGGTCCTCCCGCCTTCCCTCCTTCCCTGAGAAGGCAAACCCGTCTAGGATGCACCCGCGCGGTGCGTTACCCTGCCCTGCACCGCCTCACCCTGCGCTGCGGAGATTGCACTGCACTGCGTTGCATTGCATTGCATTGCGTTGCATTGCACTGCACTGCATTGCTCTGCGCTGCGTTGCATCGCTTTTTCGCGGTGCCGGCAGCCCCTCGGGTGGTGTCCGTGCGCCTGAGGCCGCTCAAGGCGCTGGCTCAGTAAGGAGCCTGGGCTTGCCTGCGAGAGGAGGCCAGAAGCCATCCCCCTGCCTTGCGGAGGGTTCGGAGCTGGGCTGGAAGCAGCACGTTTCACACTCCCACTGATGTATTTCTGGAATTAGGTGGGGTGGGAAAGACAAATAAGGCCCTTGAAAGCGTGGACGTCAACAGTGTGTCATACCAGGGTCAACAGATGACAATGCAAACCACAGCCGGGCGCTAAGCAGCAGAGGGGGGAGGGCAAAGGGAGCTGGAAGTGGGGCTGGACCAGCAGCCGCTCGAGGGAGGGAAGCCCGCAATCGCAATATAAATGCGGGATGCCTTGAGCACCCGCTTCCCACAGCACTGCTCCTTGCAGTCTCGAGTCTTATGTATTTACCGGAGCCGTCCAAAAATTTCTGAGAACACAGTTCCCCTTTGAAATAGTCGCCAGGCAAAAGAAACAAGGTGCTTTCTGGGAGCAAAATTTTGCCTTTTTATATCCCAAGAGGCTATTCAAATAGCTCCCTTGGTTCTGTTACAATTTCTGTAAGTTAAGTGTTTTATTTCAAACGAGGCCAAATTAAGAATGAGGGCTGCTGTTGACTTTCTGCTGATTCACTCTGAAATAATATTAGAAAATGTTGAGATTTCTTGGCACAAAAATCTGGAATTTCGACAACTCCCGGAATTTACACTGTTGCCCTGATTCCTCAGCAAAGCACAGACCCTCTCTCCTTTGCCAGCAGAAGGAGGGACCTCTTGAGCCCACAGAAGAGAAGTCTCCTGTGCCCCGCAGCAGTCACGGGGCCTTACCTCAAGCCCAGCTGATCCCAAAGCCCATCCACGCAAAATACTTGACCTTCCCCGGCCCTTTGATCTGTGGTGCCTCCAAATTCCCGCCGTGCCGCCAGGCTTGTGCAATGCCTGCCACAGTTGGTCCCGACCTCTCCAAAACAAGGCGATCCACATAAATAGTGATTCAGGGGTAAACAGCTTGGTTTCCTTAGGCAGAGTCTAGACCTGCAGACTGGCGCTGGGAAGACAGGAGGCATGATCAAAAGCCTCAGTATTCCTTAGGAAACAAAATACTTTTTTTTTTTTTTTTTTTACTTTTTAGTATGTAACAGCTTAGCAATGCAGCTTGGAGTTGCCAATATATGGGGATTTATCTCAAGGCTCAGATACCGGGTGTTTTTCTTAGACCTATGTCAGTCTGAGTCATATGATTATAACAGAATCTCAGCTTTAATTAAAGAAAGGGAAGATGTTTCTGGATTTCGTGAGTATGCAGGAAGATGCATTGTGGTAGCTATAAAGGAGACACAAGTAGGGAGAAAGAAAGGCAGCAAACCAAAATGCAAAACAAGCCAGAATGTTGTATGAATGATAATTCAAGATTTCCAAATTCTTGGCATCAGCTGTGCTGCATCGCGATGCTGAAGGCCAGTGTTGTGGGTGGGGGTACTGCAGCACTTGTAGGAGTTAATCCGCTCGCATTGAACAGGCAAAACTGAATACTTTCCCACAACGCTGCGTTTCCCAGTAATTTTACTTGAGCTGTGTTGACCTAGATCTGCCTGAGGATCTAATATATTTTTGAGTGCAAACATAAATACATTCTTCTTCTGCGTTTAATTTTTTAACAGCTCTAATTAAACCTAGCTTTATTTAAACACATCCAGAGCTCCCTTGCTATTTGGTCTCCAGTATGAAGACTCTTTGCCATTCACGAGAAGAGCTGTGCCATAAATGAAATGAGGAAGAGTGGCTGCTGCTCCTCCAGCCCTCTCTCTTTTGCTGTTCTTCACTCTTTTGGGGGGAGTGGCTCTTGGAAAACAAGTTTTGAGCTGAAAGAAGATCTGATCACACATCCAGCATCTCTCAGGGCAGAGGAGTCCTGCTTCTGTGACAAACATGGGTTTGATCTGCACAGGGGATGCTGCATCAGGACCTACCTTTAATATCATTAACAGCAACAGTAACAATAATAAATTTCATTTTTTAGATCACAAAAAGTGCCAAGAGCTTAAAAACTTCCCGTGTTCAGTATTTTGTCTATTTAGTCTGAAAATATGCCTACCAGCTTTCCTGTGATCCTTCTCCAGGGACACGTTCAGAGATAAGGTGTCACTGGGCTCCGGCAGGTCGACCCACGGCAGCCGCACGAGCCACCTCCCGAGGGACAGGAGGGTGGCGGGACCCGCAGCAAGCAAAGGTGCTGCCGCGCAGATCCCGTGCAGGCACCGGCGGGCTAAAGTGGGGATGCACGGTACAAAGAGGGGGCCAGGGGGGGTGGACAAGCAGGGTTCCAGCACGTTGCTTGATGTGATACTGTATAACAGCTAAACGGTTGCCACTGTCGTAACCTGGACATACCGCTTTTGCTGCAGCCCCAGCAACTTGTCTGAGCCTGACAGGCTGTCAGAGGGCTTGTACGGTGAGGGCGAGGGAAGGAAATGCAGAGTAAAAAGAGAAAGGAAACAAAACCGCTGACAACCACAGGCCACAGGTTTCAGTCGTCATGTTAACTGACGTTTCAGAGCTCCGTTGCATTCGCATGCCAGAGAAAAGCAGAAGAAGTGTGCACAGCCCAGCGTACAACTGGGCTCTCGTATTAGAAGAAAACAGTTAAAAGCTGCAGTTCATACTTCTTCCGCGCTCCTGGTTTCACCCTTTCGGGTGTCAGGGAGAAGAGTCCAGACCTTCAGTATTCAATTTTTTTTGCCTGCGAGAACGAGCCATTTCTGTCTTTGCATCCCCGGGAAACGGTACCGGTGGGCAGGAGGCTCAGACAGACATGCCTGCAGCCCGGACTTCGTCAAGGGCCGCGGGTCAGACCTCGCCCTGTGCTGGCAGTACCACATCACCCCGGTGAGGCTCAGCCTCGCACCCCGCGGGGTGCCCGCCGGCGGGAGCGGCGGGGCTGCGCTGGCCCGGCCCGGCCCGGCCCGGCTCGGCTCGGCCGGCGGTGGCGGTGGCGGAGCGCCCTCTGCTCGCCGGCGGCTTGCCTGCGGCGGGCTCTGCCCGGCTCCCTGCCGTAACCCCCCCGTAACCCCGCTCCGCGGGCCGCTCCCGACGCATCAAGGCCAGCGGGAGATCCTCAGGGATCCTACTTAGACCGTGGGTCCGTTCGCTCCTTCTACCGCAACAACAGTTGGTTTGTGCAATGAAATACTTTTTGCACGAGGGGTGCGTTGTCATCAAAACCTGCTTATGTGACGCAATCGGCAAGGCAAGTTTATCGCTTTACCTGCGCGCACAGGCATATCCGGAGATGGCCGGTTTTCCTCCAAAAGGCAAACGTAACTGGAACCTGATCGTGAGAAAACACGAACATTAAGGGAGGAAGATCTTGCTGCATTAGTAGATTTAAAATACCAAATGATAGCGTGCTTTACAGTCATTTATTCCAGTGCAAAGTTGCTATGAAGTACTTGTAAGGCTGACTGCTAACACTTACTCCCATTTTATGCTATAATAAATGACCACACAAGATGCAGCACCATAAAGATTCAGGTCTGTGGTCTGTAAGTAGTCACACCGTGCAGCCAGCCAAGTCCTATCAAATCCTATATTGCTTTTGGCATTTCTACACTGTTCAATGCTCTTGTGCATGCCAGGTTATCCTGAACTTTATTATACATGGTTTTGAACATTTCATCAAGTCCTGCTCTTGCTGAAACAATAAATAACCAGTCCTAACCAGGTGCAACTCTGGCAAATTAAAATTGCACTGACATGGAAAATTATCCCCTGCGAGTAAGACTTTAGCAGCTGGACCAGCGGGACTGTGCAGACCAGCCAGGGAAATGCTGAAGCTGGTGGTGGGAAGGATTTAGCTGCCTAAGCAGAGGTGTCTAGTGCTATTTTAGGCATATGTGTGTACCCCACTTAGCTCTTCCCTGCCAGTCCAGAAGGGTGTGGATCTCTCATGGGTTGTATGTCAGACATGCCAGGCCCATATAGGTGTTTTGGGTACTCTAAGATGTGTGAAGCAGCCAGTTAGAGGCTGAGCAGGGTAAACAAATGTGCTTAAAATAGTACTATGTGACTACATTTAGGCAAACGAATGTGGCCTTGGCGTGTCTGAAACCCTGCCCTGTTATGTCATTTCAATACCTGTCACATGGCAGGAGGGAGACTTGGTCTACCGGACTACACAGATGCAGCGTTTAGGAAAAATGAAGGTCAAGAATGAATGTTACTGCCTCTAGACTTAGGTGGAAACTGAAAGGGTGTGGGTTTTTGGAGGGGTCACAAATTTGAACTTGAGAGTTTTGGTTCCCTCTCAGTCACGCTGTAGGTATCTACACACACGATATGAACTCGCCCACAGCCCAACTCTTGCAGCCATTGCTCTGCCTTGGGCATGTACTGCAAATTGGAAAGTGCAAACGAGCGTGCCTGGCTCACTGCTAACTCCATGGATTGCAAATCGTCCGACTGGATCCTGTAAAGAAAAAGAGAAGCGAGGCCTCATTAGAGCTGGGGGAACTTGTTGCGAGTTCAGGGCAAAGAGGCTTCTCCCTGCTGGAAGTGTCTGCCGTAGTCAAGGAGGGAAAAAACCGTCTTTGTGCACAGTCTTTATAAATAAGTAGGTTACACCAAGCTCATAACTGACTCAGGCCTTTGTCATCCAAGGGAAGCAGCTTGGCCAGGCTCTGAACTCCAGCTGCTTGCGCAGCCAGCAGGGTTACATGGAGATGCAGCTCAACTGCAGGCATTGGATTCAGCCACACCATGCAACACAAACCCCGGGGCAGTGGGGAGGCCATGGCAAGCTCCTCTGTCAATAGCACAGAATTGTAAAATTGCCATCTTTCCGGCGCTTTGAGAGACAAACCTTGCTGTGCCCGATGCCCCTCTCGTGTTTCCCGTCTATTTGGGGAGCGGGCAGGGAGGAGAGGCAGAGAGGGGCCAGGGCAGAGGAGAGACCACACAGCCACGTAGCACAGGAAAGCTCTCCCCAGCCAGCCTGCGCAGGCAGGCAGTTTGCTGGGGGAAGGGACAATAATTTAAGCTTTTGCCTCATTTACAGATGAGAAGAGCATCACTTCAGTCAGCTCCTCTTATTTCCAGTGATGATATCTACACCAGTAAACCAAAGAGGGTCAGGGCACAGCCTGAAGCAGCAACATGCAGCCCTCCGTGCTTTTTAACTGTTAGCACATTCCCCACCACAGTTTTGGCCTGTGACACCCAGGGCTGTCCCAGCTGGCAGCCCCAGGGCTGGTCCTGACCGCAGAACGGGTGAGCTCACCCTGTCCTGGGGAGAAAACGAGGTCAGCCCCGAGGACATGAGCTGGGCTCGTGTACACTTGCTTGACCTCAGGACCAGAGAACAGGCCCTGGCTGATGCGCTCGCTACTACAGATGCTGCCAGCATGAATGATTTCTTGGGCTATTTTGCTAGGAAAGGCATAACGGTACTGCACGCTGCAAGAGTTAATTGTCTGATGCCATCCTTTTGACTGCTGAGGTGATCTCAGGGGCTGTCACTCAATTTGCAGGCTTTCTGCAGAAAACAGAGCAACCCTGACCTCTGCTTTGGCAAATGCTTGGCGCAGATGCTTCCGCAGAATGTAACTGCACCTTTCAAAAGTCCTCGCTGCATGGAGCTGGTGTGTGAAGTTGCTTCTGAAGGCAAGTTACAGAGCTGCAGATACGCAGATGAGAGAGACCGAGCTTGTGCTGGGCCTGAGGAGCTGCAGCAGGTAAACCTCTCCTGCAGCCCTTCCCTACTGAAGTGCTAATGCAGATCAGAAAAGGGCTTTCAAGCAGTGCCCCCGGCTGCTCAGCACTGTCAGCTCTCCCACATCCTGATGGCATTTTCCCAAAACTGCTGAGGAAGCACAGTCTGCCCCAGAAAAAGTCCTCAGAAACTTTTCTGAAGTTTAGCTTGACGCTTTACATTGTAAATTCCAGCTGGCTGACACTTGCTGCCGGCGGATGGACACCTCTGCCCACGGCCCTGCGGTCGCAGTCCAAACAGCGGTCAAGTAGCACACCTCGCACCACTGCGAGGTCTTCATTCAGCCCGGGTTTGAGGCCATGTATCGAGGGACTGAGGTCTCAGGCTAGCTAGCAGGTAGCCGTTCCTTGGCACCGTGCGTAGGCTAAGCAGGTCCAATCCTTTCCTGTATCTCACACGAAGTCTAGGCTCCGCTCTTGCCCTATATAAGTCTAGTTTGAGACCTAGAGAATTATGCAGACCTTGTATGACCCAGACATGAGTTTCTGTGGGCTGAAAATGTTCTGCCCCAGCCAGCCACCATTAGAAACGGGACCTGCGGCCCTGGCTGCATCTGAGAGGTGTTTACTGCCCCCAACTGCTCATTGCCAGAGAACACCCGACTGCAACCCGGGCGTATGATTTTTGCATCGGATTGCAACCTGAGTGAGGTGGTTTGTTTTTTTGTTTTTTTTTTTTTTTTTTTTTGTGGTTTTTTTTTTTTTTGCATCCCAATCCCAAGTGTGCTTTCTCCCCAGCCACCACAGACATTTGCTTCAGGCCATTTTAAGGCTTTTGGAAGACAGCGTGTCTGAGATGCAAACATACAACTACCACAGCTTTGAACTAAGTGAAAGATCACAACATGCGTTTGCAAGGAGTTAAATTTGCAGCCTTAAAAAACAAAAGCAGCAGTCTAAGCAGGCTTATTTAGGGCTCAAGAAGCAACCTGACATTTGAAGTCTGTCATGTATTTTCAGAAGTCTGGCTCTATCAATGTCACCACCACCCATGGAGTCACTGCATGTCGATGCTTATGTTCTATGTTGTCATTTTTTCCCCAGCACAACCACTGTGTGTCGATGGGGATGTCACAAAATGCCTTCTTAAGGCTGGCAAGAAAGTGAAAAGGGGTGGGGAGCCAGGGAAAACTGGGTACTGTGCTCCCGTGGCATTTGAACAGCAAAGCTTTGGACCACCACCCAAAGCCAGGTCATTGTCCTCCCAGTACCTTGCTGGTTCTCCAAGCATCTAGTTAAAAATCAGCCCAGCTACACCCCTAAGGAACTCATATTAGGTGTGTAGCAAACAGACAGAGGATGCCTAGAGATTTCCAGGACACTGCAGAAGTCTCACCTATTTTCACTGAATTCCAATTATTTGTAACATGCTAGTGATCATTTTGCGTCTCACCTAACAGGTGATCTATTAAGGGTTCTTGGCTGCAGTTGCAGGAATAATAATACTTCTAGCCTTTACAAGCAGTATTCATCACGGCTGGCAAGGTAATTTATGTGTGTCTTAAATACTCGTAATTAGAGTCCCTCATAGCTAGTACAGTGAGGAACAAAACAGATTTCAGTAACGCGCAGATGAATAATTCAAAGTGCATTCCTTAAAAAAAGCATTTGTTTTTCTCTCTTTTCCCATTGTCACTTTGAGTTCCTTGATCTAAAAGCTGGGACCGGTCTCCCCAGGGTTTGCAGGTCACTTAGCTGCCACCCCCCACCCTCCCCCCTCTCCCTCCCCCCCCAGGAAGTTAGGAAGTTCAGAGAAAACCAAAGCATTTAACAGGGAAAGAAGTTCTGTAATGTCAGCTTCTCTATTCTGGATATGCTGGCTCCCAGCTGCTGCCTCTCCAATAGGTACTCCACCCAGCCCTCAGATAATAATCACAAGCTATTTCGCCAGCTCTGTTTCCTTCTACATTTTTGCTGTTAACTCCATCAGCTGAATTGATAGCATTTAGCTCGAGAGCGCAGCGGCTTACAGAGTAAAAACCTGTTATTTAGGCTTTGGGCTATGAAAATTTTGACCCTTGCCCTGCAAAATACACAAGCACATGCTAAGCGTCATTTCAAGGAGGCTGCTTGTAAGCATAAAGTTAAGTGGGACTCTTGAAGAAACAGGGCCAAAAATGCACGGGGTGCATCACCACTCTGAGCCAATTTGCTAAATAGATGTGGACATTTGCAATGTCACGTTCTTAGGAAAAATCACTGCTGTACCCTACCGATCAGGCTCTCTGGGGAGGAACAACTCTGCTGTGAAAGAGCCCAATGCTCCTGTTTCCACTCAGACAAAAATTCCACTGAGAGTAAGAGCTGATATGGCTGAGTGGAAATCGCAAAACTGGATTCAGATTGGCACGTGGTCAAAAGCCAGAAACCCTCAGTGATAAAACATTTTGTTTTTCAAAGCATCCATCAGTTTCTGAAGCAGATTTTATTTTTCAGAAGTGTTATTTCCTCCCTCAGTTGCTCATAGTTTCCCTCTTACACAGAATTATTTTAGCAGCCCAAAATACATATCTGCATGTGCAAACTTCAGGAGAACATTAAAGAGACACTGCCCAAAACGCTTTAGTCCTCATGAAGTGAAACACATAGTGTCTGACATGGAAAGTTCGTATTAGTTTAAGCTTGAATAATTCAATCCATCTGTCATGGAGACCTAGTAAAGTTCCTTTTCCTGGAGTGGTTTTCTCTAAGGCTTCCCTTCATCTGAGCAGGTCTCCAGGGTTGCTCTTCCTGGTTTCCCCTGCCACATTTGCTGCACACAAATAGTGTCCACAGGCAGGACCTGGCATTTCCCAGCAAAACTACCCTCATGAACCCCAGGAGGGTTTTCTTCCCCCACGTACTCACGCGACGTGGCTTCAGAAAGTCATCTCTGAGGGCATACTGGCATACAACCCACCTCTGCAGGAACGTGTGAAGCTGGAGAGATGCATACGTTTTTCCAAGGGGTCAAAAAGTACTTCAGCCAGGGCACAAAGAAAACACCTTAGAGAGAAAAATACTGCATATATAATAGCACAGACATCTCCCCACCATTTTGAGGGCTTCCCTCAAAGTCCACTAAAGAGCTTAGTGTAGTCCGTCACTCACAAGGTTTTTCTTGGGGTCTCAGTTGCCTAGACAGGGCAGAAGTCCTCAGTGCCCTGGACAAGTACTCTGCCCAGCAGGCCAAGTTTGCCCTGCAGTAGAGACTCTTCCTTTCAAAAGAACCAGTGCCCTCCACCAACTGATCCATATTCCCCATTTGGTGATCACTTTGTCCCTTCCCTATTGTTCGGTCCTGAGAAAAAAAATTCAGCCTGGGCAGCAGCCATATCCCCATCCAAGGGCCCTCCAGCTCCCTGGAAAGTCACCCACGCTCAAGAGCTTTCCGTCCGTGCTACCATGCCGAGTGAAGGCATTTTCCCCTCTCACCTCTGGTGAGCTCCACCTCGATGTGGCAGGGAAAGAGGGATGGGAGGGTGAACCAGCCCTCCAAATGGGGTTGTCCCTCTGCCACAAGTGTGCTGAGGGAGGCCCCAGTATCAAGCAGACTTCACAAGGGCACAATTACCTATACAGATGAAATCCTCCCATCAATACCCAGCAAATTAAAGCTTGCTATGGGTCTGTTTCACCTCTTCAAAAGCACGTGCTTAATTTGGCATAATTAGAAGCAGCGTTTCAATATAGCCTTTATTTACAGCATTTAAACCTACAAATGGTATTTCAGTGGCATAAATGGGTTCCAGGTGTGACAGTAGTTGCCAAGTAGGGAGGGGGAAACTCTCAGCTGGGTGCAGTCATCGCAGACAATCAGTGGCTGTAATTTTCAGCAATGCAAACATGGGGAAGCTGTTCTAGGCTTCTACCCAGGGCGACAGCACTCTAGGCTATGTTCTGCCACCTTTGTTTATGCTAATTTCAACGAGATGAGTCAAGGGCTGAAACGATACTTGCTGCAGGTCGATGACAGAGGCTGGCACTCAGGGGCGACCAGGGCTAGTCAGAGAGATACACTTTTTTCTAGCTGAGCTGATAGAACTAGCCCAGATGTCTGTTCAGCTCCCATTTATGGGGTTACTTGGGTGGGTAGCAGAACATCTTCCACTTAATCGTGCTGCTTAGTTATTCCCAGTTTTCTATAGCACTGCTTTCTAGCAGCTACCTCGAAGACCAGAGTTTCCCAGTGGGGAATTCTTGATTACAATAAAATCAGCAGCATTTTGCCATTAATTTCATGGCAGTAGGATTTGACCAGAGAAAATCTATAGAAGTCAGTAAGTATTTTGTTTCTGTATAGAGCACACAACTGGAAAAAAGACTTTACTCAAGACAAATGTGCATAAACAAAAGGAAGCTCAGCTTAAACTGAGAAGTGTGAGTCTGAACGAACTCAGAACAGCTAATATCTGCCAGTCTGATTTGTAGGCATGAAGCTCCAAGATGATTGTTGTTTGGACAAGAACCAGAAGTTTGGTCTTCATTTATGAGCTAGATAATCAATATGGGCTGAGGCCAAAACCCACAGTTTTTATAAGGCTGGGCTATTTCTTGCTTCACATTATTAGGCACAAGAGACAGAGCTGACTTAGATTTACAAAATCTTGGCTCAGATGCAAAAAGCATCAGCATGACTACCGAGGATGAACGTATTCTCAGTGAAGGCCCCTCCAGGAATCGGGACATTTCACTGAATTTTAAAAGCCCAGTTCCAGTGGAGATGCAGTATTCATTTCTACGATAGCATCACTTGTGTATTATGTGGAGTAGTACAAGGTTACATACAGGGCATTTTTGGTTTTTAGCCTTTTCCCTTTATTCAGCCCTAAAGCGCATTGCAGCGCAGACAAATCCCAGAACCGCCACCCCTTGCATCTGTGCTGCTTGTGCACGCAGTCAGACTGTCAGTCATCGGGGGGTACATACACAAGCCGCAGTGGCTTTCACCAGGCACCCGAGTTCCTTCGAAAAAATCTCATTCAAAGTGTTTTTCTCTGTGCTATGCCGCTGAAGTGCAGTTGACTGAAGCAAGACAGCACTGCTGGATGCCATGCAGAGACACCACAGAGCAACTCTGAATTTGAAGGGAAGAATAACTTTTCCCGATAAAAACTTCAAGGGGAATTGAGGCAGCGATCTTGGCGAGAGTGAGAGGGGGAGAAAAAAAAAAGCGCCTTTTTCTCTGGGAGGGTTGCCTGGGGAGTTTTTCGCTGGCACCAGGAAGTTAGTACACTTTTCCACCTTATCCAAAAGATGGCACTGTTAACATTGCAGCCGCGCTCAGCTCCCGCTGCCGCACTGGGCGGGGGGGGCACCAGCGCAGCCCGGCCGCCCCCGCCTGCAGCGGCTGCGCCTTCCCGGGGGGCTTGCCCTTGAGCACCCGCCAGTACAGCCCTGCTCAATTCCCGAGGGCGGATTTCAGAGCCCACCGTGCTGTGGCGGCAGGCCTTTTTGCAGCATTATCCATACCTGGTTGTCGGGTCCAAGGCAAAAGAGTAGCTCAGAAACAGGCTCGCTTCAGGCAGTATTTGATTCCTCTAAAATCCGATTCCTAGTATTTTGGAAGAGCTTCGTGTTTTAAAGTGAGATAGGGTACAGGGAGAAACAGGAGAGGGGTGAAGGGAAGAGGGGATGAGAAGTCGTGAGAAGAAAAGGAGTGGATGAGAGCGCTGGGGTAGGATACGTGTCAGCAGTGGGAGAGGAGAGGGAAGCGAAGAAAGGAAGGTGAGAGAGGAGTCAGAGTGCAAGCAAAGAGCAAAGAGATTCAAGACCCCAGGAAGAAGTAACAGGGCTAAGAAGCTGGGGTGGGAGATGCTAAACTGGCCTTGCTCAAATTTCTCCCCCTGCCTCACTCTTCTGCTGAACATGCAATTAATTTGTAGCACTGAAGAAATGAGAGGAATTTCTATCCATAGTCCATAAATGAGAATTAATGGCCCAGGTATGGATACTCATGGAAAATAAAAAACCTGCCTCCTCCCAGGCCCTGCAATCCCTCTATGCTAAGCCCAGCGGTGCGCTACTAAGCAGAGCCCTTGCACAGGAGCATCACGCAGATGACGGAGGTTTTGTGCTGCTGTGGCAGTCGCTTGCACGGGCTAGGTGAACTGGTCCACCAGGATCTGGTTGTAGCCCCACACAAGAAGCAGGGACAGGGCATGGAGGAGGTGCCTGGCCACCGATCTGCTCCATGGGTCATTCACATGAAGCAGAGAGGTTCACCTGCAACGTCCAGCGCTGCAAATGGCCACCACCATGTCAATGGGGGAACCTGACCTTTGGACACAGCGCAGCCTGAGCTGGCGTGGTGCAACCTGGGCTGGAGGGTCCCTCCTGCCTCCCTCCTTTGCTCACCACAAGAATTACGCAGCTTAACACCTGTAAGGGACATGTGCGTCTGCCGCCTGCCCAGAGCAGGATGGGGGCTTTCACTTGGTCAGTCCTGCCTTGTGCTCACTATGTTGTGGCCCAACTAGAGACTACCTTTGTAGAGAGATACGGAAAATAATGTATCAGCTTTTTAGGGGAGCACAGGAACATTACACAGGAGTGTCGGATAGGAAGTAAGAAATTTTGTATTAGTGTAAAACTATAGGAGAAGTTTAATTATACTTACATCCCTTTCAATCCAATTTATAACTTTAAAGATGACCCAGGAGGTTGTCAGTTTGAGTTTAATTGACCTATTTGCAATTGAGCCAGTTCATTTCTACAGCTGGGGACTCCTTTTCATAGATTTGAATACACTGATTGAAGATTTTAAGGCCAAAAGGGACCATTAGATCATGTAGTCTGGCCTCTTGTGTATGGACTTTCATCCGGACATTCTTCTTCTGAGCTGCACAAGATGTGCCTGCACAAGATGTGCATCCCAGAAAGGCGCTCAGTCCGGACCGGTGGTTCCCAGGGATGGGCAATGCACCATTTCCCTTGATCACTTGTTCCCATGGGTAATCAGTCATTTTGAGATTAAAATGTAAGCATAATCAGGATCTTGGTGAGTCAAGATACTGCCTGATCCAAAAATGTTTAATGAACAGTGCCTGACAGACATGCTATTAATTCTTTAAAGAAAAATTCTTAAAGTATAAATTGGATTATGAAGTACTTAGGAGATGTTAATTTTGCCGAGTGGGCTGATTAGCTCCAGATACAGACAGAGCAGACCAAACAGTGGGAGTTATCACTTGTTCTCTCAACTTTAACTTATATTCTTGTTAAAAGTCAAGCCCTTTTGGGCAATGGCGTATGTTTTACGGAACTCAGTTTTTAGTTACCCTTTGGAAGCTGTGACCGGGAAATGCCCCTGTAAGACACCGCAGATGGTTCTTTCCACGCACCACTTGGCAGATGCACAGGAAAATTACGCTGGAAAGTTGGCTCTCAACTGGGCTTTGTAGCGAGGCGCTAATGCATGTGCTGTAACACTTTGTAATGACATGCTTTGGGTTGGTTGTTTTTTTTTTTTAGTTTCTTTGCCAAATTATAAACCCAGTTGCAAGTTGGAAGCATAAAATCTCCCATCTTTACGAGAAGGCAAGCGGTGAACTGAACAGATGTCACCCAACCTGGAACGCAGTGCTGCCTACTGGGGTGCAGCTCTCCCTGCGGGCTCGGGCACAGGCACAGCTGCTGGGGCCAAGCACAGGTGCTAGTGCCTCCCTGGTCTCCCAACACCTCCCCAGCCCCTTCAAGCTCCCTTTAACCTTCATTTCTCCTGGCTGCTTTAACCCCTGGTCTCCTTCCCGCACTCCCTGTCTCTGGACACCCTTGCCTCTCCTCTATTGCTTTTTTCTGCAGCTTGCCAGGACAGCCCCTTCCCTCATGGCTGTGGGCTGAGAGAGACGAGGATTTTCTTCTTTGCTGATGCCAGCCCCAGTACCCAGTTATCTGGGGACCAGATGACACGAAATAACTTTTAATAAGGCAAAACACCCACCTGTCAATCTGAGGCACAGCAAAACGCGCCAGGGCTTGCCAGGGTCTGCGCGGTCAGACATCAGTTTTCTCTTTGTGGCTGTGGTCAAACTCCCTGCAAATGTAAGCATTGCAATAGACCTGCAACATGTCCTGAGGACCCAAAGTCTGTCCACGGAGCTGGGGGAGTGCCCCCCTTCCCAAAACTGAAGCCTCCGGTACGCACTCAGGGCACGCAGGGCCGGGGCATGCTGGTGAGAAGCAAACTTTGTCTTCGCAGCCGTTTGTCTGAGCCTCAAAGCCGCCAATGCTTTTCCATAGGCAAGGGTGTCCTTTTCCATTCTGCTTCCACTCCCCTCCTAGCACTGAGGCATGCTGCTGCTTTCCAGGGATTTGGGCAATGTGGTGAGCGTTGGCTAATATTTAATGCTATTTATTCTTATTACAGTTATTTAACAAACAGGAGCAAGAAACCGAGATCAGCAAAAAATCTGAGGGCAAGGCATATCGTGCCTGCTGGCCAAAGGACACTGAAGCCCTGCAAACCCTAATGTGGTGGTCTCGGGGAAATGTAAGGTCTCAACTCTTTGGAGCAGAAATGAGGAACACCACTGTCACTAAAAGAAACTGCAAAGGGAATTTTAAATTAAATAAGGATTTTAAATTTTAACAGCATTTAAATTTTAAATAGTCCAGCTCTCGGTAAATGAAAGCAATATTTCTGTTCCAACAGGAAATGGGCCAGATCCTCTGCAGCTGTAAGTTGGTGGCCCTCTGGCTGGAATCAAGGGAACTTAATTGATTTGTAGCAGGTGACGATCTGCCAGTTCAGGCTCTCTCCTGGAAATACAGTACTCCAATCTGGCTGGTAGTGCAGCCTTGATGTTTCATCAATTTGCAAGCAAGAAAGATGCTGCCAGGATAGACACACGCTCTGGCAACATAGCTGAAAAAAAAAAAGAAAGAAAATGACTCTAAAACTTATCAACTGTCGTGTTATAGAAGCTAATTTAAAAAGCATTTCCCAGGCTCCCAGTCTCAAAGGATCACTTAAGGATGTTGGTTTTTGTTTTGTGCGTGTGTTATAAAACCACTGCTCACACTGTGTTTTTCAGGCTCTGTTTCTTTCAGAAGGTTGAGGGCACGGAGTCAGCAAGGAGGAATGGGAAAGACCCTTCATGCCCTGCCAACACATGACTATTCTCCACGCTCAGAGCTTTGTCCTTCACAGTTTGAAATGACTCATTGATAAAGGTTCCCACTATTTCCTTTGGGAGATCATTAAACAGCCTTTTTTGGCTTCAATATCAGGATGTTTTTCTTGATAGTCAGCCTAGACATTTCTCTGCTCTGTTTCCTCCCATTGCCCCTAGCTACGCTTTGTCCCACCCTAAACAATTCCTTTTCCCTCCTTGCATTGATACCGTCCCTGTACATATCAGAAAAGGCGGGGCGACTGACACAGAAATAACACATAAGCATGTTTTCAGTCTAGCCTGCAGAATAATTTGCACTAGCGATCCTGGCATGATGCTGCAGCTGGGAGAGTGAGGAGAAAGAGGGGGGCATTTGCTGCTATGTTGGCTGTGCCTAACCCAGTGTGATGCCTAATCAAATTAATGGGTTTAAGGGACCTCGGGAGCTTCACAAGTCTGAGCAAAGCCCGCTGTTAGACAGCTGGACCTTACAAAGAGGTGCAGCTCCTTTTCACCAAAGGCTGCCCTCAGCAAAGGTGCTGCAGTGCAAAGCTCACAGTTGTTGTTCTGCATGTGGGAAGGCAGCCAGTAGCGAGGCTGCCGGGGGTCGACACAGCCAGCATTAGAGGTAAGGGCAGTCAACAGTTGTAAAAGAGATTACTACATTATCCATCATCCTTTGGATAAAGAATGAGCACAGGGGTGTAAAATGGCATCAGGGGCCATCCTGAAGGAGTTAACTCGATCATCTTCCACCACCTGCTGTCTGCTCCCTTCAGGTATTGGATACTCAGGGTACCACCACCACTAGTAACTGCAGCCTCATGGTCCTCGCTCTTTTTAGTGAGCGTGTGGCTTATTGTAAGAATTGTTAGTTTAACAGAAGCTAAAAGATCCCTCTGGATGAGCCACCACACAGAAAAAAGAATTTCATGGCAACATTATATCATAATCACAACCCAAAAAGTACTTGAAAGTTGTGTTTATTGAGTTCTATGCAGCAGTAACAGCCTGGCAAAACAAAAGGGAAGAAAAGCTGACAAACACGAGGCTACAAATGCAGTGCAAAGCAAAGCACGCTGCAAACAGGCATGGCTTTCATGATGAGAGATGTGCTTTTCCTCCCTGGCTTATAGGTAATTGTACAGCCCCCTCTGTGCTATTGAAGTGTAGCAGAGATTTTTTGGCTTATCAGTTAAAGCTGGTTCCAAAACTGCGCTTTAAATATCTCCATAGGTCTTGGGGTAAGCCTTACTGTTCCCAGGTCTTTTCCCTTTCTCAGCTGCACACATGTGTTTAGACCCAGGATTTAAAGGCACTTCTCAAAATCCAGACAAAAAAATTGACTTTGTTTTTGCAAATGAACAGCAGCTACAAGAGGTTGAGCTCTTTTGCTGTGCTGTCATATTAGCTGTAAGAAGCATTGCTTCTGCAGAACTGGGATGGACAGGCTGTCTGGGAAGGAGGAGAGCGCTCACCTGATGTGCTGGTACAATCCACACACAGATTTTGAAGGAAAAGCTCCAGAATTGCCTATTCACACATATTTCTCCACATTACGCCTTAAAGGATCAGAGCAGGTCACCTGCATGGCACTGCAGGGGTTAATATCGGGGAAAGATTCAAATGCAAGCAGCCAAGGAGAAAGCTGGACTTCAGAGGCAGGAAATGGGAATTGTTTTGCCTCCTCCTGTATGGCTTCAGCTGATTTTCTCCTCACATTTCGGGGTCATCAGTTGAAAGCTTTGAGCTTCTTTGGCTTTGTTGCTGCTATATGGGTCGTTCACTGGAATGTAAAAATCAGTGAGGTCAACACCTCTGGGGATGCAGACTGCAAGCCCACGAAAACTGTCTTCATCCTTTGCCACTGAGGAGAAGCACAGGCATTCTTTCTGGTGGCAGTTCTCCTGGTGGCAGAAACCACGCACCTCTGTAGCTTCTTGCGGGGCAGCTATTCTCTGTCATTCATGTAAGGGAGCGATTTCATAATCCAGAGAAGATGCTCAAAGCTAAGGGACTAGTTTAATAAAGTCTGTGAAGAAAAAAATCTGTAAAGATCTGCGGAAAGAAGAAGTTTTTCTTGCTGACAGCAGGATTGAGGCTGAACCACAGCTTTCCATGCCTGGAGAAAAACTAGGCAACTCTAGTTGCCTAGACAAAAACTCTAAAGAGTCAGGAATTAAATTTCGTAATGTTCTCATAATGAGTGAAATCAAAAGGCCCCTCGGGATCTCAGCACTCCTAGGTTTACAGGGAGCTGGGATCTAAAAAATAATTACTTTGAAAGGCAAGCTGTGGATGGGAGAAACATATTCCTGGGGACAGATCTGATGAGGTGAGTTCCTTTGAAGGGGAGCCATCATATATATATAGCTGTGGTTGGCCATTATGACTCAGCTAATCTGATTGTTACCTCCTGCTGGCCTCGAGGACACCCCATCTGACCAGCTCTGCCTACCTGTTTGAATATATGAGCAGCTTCCACTCCAGTGGATGGTTTGCCAGTAGCTTGTAAGTCTTAAGCAGAAAGCAAACAGTGACTGCAGGGGAGAGAGCACACTGCAAAATCTTTTCAATATTCCTTGCTTCTGCAGGCAAAATGGATGTTGCTTCTGAAGAGCTCTAGAGGTAAAATCACTGACCTATGTAGCAACTTTTTTTTCTCTTAAACATTACATATATGCATGTATACATATAAAGTTTATAAACTGTACACACCTCAGTGTGCATCAGTACACATATGGAATTACTGTGAAATGCTAGTGATAAGAACCATTAAAGTAAACTTTATGGGACATGCCAGTTTGTACTGATAAGGTTGACAGTCGCTGGTATCACCACAGAGCCAAATCTCATTTCTTGAAGCAAAAACCTGCACAACTGTTTTGCAAAGGATTTTTTTTTTTTTTTTAAAGGCCCAGATAATCTCTTCTTGTTCATGGAAGTGGTGCTGGAAGCTAGAGCAAGCGGTGCATTTGTAGCATGGAGCTGTGAGATGGAGTGACAAAGTACTTCTGGAGAGCAGTGCCAGGTGGGGGGAGAGACCCGATATACATCACTCCACCAAAATTAGGCTGCAAGAAAAAAACAAGATCTCTCATAAGTACTGGCGGTGCATACCGTATTCAATCAATAATTTTTAACGATATCCCTGCTGATTTAGTTTAGCTTTTCTTTCCTCTTAGTAATCTAAATGCTCATGAGTGCTTCTGATTATTTATTCAGTATTTGGCAGGTCAAATGACAACAGAAATATCTCTTGTGCCACTCCTGCTGTCTCAGCCCCAATACCAAGGGTCCAATAAATGTCCATTTTGTGTCTGGGTCCTTTTCCTGAGATTCCTATGGGGAGGCTAATTGGTGTCAGAGAAGATCACAGTGTTATTGCCATTTGCAGTCATTCACTATGAATTGGACTGCACATGATTTTATATTTAACACTTCCCTCTCCCAGCTGTAAATTGACCACTACTAGTAAATCACGTTGGAAAAAAAGTCAGGTTGGGACCCTGGTAGTATAAACATCCCTGCCTTTCCCAGTTCTCTGACCCATAATTTGCTCTGCCTACCTCCTTTCTGGAATTTCATCTGAGCAAAAAATATCAAGCAAAAAAGATAAACTGAGATTTTCCAAAGGTACTACTAACCATGGTGAATGCAGATGGTATTATTCTAACAGGGCCTAGTTTTCAGTGAGTAATGAATATTCATTCACTTTTGGAAAAATCAATGGTTACTCGAGGTGATCACCTAAATACCAAGGCATTGCAGATCATCGGTCCCTTTCCAAACAGAAAGGACCTGAAGTGTTCAAAATAACAACATTCAGACAACATTCTGAAGCTCAAATTTTACATTTTCCACTCTACAGCTGGGAGAAAAAGTGTGTCCCAATTTTAGCCACAGCACCCAAGAACTTGTGCCAACAAATAGACAATTTCATTGCCTTGCAATCCTTAACTGTGTTCCTAAGGCCTGATCAGTATGAAAGCAGCTGAGGACAACAAGAGGCATTTTTAGATGGTTGCATAAAGAAGCACCATGGAAACAAAAATTTTAATTCTTGAGCCACTGAAATGAGTATGAAGTCATTTCAGTGATGCTATTACTGCTAAAGGATTCACGAAATGAAGAGCCAAAATACGGAGTTCTTCAAGGTCAATAGAATCTTCCACTGGCTTATATGGGCTTCTGCACCTTAGCGGTACTTTGCTAAACTATATAGTGCTCCTTCTTAAAAATGAAAATGCTGTATTCTCTATGTCAGTGGGGTTTCTGTAAGGCAGTTACAAGGTTGAATATGTTGTTAATTCACTGCGAGTTCCAGATCTCTCTCCTATACTATGTTCAACCCAGCTGGAATTGTCCATTTACTTAGAAGGTGAGGTGTAAGGCAAAGGTGAGTTGACACATTTGTCAAAAAATCTTGGCCAAGAGTCACTGGTATGCCAAGTATGATGCAAGATTGCAAGATGATTTTTGATGCTTGTAATGATTGCAGTGCTGTGACTGGAAATTCATAGAGGAGTAAGAAAGAGACTTTATTGTGGAAGGATGTGGGCTAGTGGCTAAAGAAGTAACGTAGTTTTCAAGAGAAACTCAGGGATTTATCACTGGCAGAACTAGCTATTTACACTGTGACCTTGAAAAGGTTACATTTGGCATCAGTGTAATAATACCTAGGACATAAGGGTAGTTGAGAGGCTTAATTAATCACAGTCTTGAAGTCTCAAATCCACAGAAGGGAAGTGAAAAACAGTATTATAATAATTTGGGCCCTCTAGCTGGTTATGTTCAGATCAGCTACCCAGAGTGATTTAAGAAAAATGTGTTGGCAGGTGCCGCCCCTGCAGTTCATCTGTTACAACTCCCTGCCGAGTGGCAGTATTTTTATCTGTAAATGAGCCTACAGTATAAATCCAAGGAGGGCAAATATTTCCCAGTGTAAGGAATAGGGGGATGATATTCAATTTAGGAATAGTGCAGTGTTAGTTGCCAGGCAGTGATTCACTTAGTTCAATACCCAGCCAATGAGAGTGGACAGGACCAAAAGTTCCCAGAGAAGAGGAAAGCGAGGCATAAGTGGGAGTTTACGGAGCAGCCTCCCCACAGGATGACTCCTGGGCTCAATTATACCTTGTAGTGAGAAGATCTCGTTATTAACCATACATTGTGGAGGAGAATCCTCTTTGATCTGTTTTAAATGCCCAGTTTAATTAAATTCCTTTTATTCTTCTTGAGAAGAAAGAATAAGCTGAAGTAAAAAAGTTACCCTCTCTCTAGTGTTTTTCATTTTATTCAGCTCTAAATGACAGCTCCAATCTTTTCAATTTCTCTTCCAATGAACACTTTTATCTAGTAATTTCAATGTCCCATTTCTAGACTGGTCTATTTCCACAAAATACTTTCAAGAAAAAAATAACCAAGAATGTATACAGTATTTCAGTTATGCCAATACATTTGGTTTATAAAGCAGTGTTGTATTACTTACAGAGCCTGTTTTCCATCCTGGGCTGTGCAGTACTCACACAATTTGGTTTTTGGATCATTCTGCCTTTTAAGTAGGGATTTTCACTGTCACCAGTGATGACCTACTTTTTTTTCCGAGTAATTTTCAGCTTTTAAGAGTAGCTGACTTTTGTGTTTGTTTCTTTTTTTCCCCCAAATCTGATTATTTTTTATTTATTCAAACCAGAAGATTCTACTTGCTCTCATATTTCTATCTCACCTTGCTTTCCTGGAGTCTTCTGAAAGTTTTCATAGCCATCCCTAGTCCTCAGTGGACTTCAACCCTTTTGTGTCATCTGCAAAATTTCTTACCTCACTGCTCACTCAGTTTTCCAGATCATTAATAAAAACAGCAAAGAATACATCTGACAGTATGGATCATTAAGACACCTGCTGCTAATCCTCTGCCAATGTGAAAATGTACCATTTCTTTCAGACGTTATTTTCTCTGTCTTATCTAATTTCTAATACTGAGTAGTAACTTAATTGTTGCTTAAGGTGTTTACAAGAAACCCAATAAATAACTCTCAGATATTGGCACTCTGAGATTAAATAAAAAGTGCTTTAAATAAGAACTGCTGCATGAAAAGTTCTCTCTGATGACTCTCATCTTATGCTGATATTGTCTATCCTCCTTATACTCCTAATGCCAAATTGCATTAGTCCTTAAAATGACAATATCATGGGGGAACATAAAGACAGCCTGCTGATATTTTTGATCTCTATATTTCAATGCAATGTGGTCATCAAAACTGTTCAGATATTTTTTCTTTATTAAAATAGCAGTCTTAAATACATATCTGGGAAGAATAAGTGTTTTTTGATGGAAAATAAATTCCATTATGTACAATGAGAGAAAACATGATTATCTTCAGTTGTTAAACCAGGAGATCTATTCTAGGAATAAATCTGCTGGGACCGATATTCTGAACAGATCATTTCTGTACAAGCGTGAAACCACCTTTAAAAACTGTCTGCAAAAAAAAAAAAAATCTGCTATACACTGAGATTTAGTAAGGCTATAGATTCAAGAGGCTTTGACTACACTGAATCTTTCTGAAATAATCCGATTTTAAGTATATCACCTCATTTCAAAGTGTTGACTTCCTTGGATGAAAGTGGAAGTGACTAAACTAACACATGCAGGAGATATGTTTGCAAGTAGAAGAAAGAGGGCAGCAAAAGGATACCTCATTCTCATCCACAACACCAAGTTAATTTCAGCTCGCGGTTATCTGTAATCAGTATAGACCCATATGACGCAAAGCTTTTCTGTATGGGATACTGACCAAAATAACTCTCTGCTGACGCTGCATGCTGGACAAGAGATGCTTTTGCTCTGGAATAATGAATGCATTTCTAAAGCCCGAGCGATTAGTCTGGGATAAAGTCACCATTCTCTTAGAATTGTATTTTTGGGGGGAGGAAGTCTGATATGGCTAGTGATTAAAATGAAGATGTACAAATTCTGACACAATATTGCATCCCACCTCTGGAAAATGCAGCAGAGGCAGTCGATACTCTGAGCTCTGGCAATGTGACCTACTGACTATGGGAATATCTGCTGTGCAGTGATTCACTCCAGCAGCAGTGAGTACAACTAATTGTCCCTGGGCAGATGAGCTCACAGAGATGCTGAAGAGGTGCAGTAACACTTCATAAAATGTCTTTCTCCAAGTCAGAAAAGCATCCTCATTCAGGAAGGATGTTAACATAAATGTTTAATTTTAAGGGGTTCCAACCTGCATGATTTGTTTCCTCATTATCAATTTCTCTATCATTTACCCCATTCTTGCACCTGGTATCATCACAGGGATTAGGTGGTCATCTGAGGGAAACAGTGTGGCCTGGCTTATGCCCATATTAAAAGGACAGAAATAGCCACTTGGGCTATTCTTCTATATCTGGAATGAATCAGAAAGATGTAAACATCAGCCTAATATACGGATCAGCTTAATTATTCTGCTGGCCTAGCGAAGGAGGCTATCTATTAAATGACAGCAAGGGCTTTTTTCATGGCTAATTACTAACTAGCACATTTAGAAGGTGGGTTGTTCCACTTTAGTTTTAATTACTGATCAAAAGGGAGAAATTAGAATATTTTAATAAAACTCCAGGTGCCAAAGAGTTAATGTAATAAATTGGATGTGGAAAACAACACTTTACAGTTAATAATTTGTAATCTCAGAAGATCCAGTGGGAAACCACACCCTTCAGAAGCTCTCAAAAGATCCAAAAATATGCTGTGTGTTAGTTCGGATCCCACAAAACAATCAGCATCTCTGGAGTGGAGAGAGATGTCCATCTGTATTAAGGCACTTCTGCTCCCTTTCATCCACACATGCATCACTCACTGCACGCTTCATTGCAAGGCAGGTCTTTTATACAGGGCCTTTTGTAAGAGAGGTTTGGGGCACACAACTGGATGCCAAGTTGTAGGAAGACGAGAACGGGCACAGGTCCATTACACAAATTGCATCTGCTTGTACAGACTGGGGAACAGGACTGTGAATTCTGGATGACTAGATTTTATCCTTATCTTTACAACTTGCTTAACATGACATCTCATGATGTGTTTGGCCCCAAGGAGTCTCAGTTCTGCAATTTATAATATGTGGAGGGTTTTTTGACTGTTGACAGAAATCATATATTTCAGTTCTGTTTTTGTCAAACACACCCACATTTCTCAATGGAGGGCAAAATTATACCACAGTGCATACAGATACCACATTCCTTTGGGTTTTTTTCCTTGGGAATGAACTTATCTTTACTATCTACTTCTGTCAATTTTGCCACAACCTTATTAGACTTCTAGTTGGGTTTAAAGTCTTGACTGTAACAGAGAAGCCACAAAGAAGGACTGTAACCAAATACATTTCAGCATGCCTTTCTCACAAATATGTAACCATCTAAAAGGCAGGCATCCTGTCCAAGTTAGTTATACAGGTTCCCTCGCTGTATGGAGAGAGAAAGATACCTCCAGTGGGAAAATCATCCAGTCAGTCTTAGACACCTATTTTTGGATAGGATGAATCATCTTCTAGAAGTACCTGTCTCTTCACTGGCTACTGATAGAGCCCAGACTCAGACTAGACATCTAATTTTTTTATGCCTAAGGTTAAATGAAGGAAGTCTTACTCTAAATCACGGTATCATTATGTTTCAATCCAAATGAGTTGTTGTATCTTTGTGGTGTAAAACCAATAATTTGTCACACAAAGACAGTCAAACAGAGATAAAGATAATCATCCTGATACTAAAATGTGAAGCACTATTTATTCTAGAAATGCCAATTTAAAAGTAGGACTGATAAAGATTAGGTAATCTCAGGAAAACTAGGTGGCAATCTTAAACCTCAGCAGAGCGAGCCAGATGCTAGTGCTGTGGTTTCACTCTCTCCTTGCAAATACAGTAAAAACTCTGGGTATACTTCATGCATTTCCTTGCTATTCCTCTTGCTTAGTACCTAGTATAGCAAACAAAAATAATCTTTAAGTACAAGATTTAAAGTTCTTAACATGCTGCATTTATATAACTTCTTGGTGCCCCTTCAGTATGTTGAGTAAATAAATCAGTCCTGTGAGCTTTTGGCTCCCCTCTGAATCACCATCTTATGCAAAAAAAATAGAGTCAACATTGAGTTTGAGAGCATCCCAAACAGGTGTACGCAGTGAAGCCAATGCACGCAGCTTTTATAACTGACCACATCACCAGGCAGAAGGCTCTCTGCTCCGTGGATATTGTAGCCAGAACAGATATCATCTCTGCATATGGGCACAGAGGGTATGGAAAAAGAACCGGTCTAAGCAGCTAATCGCTGCTAAGTTAGGGAATGCATAGGTATCAACACACACAGACCATGCACCTTGAGCCAGCTTTTAGAAGCTTTCCAAGGCTGCTATACACTTCTTGGCAGGAGCACATCCGCACGTAGTCACTACATACCTCTTGCCTTGTGGGTGGAGGCTGGTTTTCTGTCTGCAGCTTCTGCTGACTCTCTCTACCTCCCCTCCAAAGTGGCTGCATGAGCTGCCTTAAATCTTTGTATTGCTTCACAATAATAGTAGTGCCAATGATTAAAAAAACCCAGGGAAATGAAACAAAACACCTTGGCTCCAATCATTCATTTCACCACCTCCTTCCCCCTCTTTCTGCCAAGTAAAGGCAACTTTGGTGCAGCAGTGTTTTCCTTTCCTCTAAGTAAGGTCTTTTCTTGCTGGAGTTCCAGCCAACTCCAGTGATTTTTTCCTATCTACCTGATCTCAAACTAATTAAAAAACAGTCTTTGCAAATGCCTCTGGAGGATCACCAAACTTAAAGTGAGTTTTCAAGAGAAGGAATACAGTCCAAAAATGTTCAACGTATATTCCAGTAACAAATACCCATGACTTTAGGTCAATTCCTTTGATGGAGTAATCTGGCAAGGTTCATTTCTGACAACAGAGGTATGCTGGTTTATACCAGCTGAAGGTTTCATCCTGCCTTTGTTTACCAAATGAATGCTGAACTTCCAAAAAATAGTGAGGTTAACAGGTCACACAGCTGCAGCCTCCCATTCCTGATAGAGAGGCAGAAGGGATGTCAATCCTACTTTCCTCCTTTCCCAACAGAGTCCTGTCCCACTGGTGGTACAGAGATGGGGATCCTTGGGGAGGCTTCTACACGCATTAGCTTCTCCATAACTGGGGAATCATTAGATTTAAAGCAAAAATGGGTAGATCTTGTTCATTCAATGATAATTACACAAAAATAGGGACTGATATATTCATAGAAGATAAGTGCCGATGGTAACAGCTCAGTATTTAATAATATTTATCATGAGAATGAGCAGGACTGAAGATAAATTATTTTTCTTTGAAATTAAAGCAAATCTGAAATTTTATCAGATTAGAGACAATGTTCACCTATTTCTTCCAGATTCACAAGTAGTCTGCTAAATTCTAGGAGAAAAAGGAAAGGAAGACTATACAGTGATGCTCCTGCTTCTTTTTAATTAAATTTGCAAACAGAGGAGAGTCAAATAAGAATCTAGCCTGTGATTTATTTATCTGGTTGAAACATGAACTCTGCTGCTTTGAAAAACCACTATATACAAGCTTGTTTCTAGCCAAGGATTTCTTTATAGCAGGAGATTCTTGGAATGGGAAGATTTATGTTCTTCACATCTCTTTGTACAACCCCACAGAGAGGGAGAGCATCTGAGTGTGGGAGAGTCTGTGTATATGCGTAAAATCTCAGAGGATGCCCTTTCAGAAGAGCCAAATATATGCCATAGTATTAGTATATAACATATGTTGTTATTTTGGTCACAAATAACAATGGGGACAGAGACCTACTCCAGCTGGGTGTAGGCATTCATAGCCTTTGTTTACTACCTACTTGGCAGGAGATATATATGGAACTATCTATATGACACAAGTGGACTATATAGCACCACAGTGCTCAATTCAGCCATTAAAATGCTCTAATTTATTGAAATAGTGCAGTTGGATGACACAAATAGTAATCAAGCCAGTGATGACATGACTGCCTGGAACAAATCACCCCCATGTTTCACTAGACCTCCGTCCAGCCCATTCCTCCATCATTTAGAAGTAATCTCAGCACTATTAAAACGTGCCAGATAAATAGCACTTGAAACTGAAGTTCTCTGTTCTTCCACAGAACAGATCTAACTAAGAAATGGCAATGCATTCTGATCCTTGAAATGAGACTGTGTGTTATTCCTGCCAACAGAAACAGCGTTACAGTCAACTCTCCCTTTTCTGCGGGCAGCCTATCTGGCACAGACAGGTCATACCATGGATCCGGTGAAATCCAAGCAGCTTCTGGTTCATTGCAGAGCACAGTCTTCATGAATGAAGCTATACTGAATGAAGCTACACTGCTTTCTCTAGAAGAAACATAGCTGTGCCAAGAGCTGAGACTGAGCAGTTTTGTCCCAACAAACCTGAGCTGGCATCACTCAGCAGTAGTGTGTGTGGCTCTGCTTTATGTACCCAGCTGAAGAGGACAGAGTGCAGTAATGACTCAGGGAAAAGCTCGCCAGAGACAAGAAGAGCTCATGCACTAATGCGCAGCATCACTCTGGACAACCTGGGCTGGCTGCCTGCTGTACCACTCGGGTATCTTTCCAATATGCTCCCCACCACAACCTATTGTATGTGTATAACCTCAATTAGTCTATTAGTTGGATCTTCTTAGACCTCCACCATCAAAGATAATGAAGAACCAGCTATCTTTAAAAAGTACTGCATCCCTACAGATTATCGATATTATTTTATAATGGCTTTCAAGTGATAGGAGATTCTGGCTATACCCACTGAAATCATGATTTGAAAGCTTCTTTTCCAGCTGCCTGAGCACATGCAATATCCTAAAGGGACAGCAAAATTGAAAAACTGGAGAAGTGAAGGCCATTATCTTTGGGTGGACGGAGGGAGTGGAGGAATAAAAGATCAGCCACTCTCACTGTAAGCCAGTGGCATTCTTCTCTTCCAGAGGAGCCCATAGTAAGCACAGCGTATTTTGATCCCCAGATCTTCTCAGTCCTATACCATCTAAATTGTGCCAACTTTGAGGATGTTTCCTGGCCTCCACCTCCACCTGCCAACTCATCTCACAGGGTGGTATCTTTATCACATGCTTCAACTGTAGTAATCAAGGTGAAATAACACGCCGAGCAACTACTAGGTTTCATTCAGTATCAGCCACAAGCACATTTAAATCTGCTAGCTGGAAGGGCTAGCTGGCCCAAGACCTCCACCAAAGCAAGTGGTGTTTCAGTGCTGGGTGACGTGGAGTCCAGTGCCACCACTTGGGAGGGCAGGAGGGAGCTGCCTAAGTTGCATTTGCAAGGAGATTTACACTAGACAGAAGTGCTGCCTATAGACATGTACCTTTAAAAGTGTTTGGGAGTAAGTGTTTGTAGAAATGTTCTATGGTGTATCCAGTTTAGCATTTCCTTTTGGTGAAACCAGCAGCAATGCCAAAGGATATGGTTATGACAAAACCAGTGAAATCATGGACACAATGTCAACTCCATGTGGTCTGTGGTTGTAGCAAGTGGTGCCATCGTACAATCAGAGCAAACCGCAGAGCATGTAATTTAGTGAAATGTGGTGCAGTTATAAGGCAAGTATATTTGTCGTGCAACAGAAATGGTTGAAACAATCATATATCTTTTTGTGTGCTCAGGCTTCTTCGCAGTGCAGTGCCCTGCTGCTGAATCAATTAACTCTACGTCTGCAGGTTCCTGCAGTAAAACCTCACTTTACAGGATGATAGGGGTTTCTCAGTGCTGCACATTACTTTCCCATTTGCA
Organism: Harpia harpyja; assembly: GCF_026419915.1. Classification (NCBI taxonomy): domain Eukaryota; kingdom Metazoa; phylum Chordata; class Aves; order Accipitriformes; family Accipitridae; genus Harpia; species Harpia harpyja. The sequence continues at coordinate 10,123,713 of NC_068945.1, read as the reverse complement.
ATGCTTTTTTTATAGGCCCGGGCTTTGACTGAGGACACAGTGTTCTGGCCCCAAAGGACGTGTCTTCACAACACATTTAGAGTGAGACTGCATCTGCTCTTCTAGAAAGACATGAGTCTAATAGGCAATCTGCTTGATTTATGTACCATGAAGCATGATTAGAGTATGGGTAAGATTCTCATTCATTACATAATTTCTTTGAAATGATGAACCTGGCGTGTTTGTTATGAGATCCAAAACAAAGAGTAAAAGGACATTTTCAAGGTTGGCTTTAAGCCCGTATTTAGCAAATCCTTTTTTGTTGTTCCTCAGACCTATGATAATGCTGTAGATTTTTTTTTTCCCCTAAACCAATAACTTATCTTTTTTTTGCATTACTTAATCCCCTTTGTTTCAGGTACTTCAAAAACAAGCATCCTTTAAACTTCACAATGGCATTATGCCCTGGATTCAGATGGGTAAACTGAGGCAAATGGGCAGCTAAGAAATTTCCTTGAGAGGCTGAGCTGAATATACAAGTCCAATGTGTTAACTAGCACATTGCTGATCCTTGAGTATGGCCCATTTTTCTGGAGTGAAAAATCAATGCCATCACCAAAATACACTATAAGAAAAGACAGTATGTTCTTGACACAAACACATTGGCCAGAGATTTCAGTTTTATGAAGTTGCTCTGAGGAGAGGAAAACCAAGATTTTAAGAGCACAGAGGCATACCTTTAAATAAGTAGTTTCCCAACTGGGGAGAATCTTTATGCAAGGAATGTTTAGGACCTGATCCAAAGTCTACTGAAATTTCACACTGGCTTAAATAATGCTTGGATCAGGACCTAATCTCTATATTGATAGAGATATTTCTCAAGTGTAAGAAGTGACAGATCATTCTGTGCACAGCTGAAACGAAAGAACAGGGGCAGCAATAGGAAACAGTATCTGTAAAAACAGACCAAGGAAATGGTGGAAGATCATTCACTTGTCACTTTCCTTTTTAAAAGCAAACTGTCAGAGAGGAAGGAGAAAGTAGTAACTGGGAAATGAGGTGCACTCCAGATCTGAAAAGGTAGTGTCCCTAGAAGAAGAAAAATCTAATACAATATTCATTGAGAATTACTCTCTCTCACTCTCTCTCCTGCCAATTTCTAAGTATATGTATATCTTTGTCTATATAACAATTAATATATGTATTTTTATACTACTAGGAGTTTTAAAAAAGAGTTTGACAGTTCCCATGAAATTACTATTTGAATTTCTGAAGCTAATTATTAAAAATCTTCAAAATACTCTACTGGTCTCTACAACTACTTCTCAACCAAGGTAAACAGCATCTGTCTGTCCTCTGACCACAGATTTACATTATGTTGGGTTTGAATTTATACTGTGTGTACAACAACTGCCGCTTTGTAGCATTCGGAGGTGCTTTAGTGCACAGAGTCAGCATGCCACTGTCTGAAATACACTGCCCACGAGGAGAGACTGCAGCAACCAGAAAGCATCATGTGGCAAGGGAAGTCAGTGTGTTGTATATCTGAGTGGTCATTATGGCAATTGCTTGGGACTATGGAGGAGAAAGATTGTACAGTAGCAGACTTTCTTAACTGCTTTCAAATTTTTAAGCCACCGCTGCCAAAATTTACCCAAACTTTTCCCAAATTTTCAGTAATAAAGCCTGAGATCAAGATATTTTCCTTAGAGGGAACATGGTCAATAGAAGCATGCCCTGACAAATGATGCTGCATGCCGTGGGGAGTTCTTTGCTTCTCCTTTAACCAATGCTATAGTCAAGGTCACTGCTTGGTTAGTTTACAGGGGTTTTTTATATATATTGAACATAAGGCAGAATCCATACATGACAGAAGCAGCAGCTTTTTTCAGAGGTTGGAGCTGCTGAATTGAGAGTCCAGAGCCAGACTCCCAGCTGGCACCCAACGTACATTGAAGTCAGTCCATTTTCAGACGAGAAACACAGCCTTGGATTTTGCTTCCTTTAGGAAAGAAGAGGGGAGAGGAACTATGTCTTGTTTTTACCACTACAAAGTATTAGCTGTTGAGAATGAATTTAAACTATCTGTAGGCTGCATGACTTTATATGAAGTATTAATGTAACTTACTATCTGTTGAGCACAGGTACTTACAAGGGGAGACATGGAGGGCCGTGCTTCCCCAGAAAACATAATTCTACTCTTTCCCCAGGCTTTGCAGGAAAAGCACAAAATGGGCATCAAGAGATCTAAGGTCTAGTTAAGGTGATGGCGCACACCATTGGGAAGGGTTACTTCTGCTGTGTCTGATAGTGCATTGCTCACTCACCTCATAAAACGTGTGAGGAAATTTTTTGTGCATGTATATAGTACACTGAGGCTGTCGCATACGATGTGATGTATGTATCTGCTGCTGCCTGATCAGCTGGTCTGCTGCAGCCAACTTCAAATATGAGAAATCAGATTTGGACTGAATGAAACTGAACTTACATGATTTCTGATGCACTGTTTGTGCCTTTGCTCTGGGCTTTTCTTTATCCTATTTTGACAACTGCGCCTTCACATTGCCAGATGCAGAGCAGGGTTTACTACATGTTAATGCCCACAGAAGTGAGGAGTGAGAGGAGATGAGGTGAAGGTACCTTCTCAAGCTCCCCACAACCCTCCAGACTAGAGCTCAGATCATATCCAACTTGCCACCTCTATTTCTGTCCAGTCCCCAGCACTTTATGTTGCCAGTTCCAGGCCCCCAGAACACCTCAGTTCAGTACTGCTTGGGTGACTGGAAAAGGCCCCAGTAATGATTTACAGGGGACGGGGACAAGGCAGGGTCAGGGAGTCTGTCTAAATTACCCCGAGTTTGAATGGCTGCCCTACAGACCACAGTATTGCCTAGGCTCCCTAAAGCTTCATCACTGCTCACCACTTTTTATTAAAGGTTCAATCACAGCTTGAAACTCATATGAACAGTCTGGCTCCCTAGAGGATAAAGAATAAAAGGGGCAAGCTCACAGACTACCTATAAATCATTGTCCTGGTTTCAGCTGGGATAGAGCTAATTGTCTTCCTAGTAGCTGGTACAGTGCTATGTTTTTGAGTTCAGTATGTGAAGAATGTTGATAACACTGATGTTTTCAGTTGTTGCTAAGTAGTGTTTAGACTAAAGTCAAGGATTTTTCAGTTTCTCATGCCCAGCCAGCGAGAAAGCTGGAGGGGCACAAGAAGTTGGCACAGGAAACAGCCAGGGCACCTGACCCAAAGTGGCCAACGGGGTATTCCATACCATGCGACGTCCCATTTAGTATAGGAACTGGGAAGTGGGGGCGGGGGATCGCCGCTCGGGGACTGGCTGGGTGTCGGTCGGCGGGTGGTGAGCAATTGCACTGTGCATCATTTGTACGTTCCAATCCTTTTATTATTGCTGTTGTCATTTTATTAGTGTTATCATTATCATTATTAGTTTCTTCTTTTCTGTTCTATTAAACTGTTCTTATCTCAACCCACGAGTTTTACTTCTTTTCCCGATTTTCTCCCCCATCCCACTGGGTGGGGGGGCGGGGAGTGAGTGGCTGCGTGGTGCTTAGTTGCTGGCTGGGGTTAAACCACGACAATCATACGTGGTAATGTACCAGTGCATTTGTACTGAGGGCATTTGTAATATTCTCTTGATAACAAACATTGCAAACTCATCTGTGTGACTGACATATTTGTGAAAATTAGGGCCTGTTCTGAAATCAGCCAAGGCCAAAGTTTATTGGATAATTCACTCAAAACAAATAACTCACCCAGCGCTATGAAAATGTGATGTAACATGCTTATTTGGTGACCTCTGTGAATGATTAGTTGCTCTTAACCCCACTCTTACTGAGACATTGTTTACCCTCAATAAAATTACTACACAGCTGGCATTATTTGTTATCTCTTTTGACACTCTCAGCAGAGGCATTTACAAAAAAAAGGGCACAGAGACTAAAGTATCATGAACAGTTTTCAGCACACTTGCAAGACGATGAGAGGAAACTCATTCTGCCATTTCCCAGGCTCCCTCTGTTTTGTGGATAAAGGTTAGTCTCAAGGAAGATCAGACTGGCAACTCTGAGAAGCCCTGGGTTTCACATGTACTGAAGCTGAACGAATTTTGCAAATTAGAAAGGCAAACCCCGATGATTAAAACAGTTGATGATATTGCACCACCAAAAGAATTTAGTTCATTTACTTTGAATTGTAAGTTTAGGTTTATGTATTTGTAATAACACTTCATAGAGGGCCATTAAATGTTCTGTAGCAGTATGTTGTGAAAGCAATGAAATGACAGGAGATCTGACCACAGCACTCTGAATGCATTACTGACTGCCTTTCCAGATGGAAATTATTGGGTCTGCAGAAGAGCTAACTGAGAATGATCAAGATTTTACTGTGGCTAGATGAACTCTGTTTAGATTATAAGAGTCAGCGTGTGTAAACAATAAAACAAACAAACAAAAAACATTAAGTGAGAAAAATTAAAGAATACAAAATTAAGTGTTGTCAATAAAAAAAAAAATCAATTCTTCTCAAGACCAGTTCTCAGGCTCTGTTCCTGTGCACGTACAGAGAGCATACTACATGTCCTTTATGCTCCCCGCCTTGTGTCATGACAGGCTTGCTCTGGTTTGCTGCCTGCACCTCACTCTTCTTGCAGTTCCACAGACTAAAGAAACAGCTGCTCACAATTTAGTTAATCATCATTAGCCAGCACAAGCACCTCCCCACAGTCACTAGGCCAGTGATGCAAAGTTGCAGGCTTATAAAGCACCTCCTGCCCCATATGTCATTTTGAACATGCACGCATGTACTGATCTTGTACAACTCTGCAAGAAGTGTTTCCAAAGCTGAGATAGATTGGACCTATCTTTCCAAAATGTAATTAATAATTAAAGAAATGGAAGACACTACCCACTGTCTAGTTTCTACCTTGCAGCCGTTTGATATGTTATATTCAGCATACACTGTGAAATGAATGGTCCAGCACACACTACAACAGCTGCAAGGAAGGCAAATGACAACACAGCACCCTTAAAACCTAATGTCAGCTAATGAAATAAAACTATTTGCACAATGTATTTACCTGCCAGCTGTTTCACAGGCTGCAGTTCAGCTACTTTAGGATAAATGGGAAGCAAAAATAAAGTTGTGTTATGATGGAAGAAGACATTAACGTCATCCTATTGCAAATGTCTGCTCAAGTCAGATAGAAAAAGCTGCAGATAAAGAACAGATGAACACAAATCCCATGTTTTGAAAGTCAAAAGAGCCATGAAAAATAATACACTTCCTGTTGCTTGAGTCATAGTGATCCCCTTCAAGGGACCACGGAAAGTAAACTAACAAAGCTTTCAGCAATTAATTTACCAAATCACCATAAAGATAGAGTGGATCAATGATTTCAGAGGATTCCTATGTCTTTATCATTAGCCAGCACAGTAACCTCTCAGTGGTTGCCAGTGACAATGCAATGCAACTTGCATCATCACTTTTCTGGGACCACACACTCACACAGGTATTGGCCTTGTAAACCTCTGCATAAACCATTTTCAAAGCCAATGCTGGTGAGAAATGTGATGTAAATCAAAATATTTTGAAGGCAGAGACTATGACAAAGAGTTGGAAGAGACAAAGATCCACACACTTGGGAAGGAGTCAGTAACTGCCATAGGAGGATGGAAGGATGGAGTTGTTGGATAAAGAGGTGGTAAGAAACAACGAAAGGGAGCTAACTGGGGAATCTAGGAGAGAAGCCAGCTAGCAGAAGTAGGAAGTGTCTGGTTAATACTGGAAGACATACCTGGAGGATACTGGGCCTTGCTAGCAAAAGCTTGGGCCAGGCATAAACCACGCAATGCATCAAGAGTAGAACAAGACAGGGTGGAAGGCAAAGCTGTAACTCCTCAGGGATCTAAACTGAGGTTGCACAGGATGTCCTAATTCTGGTATTTCTAAGTTTTTGCTCACACAGTTTTTGCAACATGAACAGTCTCTTAATGTAACTTTTTCTGTGTAATGTAATTTTTCAGTAAAGTCATGAACGAGATGTAATTTCTCCCTACTGAACTCAAAGGATATATTTTCAGTTAAAGTTCTTTTACAAGCAGTTTTATGCACTTGCACCTCACTGTCCTAAGTAATGTTCCACCAAAACACAGGGAAGCCCTGTGCTTGCCTAGTGGGATGCATCAGGACATTTTGGCAATATAATCAGAACTGAATCCTTATTTTTCCCCTTAGTCATATCCCACTTAAAACTGCCACTGAAACTTAAAAATGGACCCTGAGCTGAACAGATGAAGTTGGCAGTGCACTGCATGCATGTACTTAGTCACAAAATACATGTAGGGACTACTATATAGTCATCCTTTGAGTGTTTATGGCTTGAGCTTTGAAACTGTAAAGATGCACCCAATGACAAAATTTTTTTGGCTTTAAGTTTTGTTATGAAAGTTTCTCTCAGCACTGTGGGGAAGAAAAGGGGATTTATCAAAAGTACAGCCCTTTTGTAAGGTTTGGGGAATGCATTTTCTCTCAGCAACGTTACAAAGTAGGCTTCTACAGTACCCCGAGATTCACAGGAACCCCTGCTGTCTTTCTAAGCTCTGTTACATCTGTTGTCTTTCTAATAGCTGTGATATAAATAGCATGTGATTCTAGTTTGCTTTCAGAGCTCTATCTAAAGAAAATGTGCAGTGACACATGGACATGTACCAACTCTCTGGGATTACACACAGTAATATCAACCTACAGATTGGGCAATAAATTTTTAAAACTCATATCAAGTCCATGGGGGAGTTCACTGTGTGTTACAGTGTCTCCTGGGTGGAGCATGCAGCAAAATTGTGATTCACCAAGTATCTTGTTTAACAGAAAAAGAGGCAGACTAAAAGAAAACAGGGCACTCTCCATCCACCATGTGTTGCCTGTGCAATCTTGTGACTGTGTGGTTATTCCAGAATGGAGTCATGTCTGCACTTCTGTTGTCTGGCACTTGCACCTTACAATCCTGCAAAATGAAGTGCTTGGGACCCAAACCCATGGGCAAACATGGCTGGTGCGTGTGATATGATATTGGATGTAAGAACTGGTAGCTGGATACAGGGGAGGCCCCTGCACCTGTCTCACCATGTACACACCCCCTTTCATGCAAGAGTACAATGTCACCCAGCAAGCATATTTACTAGTGACTTTTTAGTACACTTATTTTCTAAGCTATTAAAATACTGTAATGAACAAATCCAGCTTTCTCCTGTCTCCCATCAGAACACTTTAGATGGAGCCTGAAATTCACTTCCAAGGGGAATAACTGTATTCTCTTAGTAAGATTTAAAAAACACTAAATATCCACTAGGTTCACCTTTTCCTTATTTCTGTCAAGTCCTGTATACAAGCCAGGGGACCTGTTTACAGCTTGTCTGATCTCTCCTGAAGTCAGAGTGCAGTTGGTGCACAAACATCACCTGGGACACCATCAGTTCTGTGCTGCTGTTTCTAACCGCCATGTAAAGAGGCTGATGGGCAGCTATATCATAACCAGGTCGGATGTGCTGCCAGTAGCTGTAACATATATACATAGGATTTAGAATGAAAATGAGCCCTCCCCATACTATCAGCTTGTTTTTCAGAACTACTTTTTTTCTCAACTTATACTTAAGCTTTTTCTGGAACAATCTCCTTCATTAAAGGGTAAGACAGAATATGGAGTGACCTTGCCCTACATTACTTAAATGGGATAAATCTGGATAGAGGATTTCCACGCCATGAAAACTGTAAACTGTAGGGAACATGGGGATCAGAGATAAGGTGCAGATTTAATTTCCTTGTTTTGAAATACCCTGGTTTATCCTACAGCGTCCAAACAAGCGTCAGGTGGGTGTGAAGAACTGAATGGGATAACATTATACCAAGCCTATCTTCACAGATCTTTAGAAATGCCTGGGTCTATTTTGGGGTGCTTGACACTCACTTAGCTTGTAAAAGAAGCAATATCGCTAGCCTTGGAGACTAAACTTCATAATTTCATAAATCCACAACACAGGGTAAGTAGTAGAAACAGTGCTTTTATGCTACCCATCTAATTTGTCTTAAAACTGTCCCACAGGTTTGCTTCTTTTCTATGCCCATGCCATCTCTGTCTTTGCTATTGGGATTGCTACCAGCAGCACATAAAGCAGTGGCTTCTCTGCTAGAGACTAAACTGAGACCTATGAACATGTCCCACACAGGTTGCTATCTGCTTGTGACAACAACCGGGTCATAACAATCCACGCTGCTGACACACAGGTAGGAGAGAATTTGCAATTAAATCCCAGTCATTAGCATCCCCACTGCTGGAGCTGTTTAATCTCAGCACCAAGCATGACTGCAAAGGTACTTGGAGTGCAGCGGAAGAAAATGAGAAAACAAAAGGGTACCAGGAGAGACTGCCTGCTGCATCTTCTCTCTAACAGTAATCTAGAGTGGCACTTGTTCCTGAGCTATTCCAGGTGACCTGAAATGCAGTGAGGAGGATATCAACATTAATTTTACACTAGTATTCTGACAATTGACTATGTGCCTGCACACAGCATGTTTGGACTGTTTCTATTTCATTGTTTAAAAAAGTACCTTGGAACATAAAAACAGCTACTGTAGAAGAACCAAACTGAAAGGCAAAAAGATTGCTTATCAACCACAGGACCTTGCTGATCTGAAATCTGGATTTTAAATGTATATGCACCGGTTCACTAGGCCTCCTCATGAGCGGAGAAAGGGCCAGGCCAGGTGGCATCTCCTTCTGCCCTGACTTCTGCAGTCCACACACATGCTCACAGGTAAGCCAGCCCCTTTTCCCATCCTCCGGTTCCCACTGAGCCCCACAGAATGGTTTGGAAGGCAGCCAGCCTCTCTATCCTGCTTGCTTTCACCCACGAAGCAGACACCTGCACTGGGATGGACAGTTACACTTCTGATCTGGCCCTATCAAGTAATTGAATTTCACTTCTCAAATATCCTAAGCTTTTCCAATGCTTATTTGGCATGGAAATGGTCCATTTTCCATCTAGAAAAAAGGCACTTTGGTCAATTAGCTTCAAGGGTAAACCCTCTTGATTATTGCAATCAGATTTTCCTTACATTAAATGCTACAAAAAACCCAATTCAAGAACAAGAGAAATCACTCAGGAAGTGCTTAGTAGCAAAGGTAAAGGAGAAAGGAATTAACATTTTTAGGAATGTGATAAGTACCAAGAAACAGACTGTCATATCTTGGTATGATTTTGGGTTTGTTTTGAGTTTTTTTCTGCTTAGGAAACATGCGAACCAGATTAATGCCTCTTCTCCTGTCTTGAGAAGCTGGAAGTTTGAGGTCCAACAAGTTATTCCTTTTTAAGCCAACCAGATGCCTTACAAGTTGCCTTGTCTCCTTCCTCCTAACAGCTGGTGACTGGATACTATGCCTTGGGAAAGCCTACTGTTCACTAGATATGCATTTCCTCCTTCTAGAGAAAAGTAAATTTGTAGCACACATTAAGATGCAAACATCTCTCCGAGACGGGCTGAACGGGGGAGGCAGATGGGATCCTCACATGCATTTTCTCTAAGTGAATTTTTAAAGCCTACAGTCATTGCAAGCTTCCTCACTCCATCCTAACACAGTACTTCCATCTTGCCTCAGAAATGCCTCCTCCTGGAGATAGAGGGGCCAGATGTTAGTCCTTTCCAACCCCACTTTTTGTTTGTCTACTAAGATAGCAAACCAAGGAAACCCATTTATTGTGTTGGCAAATACTGTCCGCTGGGAACTAGAAGGAAGCTCACAGTTCCTCTCAACATCAGACAGCCACTCAGTACCCATCTGAGATGCATTTCATTGGGAAACCAGGAGCTTAATGTCATTATTGAATTATCTGAGCTCAGTTCATACTCACAGATATTCCTCTACAACTAATATATAGTAGAGGACATGTTGTCTATAGGATACTTTATGAAGGTGTTTATTAAGGTGGTCCATATGGGAAAACTTACTAGTATAATTATAACACTGAGGTCACAGGGATTTAACTGCCTCTATTGATACTCCATTCAAAATAAGAGGCTTTTTTTTTTGTTTGGTTGGGGTTTTTTGTTTAGAGTATGTCATTTTGAAAGCGAAACAGATTAAGCCAGAAAAAGGGTGTTATAGTTTGGAATAAGACTGTCCACATAGTATGCATTCAGTAATTTAATTTTACCTATTCCAGTTTCCCACACTGAAACTACCTTTATATGGGATCAAACCTTTTGTGCTTCTGAGTCATCAGTCTCTGGTGTCTCTCAGAATCTCCTGTCTACTATGTGGTTTCGTGACTGAGAAGTTAGGACTACACGAGCATTATGATTGTTTCTGTAAGAACATAAGACCATAGTGAGTCAAAAGACCTTACACCCAAATGTTGTCTTAATAATCATCGTTACAGCACTACAAATGCATATAGTGTTTGGGAAAATCATTAACAACTGTCTGTAAGAATCACTAGCAGTAAAATATATAAAGTTATCTTTATTCAATAAGGCAATTAGCATGTGGGTTTGCTTGTGCATGAGAAGCCACACTGCTAAGCTACACTTGAGTTACTGCATCTTCATGGGTGCTGTACCCACCTCACTTTCAGAAGCAGCTGTGACACCAGGGTTTAATGAGTTGCTACAAGTCCGCTACGTTAGTGTCAAGCCAAACTTTTAACATACTGTAATCTGAAGTATTCTTTTAAATCTCTTTTGCTGAAAATAAAGCAAACATCCTTGTTTTCATTTGCCCTGAGAGAACGGTGGGCACAGAGTTAGTTACTGCTGATAACATTACAGGTCACGGGATGAGCTGTTTTCTGAGCTGTGAAATTTTCACAGTGTGAGCTGGCATCAAGCCCACAGTGCTAAGGGCTTCCTCCCCATAAAGCTGTAAAATGTCACATAGTTGTCTTTGGCTATTGCAATAGTTCCACTAAAGCCTGACTATCATGTAGCAAACCTAGAGATTAGAAAGCAAGTTACTAGGTCATGGTTTTCTTGTGTTCAGGTCATTTTAATTCAGCAAGTTTCTCAGGAACTGTGGGATTCTTAATCAAAAAGCGTTTAATCTAGTGTCACTGAGAAAAACACTAATTCATTGCACTTCTAAAGTGCCTCTCATCTAAAGATAGAAAAGCTTTTTTACAAATACTGCTGACTCACCCTGCCCCAGGAGATACGTGTTATTACTATCATTTTACATAAGGCAAAACTGTAGCACTGATGTATTATTTGTTTAAGTCTGTACCTGGGCAAAGAGCCCCGCTTCATGTATACAGTGAGCAGATAGGCACAAGCAATAATCCTCCAGTTTCTTTTCTTCTCTATTTCTACCTGATATAGATAGGGTGACTATTCTTTTTCTTCTTACTACTTATATATATATATAAAAGTATATATATCACTTTGGAGAACACTAACCATTGTAAGTACCATCAATAGATATTGCACAATTTAATAATCATGGCAATAATCATAAGTTGTATATACAAGTTGTTTGATGGACAAAATCCATCAATTCTTATAGCTTTTGTAACAGAACCTAAGAAGTAGAGATAGGAAATTAGAACGATATTTAACATGTCGCAAGACATTTCCAACATCTGCATATCTAATGATATTTTGCAGTACAAATACAAATATAGAGAAAATATTCTACATTACAATGAATCGCGCAACTGATATTAAGTAAAATCAAACAACCAACTCCTGAGGAAGAGTCTAGAAATGAAGAAGTTTGAAAGAGGAACTTGCAACAACTCAAGTTTAAGGGTCTACATATATACATGTGAGGGCTTCATTACTGATCCCAGATTCTAGGTCTTTAGGTAGGGTAGTGGAAGCAACAGAGTTTTTCAATAGATTAAAAAATATATCTGGGTATGCACTTAAACCTTCTTTTTCCTAGAAGGAACAGTGTAAATAGATTCCAACTTAAAGCAAACCTAAGATGCAACATAAACTTCTCTAGACTTAGATGCGTGTAGCTGTGATCAAGTTGCAATGCCTGAATCCAGATGCTTTGTATTTGTGGTCTGGCATAGGTCTTTCTCACAGAAAGAAGACTAAAAGAATTTCCAACAAAATAAAGAAAATCTTGTATTCTGAATTGTGGGGTTTTTTAAACTCTACTATTCTTTTCGTTGGTTTTTTGTTTGTTTACTTCGAAAACTGTATTGTAGCAACTCTACTCACCCCTGCTGACTGAGTAGGCCGCCTTCTGTCTTCCCCACTCATGCAGCTGGGAACTGAAGGATTTTTCTTCTGGGTAGTTCCTGCATACAGAGTGCCTGTTGATGACAACATTCATTATTTCCACATACCTACTTTAAAAAGAAAGTCAATTTAGGAAACAAGCACGCTAACAACAAAAACTCTCTATTTCTTCTGACTTTATAGAAGAACATTTTTAATAAAAGCTACATTAGGATAAATATACAACCACAGGCAAGGTCACTAGCTGTCACTAAGATACCTTTACTTTAAAGGATCAAACACTCTCTTGCAGACTTTTGGTTGAATTGTATTTCAGCAAGCATTGGTTGGCCAAAATCACTGTTGTGCTGGCTGTCCATGAACAACACGTGCTTAACCCTTAGCAGCCTCTGAATGCAGATCATGTCATTTTCCTCCTCACTGTCACTTTCCCTCTAGTTGATGCTCTCAGACTATCTGCCTCATACCATCTCCGCAAGTCTCACTGCAAAAATCACCATGTCTTTGGCTCCCTGTTTTCACTGCCTGCATTTCTCCATAAATTCCTAGCAGGGAGGGAAAAAGCTTTTTCACTCCTTGACCCTGGATTTCTATCAGTTCCTTGAGCTGTGTTCAAACCTAATCTCAGCCCTGGACATACTTTTACCATAGAATCAGCTTCTAAATGACTCCACATTTCTACCGACATGAACATCACCTTTAAGCAAGTTCACTTGGAGATTTCATAAGCGCTGGGTACTGTTATTACATGAGAGCAATTTTCAGAAGTGAATCTCTGGACTTCATTTTATCAATCCATTATATGGCTCGGTCACAGACTCTATGCTGTAATGGGTGACAAGAAGATAAAGGGCCATCCTTAGTCATGGCTTCTTGAAGGTCAGGTTGTTCTGCCAAAATTATCCGGGAGAGAGTTGCTTTTTCACAGGCCAACCTGACACTTGCAACCACAGTTTCCCCATAGTGATCAGCTTGCAAGAGAAGCAAAGGGCAATTAAGGTACTTTTTGTTCAGACAGCTCTGCTGATATTTTCAGGGGACTTGTGTGCTTAGAAGTGTTCACATCTCAAAGGCACTGCAGCTCTCCAGATTTTCCTCTCAGTGGAAACCGGAGTCTGCAAGTGCCAAATGTGTTAGCACATCTCAGCATGGCGATGACATTTTGTCTGGTAAGTGATGCTAATGAACACCAAGCAAGTCAGTGCTACTGACTTTCTGAGGCAGTTCACAGGACAGCCTGCTACACACACCCTACTGTCATCTCTGGTTGCCCACATCAAAAGTGGCAGAGGTATTTGGGTTTCCTAAAGTCTTAAGAAAGCCTCTTATTGAATGCCACCTCCTCTTTCTCTCAACAAAACCATGGATAAATCTTTGATTTGTTTTCAGTGACACTGTAGTATTCATAATGTAATTTATTTGACCATGATGGGAGGAGGTGAGTTGAAAGAGCTGTGCTTGTTTATATTATTTGAAGATGTTGGCAATAATCTTTAATTCCTTTCACAATTTCCATATTTGGCCACAGAGAATTATTATTTATCCCCTTGATTTTCCCAAGTTTTTCCCTCCTCCAAAATTCTAGGTCAGAATAACCTGTTGGTTTTTTTCCTGGAGCACCGAAAATACACAAACGCACACTACGTCAGTGGTTTTTAAGCAGTAAACAACAAATAGATAAGGAAATAATTTTGACAGACTGGCATCCTGCCTGGCAGGTAAGGAAACACAGCGTCAGGTCATAAGATATCACAGCTGAGAAAACAGTGATAAAGAAACCAGAATTACTGTGTTTCTCATAAAATGATGGTACAGCATTTGGTACTTAATAAACAAAGCCAGGGTATTTTGATAGCTTTCTGTCACCAGAGTGATCTCCTTTACTGGACCATCCTCTTCCTCAGCACCGCAGAACCTTAGAATTCCAGATAACTAATCTGCACCCAGTGAGAAACTGAAAAGTTATTTTAAGGTTTTAAAGGCTACAGAAGAACTTAAGCTGGCAGAGGGCACATAAATGCACTCAAAGGTGCAGACTACTGGAGCACTTGACTGTCAGCCAGAGTGAATGACACTGTGTTGAGCAAGCTGAGATGCTTCTCTTTGTGTCTTAGTAATGATAGGAACAGTTCATTGATACACATTGGTCAGCTGATCTACCGGACAAAGCAGCTGACTTGGTTTCTTACCATGGGCTACCACTGTAATACCTTGTTTGACCTCTTGCTAATCAACAAGTGCATCTGTGTGTTTGTACATCATCATTTATAATGGCCAATGTTATTGCTTAGTCTTGCCTATAATACGTCAGTGTCGTAAGACAAAACAGATGAATCTGCAAACATGTCTCACTGCTAACTGGAAATTACATGGGCAGTCCTGTAGACTTTGGAAGTCCTTGGGACAAGTCAAGAGAGCAAATGCATCATGATATGAGTGCATCTCATCTCACTCAACTCTCAGTTTCTGGGACAAAACACATGAGAACCAGTGGGAAGAACAGAAAGCTAGCAGGCTTGATCCACTTGCTAGAGAAGACGGTGGTAGGAATTGGCTCCTCTGCACTGAAAATGTGCGCTAAATATGTTCCTTGTCTGCAGGTTCAATTTGCCACTGAAAGCTTAATTAACATTCCTCAGCAACGGGGAAACATTCTGATTGACAAAACTTGCTGGTTTTGGCTGAGGCTTCAAAGTGCTTGCTTCACAATACACTCCACGGTTATTTTTAAACTCCTGGCAAAATTCACAGCTGAGCGTTTTGTTTCAGAGTGAAATTCGTCAACAACAAAAAATCACCATCACCAGAGTGATGCATTTCTGAGAAAAATGGGAGGTCGGAGCTCAGCTTGAACTTTGTGACCTATTGCAGTAGTGGCTTTTCCCCTCTTATCTCTCAGTCTGAGAAGAAAATGGGGCTACCTGGGTGAAAAGGAAACCAAACAGACAGTTCAACAATTAATAAAAGAGGCTCTAAATTAAAGATAGTAAGAAATGAAGTGAAACCATTTGTAGATAACTTGTGAGGTTGTCTGTTGTCAGCGCCAAGGAAAACTGTTCAGAAGAGCTTCAGGAGGGACTCAGAAGGCAAAGTGGACAAACAGTAAAGTGCCAGTTAAAATTTCATATGGATGGGTATGGGCTCAAAGGAACAGCCACCACACACCCTACTGTTGTCTTATCAACTGCAATGACTCAAGAGTAAAACCGCAAGAGTCACTGGAACTGGGTATTGAAAATCCTGTTCTGTAGCAGCTAGAAAGTTAAAATACTGAGCTGCTTGAGGAGAGACAAACAGTTCTCAAAACAGTGTCATGCCACTAAACACACTTTGTTCTGTACTGGAATATTGTGGACTGCTGCTATTAACGTCTCCCCAAAAGAGACTGAAAAGATAACATTTGATTATTATAGAGGAGAGCTAGGAGCTAGAAGGGATAAAACAGATGTACGAGAAACTAAATACTTTCAGCTAATAAGCAAATACCATCAAACAGTATCATCTGTGAGGCCCATCTCTTTGCAGTTTTGAGTGGGCCTTTGTACTTCTGAAATAAGAGCATATGCTAAACTGATTTTGAAAAGCAAAATTAAGTATCTAAGAGGAAAATGCAAAAATACTTTGAATCACTAATTTGATTCAGAGGCATTGACCTAACTTCCCTGTATTATGACATTAGGAAAATAACTATCTATATTTAAAGATAATAGTGATTAAAAGTGTGTTTGCAGGGGAAAACAAAGAAGTTAACAATACTGATTTCTGTAAGTCTCTGATATTATGAAGCATTTATGAACAAACTGAAGAGTCCTTACTGAATCGGGAAGCTTTCTTGGACCAGGACCTAAGCAAGACTGCATTTATGCATATTACTGTGGACCCCAGTTGTTCATGTCAGTTATAAGCTTGCTAGTTAAAAATTTTTAAGCAAGGAAAGGAAAATAAAAAAGAAAAAAAGAAAGTAGTAATACATTTCAAAATCATCATTCCATCATGTATTTGAAAATCATCGTTCCAACACCATCAGTAATAATGTCTAGCGGCATATGTGCATAAATCTGCCTAAAGCACTTGTAATTTTTGCATTGTAATAAAATAAGAATGATGCTTACGTCTCTCTCTACATTCATTTCTGGAAAAATCAGGCAGTAATATGTACTACACATTAATATTTATCAGAGGAAAATAATGGTTATACCCATATTTAATTTTTAATCTGAGATCTTGGATGTTATTAACTTTCCTGGCAGTATTAAAAGGAATAATTTCATAATTCAGTAGTGAAAAGAACTGCCAATGAACCATAAGTAAATAGAGCTGAATTATCTTTTGCAAAGATCTGAGAAAGAGACTGAGGGTATGCAAGTTGCACGTGAAAACCTACAGAAATCAGATATATTTAATGTATGACAGACCACCGTGCTTTGAGTTCCGCCTTCAGAGTTCCCACACTCAGGAGATAAATCTGCAGGCAGGTCCTCTCTCTCTGCCTGCAGCCCTGTGTCCTGGACCAACGTGATTGCATTACAGTCTCAGACGTGTTTTGGTTTGGTTTCATATTGCTTGCTTTATTGAAAAAGTTCTTAGTTTTAACAGTTGCAAGCGAAAAAATCTTGAAACCAAATGTAGCTGGTGGAAAGAGCACTGACCTCCATCTGCGGAGGTGTGACAGAAGATGAGAATGTAGCAAATAGGACTGCATGCAGCTCACCCACGCTGTGCCAGCAAACTCCCTTTTGCTTGGGAGATGTACTGGGGGACGTCCTGCATGGGTCTGTAGCACTTTGGGTCCGAAGAGGAGCATACCCATGGAGTGGAGTTGCCAGTCCCCCCGCTTGCTGTGCTCAGGTTCACATCATGGAGCACTATCAAGTGCACGAGCTGGCTTCCTCTTGAACGAAACCGAGCCAGAAGATGTCCTCCGAGTCACACCTCAAGCACTCTGGCTGTAGGCAGGCAGGCAGACAGAAACCACTTCGTGCAGTCCAGTGGTGAGCAGGAGTGGGCTACACAGCACCCCAGGAAGTTTCATACCCAAAAAGGACGTACTCCATGCAGAGGTAAGTGCCCCCTGAGGGGCCGTTTGACCAGCCTAGAGCTGGGACCAAGTAAATCACCCTTGAAATGTGTACATGGTGGATGCCAGGTCTGAAGCATCAAGGCGTCTGCTCTGCAGATCTGCTCCTATTTGTCCACAGCATTTGCTCATGTGAACACAACCTCTGATGCCACCGGCACCCCCAGGTGGCAGGTGCCAATTCTCTCTCTGTCCCCAGCTTTTCCCTGCCCAGGAAACTAAGCAGAACAGCTATGGGGGATGCAGCTCTGCA